>NW_027122671.1:0-600000 GCF_030686945.1 Centruroides vittatus
AATTTTGTCACTTTTTTTCTACCATATTAAACTGAATTTGTACAGTACAATTTCAGTTTAATATGGTAAAAAAAAGTGACAAAATTTTATTTGACCTGATAAAATTTAAAACTCTCAACAGTTGATAAATTACCTTAATGAGGCAAAAAAAAGTTTAGAAAGGATAGAAATTAAATATTAAATTGTTTTTCTCTCAAGAGATTGTTGAGGTACATGTCTTGATTTTTGTTATTTTTGATGTTTGCAACTTTTGGATCATTGTTAAATATTGGTTTTGAAGTTTCTTCGTGGAAAAATGATACAAGAAATATTTTAAATATTAGTATTGTTTAAAACTTTCAAATAATTTCTAGAAACTAAACACATTAAAAATTTAATAGATATTGATGAATAACTTTTATAATATATTATTATTAAAAATTTTTTTTAATTAATCATTTTATTTCAAAAAATTTCAGTGGAAGAAAGCAAAGGGTGATTTGCAAAAGGCTGTAAATACACCAATAAATAGTACATCTGATGTATCTGCTAAACATTTGCATGATAAAATGAAGCGTTTGGAAACATTTTTGTCTGGACATAACATTGTGGTTACTGGCAAGACAGTTTGTATAAATGTCTGTTCTGAAGGAAAATATTTTTGTTTGGATTTCATTGCAAAAAAAATAGTTGTAAGTGTTCTTAAAATATTTATATGTAATTTTTGTATAATAATATTTGAATTAATAAATTTACATTCTTTACATTATTCTAGGGTCAGGGTGAAAGTCAAATATCCTCAAGACCAGAAGCAGCATTTCCACTTGCAGCATTAACAGTATTTTTATGTCAAAAGTATCCTGATCTACTAAAATTATTTCTTGCCCACCTTTATAAGAGTTGTCCTTATTTAGTTCCGTATTATATACCCTATCAAGGACAGAATGAAGACGACTACTTAAAGTAAGTTGAAAGTTATGGTTCAATTTCTGTACTTAATAACATGTGTTTTAGTTCTTTTCTTCTGTTTTAAGATGATTCTATTTATAATCTAACAAATCAATGCAAAAAATTAATAAGTTTACTATATTACATAAAATATAATAGCATCTTACAGATGTAGTGCTTTTTTTGAACTTCAAAAATATATAGATATTTGAAATATAAGAATGTAATAATCTATTCTTAACTGAACCTTATCTAGCAAAACTGAAAGAATCAAGTTCCATTCTACTTGAACACTAAAATGTTTTAAAATAATAATTATCAAATTTTAAAAATTTTTCTTTAAACTTAGAACATAAAATTCAGACAATTGGGTCACTTTGGAAAATTTTAAAAAATCACGAACCGCATTTTGCCAGTTTTAATTTTTTTTTGCCATTTCGAATTTGAGTTGGTGCATGTGCGACATTCCCTTGAGAAAGTTTAAGGTTAAACTTTCTCTCTCAAGGGAAACTTGTGCATTTTTTGCATGTTATACACGAGACTCCATTTCCCTCTTCTGTATAAATGGCATTGTGAGTGCAAATTTTGATTTCAAAAGTTCTCTTTTGCCTGTTTTTCCCTCTTCTCACATCTGCATGAATGCAGCCTAAGTCTACTAAAAAGTGAAAAAATGTCACCTTAAAAAATTCTTCAAATTATGTCAGTCAATAAAAAATCCCCAATCTGGAAATGCTGGGTGGCATTGCATGAAAACTGCATTTGGTTCTTGACATTACTTCCTGCTTTCCTGTCCAAACTTGCCATGTGATGTCATGATGTTGCTAGGTGTATGATGCATGCAACTTTTATTACTCGGGAGCCTAACATTCTTCTGTTTTTCTTGAAGTATGCTTTGTGATTCAATTTCACATAGAATGTTCAAATAAGCAGACTAGGATTCTTATCACCCACTTCAATAAAAATATCGTCAAGCTGAAATTTTGGCACTGCAGCACGACCCCTGGACAATGTTCAGTTTAAATGGATTGTTGTAAATTTTAACTTTTTTTATATTTTAATTATTTTCACACACACAGAAAAGCCATATTTAACAATACATCTAATCTAAATATATTTTTAAATTCACAATACTGTTAACAAGTTATTTTTACAAACTTTGACTTTGAAAAGAATCAAAGAACTGAAATTTCTATAATTACAATTTAATTTAATTTTTTCTAGGCAACTGGGATACGTTTACTATGAAGGTGTTGTTGAAACGCAAGCTATGTTTTTGAAGAGAATGAGTGGAATAGTTCGCCTTTATGCTGCTGTCATTGTAACTCCTCCCATTTTGAACAATCCACATCCACATGGAATGAAACATGCATGGATTTGGTTGGCTAGACTCTTAAATTTGCAACCACGATCGGATATCACTGCTACAGTTCTAGTGAATTTTCTCGAAGTTGCCGGCCACGAAATGCAAAAAACTTACGGAAAACAGTTTCAAAAACTCATGGAAGCATTAGCTATTGAATTCCTTCCAAAAGTAAAAAAGGCTACATTACCTGGATCTGGTGGACCTCTTCAAAGATTAGAATACTTTCTAGAAGAATACTTTAAGGAAGGTACAATTCCTAAACCATCGGGTATCCTTGATTCTACTTTTTGGAAGATATCATAAGACTTTTGTTAATGAGAATTATGTCAACAAATCAGTTTAAACTCGGAGTTTGGCTCACAAATTGGCATACAGATATGATTAAATTTTAATGATTTACTACTAAAATTTTACCATTTTTATTATGTTAAGTTGCTGTAAATTTAATAATAATTAATAATGATATGTAAATTCTAAAAATTTCAAAAATTTTTGATTCTGAATAATTGAATTACTGTTAGGATTGTATATGAAGAATAATGTATTAAAATATCTTTGATGTGTACATATTTTACTGTATATTTGTAAAAAATATAATAATAATATTATACAGAAAAGAAGATTTTAATAACTTAATAAATTTTAGAAATAATAATTGGTTTGTTGTTTATTTTGCATAAATAACACATTTTCACTGAGTATCTAAAAGTTGGTAAAAATAATGTAGTTAATGTGAATTATTGGTTTAATTTAATTTTGATTTTGTGATAGAACTATAAAAAATAATTTAACAAATAATTTAGTTAAAATACTGAAAAATCAAAAAAGAATCATAAAAATATTGTATTATGTAAGAATACATTAATAAAATTTATACTTAAAAAAAATGAAAATTATTTTTGGAAATTTATTTGAAAGTGTATTTTCCTTAACAAATTTATCAATATTATAATCATCTCAATGCCAACTTGTACTGATTTACAGGATGAGATGGTTAACTTTTGGGTTAATTAAATGTATTTAACGTAACCATCAGTAATCTGGCATCCTACAGGTCTCAGTAGGTCAAACTATTAGAGCTGAAGAATGGAAAAATACAGGCATTACTTTAAAAACAGACTTTTTTTAATGCAAAAATTTCATTCTTTATTGAGATTTACGTGTTTCTGATCCATGACAGGCTTAATTTTAGAACAAGTTTTTATTTATATTCTGCATTGTTAATTAATAAAATGAGACTTTCGGTGCCTAAATCCCCAACTGCATAGGCTCAATGAAAGCGATATGTTTGAGATAAATAAATATCGCGATATTTATTTTTCGGGCGGGAAATATCTCAATTAAAAAACGTTACTAAACTCAGGAATGAACGGATCCAGCATTTCTGTGTAGTTTATTTAACCATTCGGTTAAGACTTCCAAGGTTCTAGACAGCTCCGAAAGGTTTGGCACAACGATTGTACGTAATAAGATCCAAGGAAATATCGTATGGATGTATGGTAAGTTTATTATGGTTACCGATAAACAGAAGCACTAAATCTTGATTTTTACCGAACCTGTATTCGATAGAGGTAGTTGTGTGCTAAGTATTAATAAATTTTTCATCTTTATATTAAAATTAATATTATAATTTTGGCTTAAATGCATTATTTCCCTTCATCGCAATACCAGGAAATTTGAATGATAATTAACAAATGATATCAAAAGACAAATAATAGGATTATGGGAATTAATAAATTCTCATCGAGAATAACGAGGAAATTCTGCATTCATGAAAAACTTCCAAATTGGATACGTCCACGGAGCTATAATATTTAACTGGAGCAGGAGCGTTCTGTTGCTAGTAGCGGTCGTAAGTGGCTTCACTGTGGGACAAACCGCCATTTCGTGAGGGGAAGAAAGTTTGTTTTTCTTTTGAACTTGACATTTGAAAAGAGAAAGAAATAAAGTAAACATTCGGTTATGTTTGTTTATCATATGCAGTGCAATTGTATTTCTTATATGCTTCATCCATGTATCTCTCACTTTTGGGAAAATCTTCAATCTCATTTTTCTCAAGCTCTACTTAGCCAATATTGATTAGAAAAATTTTTATAAGAAAAACTGACGGACGACATACTGTAGACTAGAAAAAAAACTCAATGACTATTGAAAAATTTACATCTAAAATCAAAACTAACGAATTTTTGCTGTACTTTTGGATATAGTACTCGGTATATTTATCCGGTATTCTAGCCAGGACTCTCCTAGGAGTACTTTTTGATGCTCTGTGTGATTTTCCAACCCGAAAGTTTCTATCTTACGCAGATGTTGAGTTACACTTTATTAAAAATCTCAAATTTTTTTAGATTTGATGTGAATTCAGCCTAAGTATATCATATCGAAAAATATCCTTGAAATTATCCTTTCCAAGGATACAGTTCGTCCCAAAAATATAGATAATCTATATGTTTTTATTATTATTTTTTTAATATTAAGTATTTCTCAACAATGCGAGTGGGTATTATATTATTGTTTATTTATAGCATTATACAACGTTATATAATTGTTTTTACAATATTTAATAGTTACTTAAAGCGTTAAACATAAAATACTTAGGTACTTATGGGTTAACAGAGCGCCAGTCGGAATCAGAAGACAGGAAACAGTGGTGACGCACGTTTTCTAAACCTAACCTATTCTAATAATTTGGTTGCTAATAATTATGGTAATTTATTAGAATAGGTTAGGTTTAGAAAACGTGCGTCCCCACTGTTACCTTTCTTCTATATGCTGGAATCAGAGACGAGCCGCCATCTTGGATACCTACGGTAACGTTAACCGTAAGGGGTAAGTAGTTTTGGAAATTTGTTAAATATTAAAACTATGCCTTTTGTAAATCATTAATTTATTGTTTGATTTAATAATTGTCTTAAATTTGAAAAATAAAAACATTATTCGGAAAAATTGCGATTTCCGACTGGCGTTCCGTTAAATTTGGTTGCAAATGATGCTGCCAAAGTAACAGTTAATTTTTTAACACTGTACTAGAATTGTACACGTTTTTTTCTGCATCCCCTTACAGATGGGACATACTAAATCGTAATATCACCGGTTTAACATTGAAATCCGTAAGTAATATAAGATGGGAGAGCTGAATAAATATATCAAATATTTTAATGGATTTTTTTTTTTAACTCCTATCAACTATACAGAACTATCATAAAAACATGCCAGTAAATTCCTATCGGTTGGGATAATTTATAAATCTAGTCTAGGGTGGGCAACCTTTTTTATAACATGGGCCAGAATAAATTTTACGTTTTTTCCGCGGGCCGTAGTAGTTAATTGACGCCTTCTTGTGACTCGTAATTTTTTTAGTCTGCAAATATGAAATAAATAAATAAAAAGTTAATTACTACATTTATTTCTCTTATCGTTTTCGAAAATTACAAAGAATTGGAAAAATAACTATTAATTAGTTATTTTTCAATTTAATAATCTATTAAAGATCTCGCGGGCCGGATAGAAACTTTTCGCCAGCCGTAGCTGGCTCGCGGGCCGGGGGTTGTCCGCCGTTGATCTAGTCTACTCGTGATTCACATAATCGGGCGAGGGCGGCCAAATATCTAGCAGGCAGGCGGCTAACAGCCCACAACCGGTCCGGGATATAAAATTAGAAGCTTTACGTGTGTTTTGCTTCTACCAGCGTTGCGTGACGTTGGTGCTCTGTAAAGCGCATGCGCCAATGCCTATAACCTGGCTGCTTGGAAGTTGACAGGCAGGCGGCTAACAGCTCAGAACCGGTCCGGGATATAAAATTGGACGCTTTACGCGTGTGTTGCTTCTACCAGCTAAACCGGGTGAGGTTGGTGCTCTGTAAACCGCATGTGCCAATGCCTATATAATCTGGCTGATTGGAAACTGACCCGGTTTCGACATTCCTTCCGCCACTGAATTATTCGAATATACAATAGCAATCTTATCGTTTTTTTCACATGTAGTATAGAAATTTGTAAAAGATACATAATGCAGTTATAATAAAATATTAATTTTAATTAATGCTGTACGTTAAAATATGAAAATTTATATTTTATAAAATACAAGGGAAGGTCATTGGAAGGTGGAATCGGTGCTTCCATCGCTTCCAATGACGGCACGCCACTGTCAAAATCTTTTATTCTAATCACATTTGACACTACAAAATAAAACTAAGAGCATGTAGAACCATTGCTATTTTCGAGGCGCAACCTCCTACACAGTTTTTCTTTTAAGTTCAGTTTAGGGAAATGCTCCTGTAATATTGTAGACTGCTTTGAAAATCTTCCTGCATTTATACACTAGTGACCACCAGAACACTTTTTCTTCTAGCTACTTCAGTTGATTCGTCTTTCATTTTACACCATTTAACCTATCGCTCTGAGAAACCCGGGATCGAAAACCCCAAAAATTTGTCGGGTGATGGTCCGTTCCGGGTTTTTCAGGTCCCGTCCTTTATCACATAGTCGCCCATTGTGTGTTTGCCAAACGCATGGAAAGAAGGCCTTAGTGCTCGTTGGACGGAAAGAGTTAAAAATATATATATATAATAAGATAAAATTTGTAACAAGTGCTGTATTAAATTCCAATCACTAATTATTAGAACAATTCAGAAATATTTAATAACTGTATTAAGAAAAGCTTCAATATAATTTCATTTAATGAGCGTTTATTCAATAGTTTAATATTTTACATTAAAGTTAATAAAAAAATAAAAGCCATGAGATATAAAATATTGTTTGTTTGTATATAAAATCATATAAAATTCAAATTATTTTATTAATATTAATTTCATAAATCAATGTGCAATGCAAAAAACATCTGGCAACGTTACAAATACTGCCATCTATTGACGACATTTTAAATCTTGCAACTGTTTAGTTTTGGTTTTGGTTTTCCCGCGAAGTTTTAGATGATGCGATTTTGTTTTGTTGGAAGTTGATTCGTAACGGAATTGATCACATGTTTAAAAGTTTAAAAAAATGGACACGAGTATATTTAATCAGTATTCTTAGAATTATAATTAATTTCAAGTGCTGGAAAATATTTTAATTAAAAGATGTCTAGAAGTTCTGTGACAACTCTAATAGAATGCATGAAACTTTTACAATCCGACAAGCTGACGGTTAGAAAAAAGCATGCGGAGATGATGCAGAGTCTAATTACGAAATCCGAAATTATTACTTTCTTGGATAAAAATACAGATAACAGGAAAAAAAGTGATACTCATTCAGAAAAGAAAAATCGTATAACATGGGATAGTGTTTTTAAAGCAATACAAAATTATATTTTTGAAGAAGCGGATAGGTTACAGAAAAAGGATCCTTCCGGAAAAAAACAGACTGCACTTATAATTATGAATTGGAATAAAGAAAAATTAGTATGCTCTAGTCTTTTTAAGATTGTTGTTAAAGTTGCTAACCAGAGAGGATCGAGATTAAATATTACGCGGCTTATTAATCACGTCGATACGGTTCTCGACGACGATTTTTTGTGTTCGATGCTCGGTTTGGACTGTACGAACATCTTGATAAAAGATATATTAGCAATTAACCTACAATGCAATGATATTAGTTTTCAAATGTTTCATTCTTTAATTCAAAAATACTTAAAATTAATTCAGCATCCTCCTCCTGGTTGGGACAGATGTTTATTAACTCAAGCTTTATATATTTTAATTGAGAAGGCTTTAAGTTTGTATGATTTTGATCCTAAAATTATTTTTGATTTTGTTTCTCTTCATTTCAAAACAATAAAATCAGAAAAAACAAATGCGTATCTAGAAGGGATATTAGCTTCTTTGATGAAGTTATGTTACAGTTTTAGTTTGGACTGTAGGCAGCAACTCTGCCAACTTGGAGAAGAAATTTCTGTTCCTCTTTTATATTTATGGAATAGTAAACCTACTGATAAAATAAAAGAAATGCTTTTAGAATTTTTCAGACTTCAGATTGCTGTACATCATCCATGTGGTGTTACTAAAGCAGAAGATGGTGCTTTAGCACATAATTGGGATTTATGGTTAGATCATTTAAAAAAGTTATATAATATTTTGAATTCTGATTTGACTAACTTTTCTGTGAGAAATAAGTATTCTTCAAACAAAGAATTAACTTTAAAACCAAAATTTGTAATCTTAGCAGTAGAAGTTTATCATCAAATTTTTTCATTCTCTCAACCGTATATATGCGTATCACAATTTGGAACTTTTGATGGAGAAAGTGTTCCGAAGAAACAATGCATAGAAGCTGGAATTCAATATATTGTGTCTTCATTTCAACAAGTTTCTACAACAGAAAGTGTTATTCCATCACTTCAGTTATTATCTAGATTATTAACAAAATATCCAGATTCAATGAATGCTGAAGATCTTATCAATCTGCTTGAGATATTGCTTCAGATTCAGTTATCCTGTAAACAGTTAGAAATAAAACAATGGTTGTTAAATTGTTGCCATGCTGCTCTGGTGGCATATTGTTATTGGAAAGAAAAAAACTGTAATGAGATAAATGCAGAAAACTTGCATTGTGTATCAAGCCAGTTGTGGGAAAGAACAATAAAGACAGCTAGCTTAAATCACTGTCATGAAGAGAGTCATAAACTCCTACAACTTATGCTAATTAAGAAATTAGTGATACCAAAAAACGAAGTTTTTTCTTTATTTTCCAAAGGTTCCGGTAATATTCCGTCTAAAGATTCTTTACAAACTTTGTTGATATACATTAAAAATTATTCTGTTCCAAATCAGAATTCTATATCATTGAATAAAGAAGGTAGTGATTCCAATAATAATAAATATTGGTTTCAACATCAAATATTAGAGTGGCTTTTTCCTGTTAATGATGATCAGATGAATGAAAAATTTGTAATCCCTTTTTATCTTCATTCTGCAGATTTAATTCCATTATTGTCTCAGCTACTCATTGAAATATCCTTACAAAATAAGACTGATGTCAGAAATTTACAGCAAGATATTTCTCAGTTTGGCATAACAGATTGGAATTGGATTGATTATTTAGAAGAAGAATATTTAAGGATGACATTTCATAAATTTTCTTTTTCTGAATGGAATGAAATTAGCAATGCTGAAAATAATCAAATGCCAGAAAGAAAACAGAAAAAAGTAATTTATAGTGTTTGGAAATCTATTCAAGAAATAATTATGAAAATTTCTAGTGAATTATTGGAACAGTTTATTCAGTCACAGTCTATTGATGCAAATATTCTTCTCATGAAAGCATATTTCATAACTGAAATTCTAAAAAATGCCTTTGAGTATGATATTCCTACAATAGAAGTTATCACTCAAACAGGAATTGGAAAATTAGTTGAAAATTTGATCGAAAAAGCTGTCAAAAAGCTTATTGACACATTTGAAAAAACAAGAAGATTCAGCGATATATATAGCCCATTAACTACTTTGGAATGTATATTTTCTGCTAATATAGATAAAAGTGTCAACGAATATCGTAGAGCAAATTTTTCTGAATGGATTATTTCTATATTTCCATCACAACTTTTAACTTTTCTGTTAGATACTGTTAATAATGATCTTTTTATTGATAAATGTCAACCAAAACAGCAAAATGAAGAAGAAGAAGAAGAAGAAGATGATGATGATTTTGATGAAATTCCATCAACTTCAATATGTTCAGAAAACAAAAACAAATGTGATGATGTAATGGATGTTGATACATTAGATACATCATCTGAAATAAGTGATGAGAGTTTATTTAAAAGAAATATTTTTCCTACTGCTGTAAAATTGTTATTTGCTTGGTGTGATTATGCTTCTTTTATAAAAAATGATACTGCACCATTGGATAAATTTAAAGATATTACTAAAAAATTGTTTGATATGTGTGACGAAAATTTCAGAAACAAGCTATGGAATGCTGACATGGCATTAAATATCTTGAAATACTTTCTGTTAAAGAATTATTCTCCCAATATTATAGAACTTTCTACAATTGTAAACTGTTTAAGGAATATTCTCAACAAACATCATAAAGAACAGGAAATTAGTATTGCATCTTTGAATATCATCATTCTTATAATTCCATTTTTATTTCCAAATAATAATTCTGGTGAAATAAATGAATTAAAGCAAAAGATAATTCATCTAATCAAAACTTTTTGGAAAATGGAAACTGAAAAAAAATTTAACAGAAATGTGAGTTATGTTCTATTACAAGCAATGGCTAAATTGTTAGAGTATGATCCACTTGAAGAAACAGTACTTTGGTCTGAAGATACTAATGAAAAGAGACCTCTTTTTAATGATTTTATAAAATTTTTATCTAACAAAAATTATAAAATTAGGAAATTAGCAACTATAACTATAAAATATTTATTTCAAAAAAATAAACAGAAATTTGAAACATCGTTACAGTTAACTGCATTTGAGAAAATATACTATACGGTAATTTCGTCATTAAAGGTTCGAGACAACAGTCAAAACTTGGCTGAAGTAGATGAAATTAATAATATAAGTTTTACACTGTTATTAAGCTTATCATACATTATCCTTTCTAGCCCATATTGTGAAAAGTTAGCTATATTTGCTCTTTGTCAAAGTTTGAAGGAAAAAAATATTGTTATTGATTATGTTATGAAATCTTTAACTCAAGTATCAAAAATTTTAAAAATTAAATCAGAATCAGAACTTGTGGAATTTCACTTACCATATATTATAAATGAATGGACCAAACAAAAATACAAATTAGTAGATTTCCCATTTCTATTATTGAAATGTCAGACATTGATAGATTTTTATAAAAAGCATTATGTTACATTAACATCAGTTCTTTTCTATCACCATGATATTTCAGCAATTCAAAATCTTGGAAATGAAATAAACCACAGTTGGATTGAAATTCTTACTGAATGTTTACCTAAGTTACTTGCTCAAATTTTACCATGGTTTGCTAATGCCACATCAAAAGTTGTTCTCAATGAAGATAGACAAAGTCAAGCTTATAAAAATCATTGTTTTCTTGAAGAAACATTAACAAGTGCAGTCATTGAAAATGTCTTAGAGGAAAAATTGGAAGAAATTATTATATGTCTTTTAAGTTCAGTTGAAGAAACTGATTTAAATCATGAAGAGTTTTCTTCTAAAAACTTAACTACCAATCCTTTTAGTTTTCCAGTTAACATGCTACAAACAACTGTGCATTATCTGATGAAGAATTGGTGTACAGATAAAAACCAGTCTCTTGTTGGATTAATATCTCGAAAACATGATGGAATACAAAAAATACTGTTATTCTTGCATAGTACATTATCGAGGGCTCATAGAGTTCATGAAAAGAGACGTGCTTTTATAATGTACAGTTTATTCTTTGATCTACTAGTACCAGAATTACCAAGTGGATTAGATGGAAACTCATTATTTGTGATAAGAGATTTAATTGTGAGCATGATGCACTTTTTGGATAGTCAAAAGTCTAAAATAATTGAAACTGAGGTTGAAGAAGAAGTATTACTTACCTGCTTGAATCTTGTAAGTAATATATGCCATCAGTGTTTTCCATCATATGCAGAAGTTATAGCTGGACAACTTTCTAGAATTGTGTACATAGTTAGTTCTTATATAGAATATTCAATAAAAATTAAAGAAAAGGCTTTATCCTTATTAACATTCCTATTGATTGAAAATTCTGAATATTTGGAAAAAGAAATTCTCTCTTTGGATCCTTTTCCAAATAAAGAAGTGTTTCAAGAAATTAAAAAACATCATGAAAATCTTCTTCTTAAGAAAAATGTACATACATTAGAAGATAAAATTTCACACTTTTTAATTTCTCATTCTAATAGTGAGACAAACTTTACAGTTGAAGGATTAATTCAGTTATTAAATGAAATTATAAATAGAAAAAAGGAATTGCAAGTGCTAATTAATAATTTGCAAGAAAGACATCATATTATAGAAGATACAAGTATGAATATTTTGCATAAATTAATATGTACTTTAATTCGTTTATGCAATTGCGAAAAATCTGATATTCAAAAATTGGCAGTTAGATGTTTAGGAGAACTTGGTCCTATTGATTTGTCTTCAATTATATTACAACCAAGTGTTTATTTTCAAGAGGAAACAAAAATGATTAATTATTTTAATAATACAAAAATACAATATAAATGTTATTTTGTGATATTTAATCTTTTAAATGATTTTCTACAAGATAAAGAGATTGATGTAGTATTTGCAGCAAGTGAAGTGTTGAAAAATATATTAAGAACTAAATCTGGAAGAGACTTTTTTTTATTTTATAAAAGAAGTAATGTCGGAAATATACATTTATATTTTCATCCATTTTTTGATAAGAAAACATCTTTAATAAAAATATCTCCTGTTCCAAATAATGAGTTTATTAATAAGATTAAGGATGAATCTTTATGGAGTCCTGATAATATAACTTACAACGAATGGATAAAACAATTAGTTACTAGTTTACTTAATGCAAATATTAGTGAAGATGAAGTAATACAACAACTTGAACCTATTTGTGCTATTGAAGTTAGATTCTGTGAAAAAATCTTACCTTATCTCATTCATTTAATTTTGTTGCAAAAGAAGGATGATATATGCAACATCATATCATCTCAGATCAAAATGTTTTTTGTTAAACATTGTAATCATATAAAATGCCAAAAGCCATTGTTGTGGCAACAGTCAATTCCAACAAGTTCTAATCAAAATTTATCAGTTTATCTATGCAAATCATCTGTACAAATTATGCTAAATGTTATTCATCATCTGAGATGTAATCAAAAATTCAATAATTCAAATTCAACTGCCTGGGATAATCAGTTTTGGTTAGATATTAACTACTTACACATTGCACAAGCTGCACAATATTGCTTTGCACCATTCACTTCTCTTTTATATATAGAGATATGGTTTGATACAAGAATGAGAGAGAAAAGATCAAATTCTTTTGAATTTAATATCGAAAATCCTAAAAGTCCCGAAAGTCCAGATAGTCCTGTGATGTTAGCAGTAAGTCATTCTGATCCAGAAAATGCTGTTTTGGCTCATAAACTTCTTAGAAAAGCTTATAATTGTATTGGAGAAGCTGATGGTGAATATGGTTGTCAGAATTTAGATATAAATGGTGCATCTAGTCAGATAAATTATTACATACAAGAAAAGCAATGGGATAGATTACTCTCTCTTCAAGATATTTATTTATCTGAATCATCTGATAAATCTAATATTTTAAAAGCAATGAAGAATTTTGGATTATTTAATATTATGAAGATATATATTGACAGCATTATTGAAAAAGGTAATGAAATATCTGAAGAATTAATAGAATATCAAAATGAATGTGCTTGGAGATTAAGTCAATGGAATATTTCAGATTTAAATAATATTGATGTGGGATTTAATCAATCTTTATATAGAAGCTTGACTTCTTTATTATCTAAAGATCAGGATAGTTTTGAAGAAAATTTAAACTCGGGATGTTATGCTGTTGTAAAAAATTTTCAGCAGCTCAATCTCGAGTCAGCTCGTAGTGTGTATCCTGAGTTATGTAAATTAAAAATGTTGAATATAGTGCAAGATTATTCAAATATACTATGGAAAAATGAAAAATTTACATCATTAATGGCAAAATGGCATGAGGATGAAAATTTGCCATATAGTAGTTTTGAATTTATTGAACCTGTTTTGTGGTTGCAGAATGTTTTACTAAAAGAACATTACAATAATAGTTTTGAAAGTAAAGCTAAAGAGAACTTGATAAATTTCCTTCATAAATATACCCAGAAGTCTTTAGAAGGTGAATATCCTGAGACTGGAAGACGAGCTATTTGTATTTTAGAGACATTAACAGCTCAGGACGATCAGTTTTATCAATGGAAAATTGAAGATGCAAAATTACATTGGGTAAAAAGTGAATATTTTGTTGCAAAGCAAAAATTAAAGAATTTATTACAATTAACAGAAAAGTGCTCTGGATATGCAACATCCGAACTTAAAGCAAAAGCTCTAATGTTAAATGGACAGTGGCTTTCTGATACTTGTTCTGAAAATGCTACAAATATTCTAAAACACTATTTTGAAAAGGCTGTTGATGTATTACAATCTGAAGTATTTGGTGAATGTCCTGTTTTATGGGATGCTTATTTGTCAATTGCTCGTTATGCTGACATACAATATCAACGAATAACAAATTACTTCAAATCTTCAAATTATCAGGATAAAAAAGAATTTGTGAAATGTTCATATCAAGAAATAGATAAACTGAAAAACATGAGACATAATTTAAATCATGATGACAAAAAGTATATAAGTGTAATGGTGAAACAGATAAAAATTGAAGAAAAAGAAATTGAAACACTACAAAAAGATAAACTTGAATTTTTACACAAGGCTGTTGAAAATTATATGAAATGTCTGAAAGGAACTAATTGCCATGATTTACGTATATTCCAATTAATTAGTTTATGGTTTCAAAATCATTCAAATGAAAAATTAAACAATTTTATGAAAAATAATATTCATTACATCCAAACTTATAAGTTTTTACCTTTGATGTATCAACTTGCAGCAAGAATGTGTAAACCAAGAAGAAATGAAACAGAATTCTCTTCATTGTTGTTTGAATTAATTCAAAGAATTGTTATAGACCACCCTTATCATGGTCTTCCAGTTATTTTTGCATTACAGAATGCAGGAGCAGATACTTTGAAAAATGATGAATCTAATAATTTAACAGCTAAAGAGGAACGTGTTGAAGTAGCTAAAGAAATGATAACAAAATTGAAAACTTCTGAACTGATGCATCTTATATCTGAAATGCAAGTGGTTTTCTCAGCATATATCAAATTGGCCAATCTAGCTGTACAATCTCCAAAATCATCAAACAATAGTATACCAAAGGAACATCCAATTTTACAAATAAAAAATTTTATAAAGGTTCCTGTTTTAACTGAGGAAATTAAAGTTAATCGTGACTGTAATTATGATGATATAATAGGAATAAAATCATTCAATTCCACATTTAAGATATGTGGAGGTATTAATGTTCCTAAAGTGATTTCTTGTATTGGTACCAATGGAAAAAAGTATGAACAGCTTGTGAAAGGTTCAGATGATTTAAGACAAGATGCTGTTATGCAGCAAGTATTTACTCTTGTCAATCGTCTTCTTCAAAATAACAGATCAACTAAGAAAAGGAAACTAAAAATTCGTACTTACAAAGTTATTCCATTGTCTCGCCGCAGTGGAATTATCCAATGGTGTGAAGGCACAATGCCTTTGGGTAATTATCTTGTGGGTGGAGCAAATCGTATAGGTGCTCATAAAAGATATTTTCCTGAAAATAAGACAGTAAAACAGTGTTTTAATGCTATGAAAGATGTTATGGCAAGTCCAGTAGATGTTAAAGAAGATACGTTTCAGATTATTTGTAAAAACTTTTATCCAGTTTTTCGTTACTTTTTCTTGGAACATTTTCCAGAACCCTCAGTCTGGTTTGAGAGACGACTCACATATACACAAAGTGTGGCAACTAGTTCAGTAGTGGGCTACATGCTTGGCATAGGAGACCGCCATGTTAATAATATTTTAATTGATGTAAACACTGCAGAAATTATACATATTGATTTTGGTATTGCATTTGAACAAGGAAAAATGTTAACAACACCAGAAACTGTTCCATTCAGATTAACACGTGATATAGTAGATGGCATGGGAATATGTGGTACAGAAGGAATTTTTAAAAGATGTGCAGAAAAGACTTTAGAAGTTCTGAGAAATTCCCAAGAAATATTATTGACAATTTTAAGTGTATTCTTATATGATCCTCTTTATGTTTGGACAATTTCACCACAGTATGCTGCTACTCTTCATCATAATCGAGAAAATGTGCATGATGATGATAATGAAACTTATTCACTAGCATTTCCAAAAAGTGATATTCGTCAAAACTGTAAAGAAGTTAATAAAATGGCAGAACATGCATTGATGCGACTTCAACAAAAACTGAAAGGTATAGAAGATACCATACCAATGAATGTAAATGGACAGGTCAATATGCTAATCCAACAGGCTCAAGACACTCGAAATTTATGTCAACTTTATCCAGGATGGCAGCCTTATTTGTAAAGATTTTCTGTATAATTATGTATGATTATATTTATAATTTAATTAATAATAATTAAAAATATATATATATATATACATTTGTAACTTGTATAATTTCTGATAATGCATTTAAATTTATAAATAAATAATACATTTCAATGTCATTTCAGTTTTTGAACTTCAACAATTATATTTTAAAATTAATTACAGAATTATTGTGTATGAAAATTTTGAAAGCTAAGCACAAGAAAATAAATTTTATTATTATGTACTGTAATTATATTTGTATATATTTGCAGGGTTACTTTTCAGCTGGAACGTGCCAATAGGTCTTACAAGCATATAGCATTAAAAAATATCAGAAGTATCAGTAGCCAAAACAAAGTATTGGTAGTTGTTGCTCAGTAAAACAATTCTATATATTCAGTCACCATTAGTTATTTTTTCTAGAAAAAGAATACTTTGTATTAGCTGATATGTTGTTAAGTTTATTACCCTTTATTTTGTTGTAATATACAAATATATAAATTATGGAAACATATTATTTATTCATATGTATAATATCTAATGTGTAGCATAAGATATTTCTTATGAATAATATCTCCATAATTTAGGTCTTAGGGAGTTGTATAACCAAGCCAAATCATATTACTGATCAATTAAGCTGGATTTATTATCAAGCTACATTTTAGCTAATTAAGTTGCCAATAAACCTTTAGTCCAAATTATGTATCATTTGTGTATTTACTATAATTGCGGTATCAAATCTTAAGTCAAAAATACTGATCACTGGATGGCCAAAGTGATAAAGCCATCGCTCCACTGCTCTGGGGACTTGGATCTTAGTCCAGGTCAGGAATCTTTGAAATTTTTCATAGGCAGTCTGTCTTGGATTTGTAGAACTATCCCCCACTATCTGTCTTCCCCATTGTGGGCCTAGCCAAACCATGATGATAAAAAGGCCATCTAATGCTACATGGACGGTGGAGTTAAAGTCAAAGAAAGTAACATGTCCAATTTTAAAAATTTTAGATTTCTTTTGCAAATATTAAAATATAACGTTTTCTCAAAATATTGTATATTGATACTTATACAGTTAATTAGTCTTTTTTTTTCAACTTTAGTGCTCGATCTGTATTATTTAGAAAAAAAAAATTTGTTTTCCAGCCTCATTCATTTTTAAAATTAAAATCCACCTTGAGGGATCCAGGATCAAATCTGAGCGAATAACCCTAGGAATTTAATTAAATGACAGCTGACTAAGATTCTTAAGGCGTCAGTCTGCACCCACCAGTGACCAAGTGGATAAAAACACTGAACACTAATAGTCTAGTGTTCGCGCCTCGCCATGTTTCTTCACGTTAGTAACACCTAAATAGGGGCCAGTTTTCCACAAAAGAACTCCCGGGAGGCATTCGGTCTCGGCAGATCGCCCATCCATAATCGAATAAAACCAAACCAAACCAAGCATCAGTATGCCGCTTTGGGATACCCAGGATCGAATTCGGGCAACCAACCTCCTAAATTTTTTGTGAGTAATTGCCTCGGATAAAGTTGGAGCCGTTCCACACGACCCCATTGTTGCCTCCCTATTGTGAGCCTGGCTTTTTTATTTGGTAAACTTAAATTGAATAAATTGTTTAGCTCTTAGTATTTTATACTTTATTTATTTTAAAACTTTGTACAGTACTTTAAATCATTTTTTATTTGACTTTTACAAAGTATTCGTCCGCTGTTTTCAATATTTTTACCGATTTGCACGGCACGGAAGCGCTGAATCAGAAATGTACGAAAATATAAAATCGAAAATGTTGTTATTTTTAGAATATTTTTTTAAAGTTTAAATTATAATTTATTTATATTTATTAATATTTTGGAAAATAAATGAAACTTGAGCATTTTAGTTTTTGATTTCTTTTCTCTCTCCTAAGCGCTTAAAAAAAAATTGAAATGAAAACTAAAATACACTGAATTTATTTTATTTTTCAAAAATATTTTTTATAATCGTAAAATAAGTGTAAAATTATTTTTATAAATCAATTGCAATTTGAATCGAAATAAAAATATTCTAAAAATAGCGACACTTTCGATTTTATATTTATACATTTTCATTCAGCGCTACTGTACTGTAAAAATAATAAAAGAATTTTTAAAGCTGCCGACGTCGAATGCGATTGGTTAATCGGATGAATTGAATATGACGTCGACTCGGGATAAGTCTTGATTTTTGTTTAGCAAATGCATCTTTTGGAAATTTTATAAATTATCGTCTAAAATCAAAGTCGTAAAATGGGTAAAGTTTAACCATTAAACTAATTTCGTATTCTTAAAAAGTGCTTAGTTATTAATTATAATATGGATATTATATTTAGGCTTAGTTAGAGTCCATTGCCTTGTTTGATCTGTGTTTACTTTGATTATCTTGCATTTCGAGTGCTTTTTAAGCCAATTATTGGCCAATACGAGTTTAAATCTCTCGTAATGATTTGTGATAAAACGTTAATAGGTTTAATATTTGTTACAAGATCTTGAGAGGTATGTATATTTGAATTTATAAATGTATTCAGTTTACAATTGTTTGGTAAGGAGCTGAAAGTATTTTTCAATACAAATCACATGCAAGTTTACAAAGTCGATTTTGATAAAAGGCTACAAACAAATTTATTACTTATGTATTCGTATAGGTGTACATATACATACACACAAGGTATATAGGAAAAAATGTTTTTTTCTGTTACTGAGCGTTCAGTTTACTCTCCTGATGTTGGGTGAAAAACCTGAAAGAATTACAGTAATGTAAATCCAATTAATTCATTCTAGACACTCCAAAATATGTACCAAAAACACATTTCGTAGAGAATAAATATAGTGTTTAATACTAAAAATGATAAGAAATTAATATTAAATGAATATAAAAGTGGCCGATTTCGGCAATCTTAATGTCGCTCTCGTATTTTTCAATGATTTCCTTCTTTGACACAATCGTATTTCTGGCCTTCTTCGAAAGGCTGCTGGCTCTGAAAACTTTTTTTGGTTCTATGACGGAGCAAAAAGGAAAGCAATGGAATTGTTTGGCTAGAGGCGCGGGGTAATAATGCTCGCACGACGAGAAACAATGCCGCACCGAGCAGGAAAACACATGGGTTGCCTTTTGTTTTTTGCAAAATTAGCAGCAAGATCATGTGGACATGTCAACAAAAACCGAGACAAATTTTTCGCAGAAAAAATTGAGGAAACCGACGATAACCAAAGTCAATTAACCTTGGTTTTTGTTGACTTTGGTTATTGTCTCTATTTGTTGACTTTGGTTATCGTTTGTATTTCTATAATGTATATGTTTATAAAATTTAATTTTATAAACATATATATATATATTATAGAAATACTATTTTAAAGTAAAAAGACAAAATAAATCTATATTAAATTAAAATTTAATATAAATTTATTTTGTCTTTTCACTCTAAAATATAACATATAAATGAATATTAATCTTCAAAACAAAATTTTTATTGTGAATTCCAAACAAAATTTTTGGTAATGTTATTGTCATATTAATAAATTAAGAAAGTTTTTGACAAAATTTTCTAAAATTCTGTAATAAAATTATATGATTAGCTAATGCTGTATATTATTCTGTTATATAATGTTTTCATTGGAACTTCAATGTTTAAAATTTTAAATGCTATGTTTTTAATATATCCAATATTTTGTATGTAGATTTGAATGTAATCATATGTTTTAACTTATTTGTTCATGTCACAATTTGCTGTGAATGCAATATGGAGATTTATTTTCAATGATGACAAATATGTTTTATTGAGTAGAAGAAAACTCATTCTGGATTACACATCATCTGAAAACAAACTGAAAAATAGATTTTCTTTTGGTCAGAACTTTGTATTATCCAAAATGAATTGATAATGAAAACTGTAAATTTATTGTCTGACATCTTTTCTCAATTTTTATTGAATAAATCAATATTCATTCAGTAAACATTTACAAATTTATTTTTAATATCACTTTCCATTTCATTCTTGTTTTTGAATAATGCAGAGCTCAGATCTTATATTTAGTGATATTTCCATAAATTGACATGATTTGTTAGTTTTATATGATTATATTATATAATCTAACTTTTCTTGTTTTGCATATTATTATTTTTAACCAAAATCACTAAATGCTGTATATAAAAAAGATATTACATTTCAGGGGTTACTCTGGAAAATTTTAAAACCATCTCCAACCATTTCACTAATTTTTAAATTTTTTTGCCACTTCAAATTATTTATCACCACCAGCTTTATTTACTAGTTAATGTAGATGCTGGTAGTTTTATCAGTTTGAAGTCTGGAAAGCAAAATTAATGTTAAGCTGTCACTTAGATATTGAATCATTTTTGAATCATTTTTTAATGAATAACTCCAAATAACATATTTGATTACAATGCTTAAATGGCATTTCATATGTTCTGTCATATCAAAATTTTTATGCTTTAGTCTACTGAAAAAACGTCAAAGTGAAAAAATGTTACCCTAAAAAATCCCAAATTTTCTGTAATTCTATAAAAATTTTTCAATCTGGAAACACTGGGCAGCATTGCAGAAAAACTGCCTTCCGTTCTCAATGTCACTTCCTGCTTTCCTGTCTGAACTTTCTGCATGATGTCGTGACATTGCTAGGTATGTGGTGCATTGGACTCTCATCACACAGGAGCTGTTTTTCCTGAAGTGTGCTTTGTGATTCAATTTCATGCTGAGTGTAGAAATAAAAGGACTTTTTTTTTTTTAACTCTTTCTGCCCTGTGAGCACTAAGAGGGCCTCTTTTTTAGCAAGCCCGTCATGGGGCAGCTAGTGGTGAGGATGGGACTCAACATATCTGGATGGATTACCACCTGAAAATTTTCTGGGGCTTTATCAACCCATCTGGATTTGATTCTGGGTTCCTCAGAATGGTAGGCTGCCACCTTGATCATTTCACCATCTGGCTGTTGAAATAAGAGAACTAGGATTTTTATTGCCATGTGAATAAAAATGTTGTCGAGTGGTGATTTTGGCACAATGCTGCACGATCCCTGACATTTATATTGAATATCATATTAAAAGTGTAATGGCTCTTACACTTTTCACTAATTTTTTATAGAAAATATTTTTAGTTGTAATAAATTACTTGTACAATTTTATTTTTCAGGCTATTTTTCAACAAGGAAGTTGTTTTTCATCTTTAGCTGTTCAAAAATTTTGAAAATTATTTTAATCGGAAACTTAAACTTTCATAAAATAAATTATTTTTTTTTGCAAATATAGTATGATAGGCCTACTCATTTAAACATTTCTATAGAAAACACGGGATGATTTAAAAATGCAGATATTTCTTGATAGAGTTTGTAAATTAATATGCAGTATAGTAGAATTTTGCTTATTATAGTTGTTTTGGGACTTGTTTATCAGTCAGTTATGATCAATATAGATATTATGAGAAATAAGAAAATAAGATTATAATTAGTGGAAATTCTGGTTTTATTGACTTTGACATTAAAAGGATTTTTTAAAACAATTAGAAAAATGTATAATTAGAAGAATAAATTATTAAATACAGTGGACCTCTGTTACTTTATAATTTTTATTTAATGTTATTAATTTTGCACTTGTTAATAAAACAAAAAACTTACTGGAATATAAGAATACTTAAAATAACCAACACCTTAGTATTTCCAGCAACGATGTATTTATTAAAAACGTTTTTGACTATTTTAATAGTCTTCTTCAGTTAAACAACTTTAAAATGAAAAGAATGTAAAATAGAACGCAAGCAATACAACAGTTTAAAAATTTAAAAAATAATTCCAACGTATAGCACATGTGGTTTACACAGGAAAAAGGAACAAAAATGAAAGTAAAAACAAAATAAATTAAAATAAAGTATTAAGAAAATTAATTGCTGTGGTAAAAAGATTTCCATGCAGAAGATAAACTTTCTGCATCTCTATGGTTGATGCATCCCTTGTCAATATGAGCCTTGTAAATTTCAAGTTTTTCAATGTGTCTAAAGTGCTTGTTTGTTGGCGGCAGTCCTAATCATGGATGCTTTGTCCCAATGAACATTAATGTCTTGATGTTTAGCAAAGGCTTCAAGGACGGTACTGTCCAAGTTTTTAGTGATGGAATATTTATGCTCTTTAAGCCTCTGTTTTAAAAGCTTCATAGTGGCACCAATGTAAACCAGATCTGAATTAAAATGGCGGTCACTTAAAGTAATAGAATACATCCCTGTACTATATTGTTTTGGTTTTCTTTCTTATCATTTCGTAAAATTTCATAAATCGTAGGATTATGTCGATAAATCATTCTTAAATTATTCTTGTGGGCTATTTTTTTTAATCATTATTATGTAGGAAAGGAATATAGTTGAGAATTACTTTTCGTCTATGGTTTGTAGTTGTAGGCTGCCTTTTTGTTTGATTACCGACTTTAGCAATAAGTGCATTAATTTCACTTATCTGATATCCCTGTTGTACAGCTATTGTACGTATGTAATTTAATTCTCTATATGTATCATACATATTTGTACAATGTGTATAGGCCCACTTTATCCATGATCGAAATGCTGCATGTTTAAAATTCCTAGGGTCGAAGGAGTTCTTCAGTATAATAATGGGTAGGTGGCTTGGCTTTTGATAAATATCCGTCCAAAGTTTGCCATATTTACAAGTGATGGACAACAGGGATATTGAATTGTATTGGATAAGTGAAATTAATGCACTTATTGCTAAATTCGGTAATCAAACAAAAAGGCAGCTTACAACTATGGCTTTTAAAATTAAGGAAGAATATACCAGAAAAGACCATAGCACAATGTGGAAAAATATAAGAGAATGCAAAAAATGGATGAATCATAATAATATCGTGCTTACAAGAGCAGATAAATCGAAGGACATGGTGATAATGTAAAGATCTACATATAACGAGCTTTTAGTAAAGTACGTAAAAGAAATGCAATGCAAGACAGCTCAACCACATGCTCTGGAGCAGTTACAAGCACGAGTCAAACGTTTTTCTAACACATCCCTTGCAAAAGAACTCAGGATGAAGAAGATAATAGTCGCCTCTCTGTTGGTTCCTAGATAATTTGGTTTTGCTAAAACACACAAACCGGAAAAAAGCTTAAGGCCAGTGGTGGCTAAATGCTGCTCACCTATGGTAATCCTAGAAAGATTACTCAAAAACTTCATCAATGCGCGCATGCCTCTACAAGTTTACAGCATAAAACAACTGCTTGAATTGCTACAGAAAATGAAAAACGTGAAAGTAAACGAAGGATGTTATATGACGGTACTAGATTTCAAGGCCTTATACCCCTCTATCAAACTAGAGCCATGTTTTTGCTACCTAAGAGACTTCCTAATGAGCAAAATAAGAAATGCAATAGGGATGAAAAAACAAATACTGGAACTAGCACATCTTGCTACTTATTCGTCGATCTTTAAATTTAATGGAATTACATACACGCAACATAGAGGAGTGGCAATGGGAAGCGCTATTGTAGGAGCTTTATGCGAGATGGTCGCAAGGACTTTAGAAAAAGAAATATTACCGAAATATGCAACACGCTTGGTAATATACACACGCTACGTTGATGATGTATTGATTATTTAGGATGGAAAACCAGACATTCAACAATTTATCAGGGACGTCAATTCCAACAAATTTGGTCTAGAACTTGAACTAGAGCAAGAGGATGGCAAAAAGGTGCACTTTCTAGACATAGAAATAGAATTAGAGAAAGGAGGAGAATTTATAACAAAAGTGTACAGAAAGATGACATATAACCCGCTATTTATACCATGGAACTCACATGACCCAGCACCTTATAAAATAGCAGCGTTCCGGGCATTAATAAAGAGAGCCTACACACACTGCAGCAAACGACAAGACAGAATTAAAGAATTAGAGTACGTAAAGAGCTAGCTAGGCAGTGCAGTATCTACCAAAATATGATAAGAGCCATCATTAACAAAACAAGGATAGACGATATAGATAAGGATGAGCGGAAAAAAATGAAAGAATACACGGTTATGGACTACATGGCTCCTTTAAGCAATATTTACAATGAAATAGGAACAGCAACAAACAAGAAAATAATTTTTAAAAGGAATCCTACAGTTTACCAAATACTACGCAATGACAAGGAAGAATTAGACCAGAGCTGGATTCCAGGGGTATATAGGATTCCGGTACAAGATGAAAGGAGACATAGAGCTATACTACATTGGGGCAACAGGAAAATCATTAAAAGAAAGACTGAAAGAGCATGAAAGGAATGTGCGTAATGAGCAACCGGTCACGGCCCTAGCTACATATGCTATTATGGCCCTACCTGGCAGAAGTCACTGTGGATTGGCAAGGGGCTAAAATAATACAAAAGATCCACGACAAGAGGCACTTGAAATATGCGAAGGCATGGCAGGTATATAAGATGTACCAAGGACTTGCAATAAATTTTAGAGAGTCCAGTAAAATATCAGCCGCATGGAGAGCAAGCCTAATTCTGAATAATAATTAAGATACGAGCGGTTAATTATTTATTTATTCATATATTATATTTATATATTATTATGTATATTGGTACGAGTACCATCACCGTTTATAGGTATTTGTATAGAGCCTGTGCAGTTAAATTCAAAGTTAAATTTAAAGTTAAAATTAATAACTTTCCAGAACAAACAATCAGTTAAAGAAAGAATCATTTCGATTTGTTTTCCTGAAGAAGGCCTTTTAAAAAGACCGAAAATGTTTGGAATTAGAATTAGAAGGCTGCATTTTAAAGGTTGCTAGGTGTCGAGACTTGATTTGTACTTGAATTTATTAGGTTTGTTAACCAGAAATTAATATAATATTTGGCTAGATCAAAAGTTATCAAACAATTATTTATTAAACCAGTCAGCTTACTAAATTTTGACTCCTTAATATAAAATTAATCATCCTATAAACATTTTTTTAGGTTTATTAATTAATATTTATCATTTGAACTTGTGCTATAATGGAAATATTAATCGTCAGTATGTGACAAAATTTTGGTTTACTACATCAAATACAGCTTAAAAAAGCTTGAAAATAAAGTGTTTTATTTAATTCAAAGAAAATTAAAATTAAAAAAAAAATAGTAATAGATTACAATGTAAATTTTTAAAATTCTATGTAATTATATATAGTATTTTTACTTTCCTGGCTCTGTTATATAAGGATTGTCCAAATGAAAAGTGGACACGTCAGAACTGGCGAAAACTTATTGCAAATCTAAAAGAAATCTTGATGTTTATTTAGGCAAAGATCCCAGTGTCTCACAAGCAGATCAATGTCCCACACAGAATTCTGGAAGCTGGTGTTAAAAAAATTCTTTAACCTTATCCTTCACATCATTGTCTGACATGAATCTCTGCCCTTTAAAGCTTTCTTGAGAGGTCCAAAAATGTGAATGTCTCATGACAGGTCAGGACTATATGCGAGTTGTAACTTATCTGTCACTTCTGACTATGTCATCCATAGCTGTGATTGATGAAGTGGAGATTAAGATGTGTGCCTGACCTGGCCATGGTTTATCGTGAATTGACTTGCAGTCCTCTCTCTAACTCTTGTACATACCAATTATTCACTGCTGTTCATCCTAAACAATTTTCACTATAAATGTGCTTCCTTCATCTATAGATGTTGGCACTCCTATTCCCTTTAGCCACTAAAAACCTAACTGCTGCCCCGATTGTTTGATTTTGGACTCTTTCATTGTAACTAACTTACATTAATCTGCCATTACTGGAGATAAAATCTATTTCCACCAATACTTAATGCAGTCCACGTTTCACCTATGTTGAGCTTACCCCCGTAAGGTGGCCCACCAATCATTACTTTGCACGATGAAATATGGTGTCCACTTTTCAATTGGACAATCCTTATATAATATAACAGAGGGAAAATATAGAAATTGGTAAAAAACGACTCCAAGATTTTTACATTTTTGGACTCGGGACCTTGAAATGCAGAGAAATGCAAAAAAAATTTATAAGGTTTTTCTGTATATATTGATGTTTGTTTGTATGTGTGTGGAGGGGTTCAATTTTCTTCAACCACTTTGAGGCTTAATAACTCTTGTTTTTGTCAAAAATTTCTGAAATTTTGAGGGAGGTTTGTATATTGGAGATTGATAGTATTAAATTTTTTTTATAAAACTCCTTCAAAATTAAGCTTTTGGCCATTTTATAATAATTAAAAATATATTTTATAAAACACTTTTTATAACAGATGGCATAACTTGCAGTTTTAAATGTTGCCAGGATAGTTAAGCAACCCGTTGGATTTTTTTTAACTTTGAGATGGAATTATACCAAGTGAATGTTTGAATGTTTAAATTAATATTTTTATTTAATTGAATGTATCATTAGTATCAAATTACTGTAGAAATAATATTTGTTAGTTTTAATATTTATGATGATGAACCTTATTTTAATAAATTTTCTATAATTTTCCCCAACAAAAATTTCATTAAATTATAATAAATATTAACAATAATTTATTGCATGTTTTCAATATCCATGAAAATCAGTAGAGAGTTTCAATATACTTAAAATTTTAGATAATTGTACAAATGATTTTGTTATAAAATAAATTAATTTTGCTAATATTTTTTTTTTTTTTTTTTTTTTTTTTTTTTCAGGAAGTACGTGCACTTTTTTCACCAGAAAATTTTCCAAATTAGAAATGAGAAGACTATTGTATAAAAAAGTTTAATTGCAGCTTTTTCGTAGACTTTAACAAATTGATTAATCTCTTCATTATGGTTGATTACATGTATAATTTATGAAGATCTTGAGATGGATGTATGGATAATTCTTTATTTTGGCATTTATTTTCTTCTTACTGTAACAATATCCCAACAGTATCAAAATTTGTCTAGGAATGTTCAAGATGCATTTATTCAGAATATTTTTGATAAGGATGTTGATACTGGAAACTACTTAAGAAATGAAGCAAAAGCTATTTCTTCACATCTTAGGAGAGTTGCCAATCAAGAATTGGGAGTTACAGTTATGCAGTCAATCTACGATTCTCTACCTTTTGTGGATGCCACCCGCAATATAGAAAAACAAATTGAAGAAATGTATGAGAGATTACATTTGAAAATAGAAAATTCTTTAGGAATTTTAGAGAAAAATGAGATTGTTGTAGAAAATTTGTACAGACATCATTTAAATACTCCAATATCTAATTATTTTCCTTGCTGTGATATGGATACTAGAGGCCTTGTTTATGATGATCAGTTTGGTATTGAAATATCAAAAGATGTTTCATGTGATTTATTACCAATAGCAGTGTTTCCAAATCTTTTTTCTCCTGGTTCTAATTTGTCAGAAGTTTTCCGTCAAAATCTTGAAGAATATTCCACAATCAAATGGCAGTATTTTATATCATCAGAAGGAATACATTCTGAATATCCTGCATATGTTTCAGATACAATGTGTAAACAGGCTGATACTTCAAGACATAAAGATATTTATTTAGGAGCAGTACAACCTTTTACAAAATACATAGTTATTGTCATTGATCATGGTAATTCTTTAAGTCCTTTGCAGTTAAAAACTGCAAAAGCAATTGGAAAACATGTTTTATCTTTACTGTCTCATAAAGATAAAGTAACAGTTATTGGGATTGCTGGAGATGTCAGCTATCCGTATGATAATTGCATGTCTAGAAAAATGTCTTCTGCAACTCAAGAAATAAAATATTATTTCAGCAGATTTATTGATGATCTGCAAAAAACCCCTGATGCTACTAATCATATTCTAGGTTTTAATAAGGCATTTGAAATGATGCAGCATACACTTCCTAAAGACGAAAATGGAATTACAAAGGAAGTTGATGCATTGATTGTATATATAAGCCGAGGATTGTTATCTTCCTTAACAGAAGCTAGATCAGTACTTGAGATTATTGCAAAAGAAAATAAAAAAATTAGAAATCAAGTTGTCATTAATACATATGTAGTTATTGATGATGGTAAACCTGTTTTATATGAAAAAGCATTTTTACAAGATATTGCAAACCAAAATTATAAAAATTATGACATTCATTTGTCAGATGAGAATGATATTAAACAAGGTAAAATGATTTCTGTCAATACAATAGAAAATTTGAGTTTAACTATTGGTGATTTCACATCAGTATTTTCTGTTACTTCAAATTCTACTACAGTTTTCTCTCTTCCACATTGGGATACTGTTGGAAAAGGAACAGTGATTAGTATCAGTAAGCCAGTTTTTCATAATAAGAAATTGATTGGAGTTGTTGGATTAGATATTTCTGTTGCTGATCTGGCAGAAGATATAACATACTTTAGTCAGTCATCTAGACAATATGCATTTTTATTAGATGAATCTGGGATAGCTGTGATGCATCCATATTTTACTCGTCCAACATTTGCTAGTGAACAACCAATGCATACAGATATTAGTCATTTAGAAAACAGAATTGGCTTTCAGCGCATTCGCCAAGCTATCTTAGATAAACCTGAAGGAGAACAAAAACTTTTGATTGAACAAACTTTTATAAAATCTTCATTAGGCATGAAACAAAATTTTCCTAAATTTGCTGTAGTTTCCTACAAATGGAAGAAAGTAACTGGAACCCCCTATATAATATGTATAGTTACAATAAAGACTGATAAAGAGGAAAAAAAATTGAAAAGTATATCTGTACCTACAGAGCCAACATTTGTGTATCATCGTCTTGATTTGTTACCACCACACACCTTATGTCGGCACATGAAACAGTTATCTACTCTCGAAGCCAGTACGTTATTTCTTTCAGCTGGAGCATTTCAAGCTCCATTTCAATATTTAACACAAGAAGAAACTAAACAAATTGCTCAAAGTTATATGGCTTATCTAAATGATAATATTAAATTGATTGCTAATCCTGGTCTAAAAAGTGAAGTGCGTAATGAAGTATTAGCTATTGGACGCATTACATCAGAATGGATTAAAAGAATGCAGAAAAGTGATATCTCTAAATATATAGTAAGAAGATATATTGCAACTCCAAGTGGAATATATCAAACATATCCAGGTTCTTTAGTTGACAAAACATATGATCCAACAAGAAGAGATTGGTTTATTAGGGCTTTGGAATACCCTGGAAGAGTTGTTCTTACAGCTCCTTATTTGGATATTGGAGGGGCTGGATATGTTGTAACACTTAGTCATACAATATTTGAAGGTAAACCTGCTGCAATGCATAGTTCAACAGATTTTGTTGAAGCTGTCATGGGAATGGATTTTACTTTGGGATATTTATATAAGTTATTAGTTGATATCATGCCAGTTTGTGAACAAGACAAAATTACATGCTTTATTTTAGATGATCGAGGTTATTTAATAGCACATCCTGATCTAATAGAACCTGCTGGTAGAGGTCCTGTTGAACAACAACATATTACACACAAAGAACCATTAGTTGCCAATGATATTCTTAATCATAGGGATTTTGTACAAAAAAAAGTTTGTAATAATTTTAATGACAGAACTGTACAAAGATACTACCAATTTAATACTAGTCTTGAAGGTGTTTTAACAAATCTAGTTCATGGTGAACAATGTGCAAAGTATCAAATTGCTGCCGTACAGGGAACCAATGTTTTCCTTGGCATTGTTAATCAAAGTTGCGATCCAATTACTGCTTTTTGTCCATGTAGCATGATTGATCGTCTTTGTCTTAATTGTCACCGCATGGAACAAACAGAGTGTGAGTGTCCTTGTGAATGTCCACTTATGACTAACTTGTGCACTGGACAGTTGGAGGAAGAAGAAAATATTTATCCAAGTTGTCCACATTTTCCAGAGGAACCTCATTTGCCTGTTGTTGACGTGGCAATTCTGGATCCTTTAGAAATGTGTTTTGAAAATCATTGCTATGCTCGCAAAACAGAAAGTGAATGCTTTGGAGTTCTTGGCTGTGAATGGTGTCAAATTGATAGTGATGGCTTAACATTGTTAAAGAAAAAATTTTGTACAGAACATAGAAAATGTTTTGGAGGTATTCTTGGTGCACGGACCCCATATGCCGACGAGATCATTGGATTACCATCAGAAGAATTTTTCACTATCAAAAGTACACCAGTTGGTCCAGTAGCTGGTGGAATTATGGGATGCTTTTTAGTATTGGCTTTAGGAGTGTATTGCTATCGCACTCATGTAAATCGCAGTTCTGTTCATTTTATTTCTTCCACTCCTGGTACAACTATCAGGATGTCACAACTTGATAATGAACTTGATGATTTAGAACATCGTGAAGAGCCAATTAATCCAGTTTGCCGTTCCAGTGTTGTACTTGCAAGCTTTGAAAATGCAGCTCTTTCACCATATCGTATAAACACCTATTATCGTCGTCCACCAGGAGGAGATAGTGATAATGGCTACGGGACAATGACAACTCACGAAGAGTCTGAACACATGCCATGTGTTGAACCTCTAATAGGTAGGGACTATCCTAAAATACTTGTATCTCAGCATTCGACGAGCAGTTGTAGCACATCATCGTCGGCTTCTCGTCCTTTTTCAAACCCAGGACTGGCACCGTTCAGCAGTTCAGTAAATCTGGCCCCTTGGATGGTAAATCACTTAATTGCAAGAGATCCATCACAAACTGTTGTTTATACTGAGGTGCCACAGTATGGGTGTCATGTTTTGACTCAGGCCCAAGTACATGCAATGGAAACTCACTAACATTTGTATATGTTGTAAATAGTACTTTTTATGACATAACTGAATCCATCCAAACCAAAAGTATTCATTGTGAAATATTATAGTTTAATTCTTAATTTTTAAAATATTATTTAAAACAATTGTTTACGTGCAATGTTTTATCTTTAAACTCTTCCTATTTATAATAGTCAGAGCTGCACAATCATTTTTCCCTTGTGCAACCAATGTGCCTTTTTATGTAACAGTAAACAGTTTATATATCTTTAACCATATATCACTTAATGATTAAATTGAGTAAAATACTCTTACCATATTTAATACTGCATGTAATGAGATAGTATGAATGATTTCATTCCTGTTTAAATTGTAGACCTTTATACCTTGACTTCATAGTGCAGTTTTCATAGTATTTTCACTAACACACAATTGTTTGTGCTTTTTGTGCACATTTTGAAGTCTACATGCACCTTTTTTAATGTCTGATCCTAATAATGTGTGATTTACAGTAGAACAAATCAATTGCTGTATTTTTGCACATGGAAATTTAAAAGAAAAATTATGTGTACATTTATATGACATGTTAAATGTGTTTTATTTTTAAATATAGTAAAACATAGAATTTTTTAAGACTGTGTTGCCAAAAATATTTTTATTTTTATAATTAAAAATCATACTTTTTATGCATTTGTTTTTACGACAAATTTTTGGATGGATCATATACTGATTTCAAATTTTCGAGATTCTGTATGAGTTTTGACGTAAAAATGGGAAAATGAGAATGAAGTGTTTACCTTAGTTTGTTAGCATTTACATTGAAAATTCTTTTTTATAGATTTAAACTTTGTTATTTCCACCAAATAGAAATTTTTGTACGTGTATATCATAAAACATATTTACAAATCTAAACTTTAAAAAAAAAAATTACAAATTTACAAGTGAATATGATAAATGTGCCATTTTTATTCTGTACATAGTTGTGAATGATGAGGAGCCAAATAAAACTATTATTAAAACAGAAATTGATTAATTTATTAATTACTTTGTACATATTAGATAACTTGTTTTCTATCAGATTTTCATAATTTTTTTATATTTGAATCAATCAAAGAATTAAAAGTGACTTTTAAGTTTTTATAATATAATTTGTATATTGTTTATAATAGTTGTTTTTGAATTAAAGGCTAAATGGATGTACAGTTTTAATGCTATTAGTGGAAAGTTTTTTCCAAATTTTAAATTAACACCCCTACAGTATGATTTTTGTATTACAATAAAAATTTCAATAGAAATATTTTAAAGGCCAAAGGTATTTGTGATTATTTTTAAAATAAAATTTTAGAAATAAATGATTTTTCATATTTTATTGGAAATATATTGAAAATGATTAACTATTGAGGTACAGCTGAAGATTGGGGTGTATTAGAAATTCAAAATACTACACCAGTTTTACTGGCAAATTATTAATAACTATCATACGTGCTACAAATGGCTTTACCTTTGTAAAATAATTACCAAAACCAAGTTATTTAGAGTTTGTACGACGACATTTTAATTGATCCAGAAAAATGTGTTTGTGTTTTTTTTCAGAATGAAAATTTGTGTAGCACACTGGCTGAATATGAGTAAATGTAAAATTAAGTACTTATGCATTTTATTTTAGTAACCCTATTTTCATGTGAATAATCTACAGATTATTTGTAAATTAAATTTGAAACTGCGATAGGTTAGTTTGTTATAGAAGTAAGAAACTACGGTATAAATTACATGGGTCGAAAATGCCCTAGAAATTTTTCAATGTTCATCTCTCGCCACCGGCCAGGCCAAACCCATAACGGGCTTGCTAAAAGAGGTCCTCTCAGTGTCCGCAGAACGGAAAGAGTAAGAAAAGCGTGATCATTGTTAATTTTTCAAAGGTCACATTGAAAAAAGAAAAATGCATAGATTGTAATAAAAATTGCCAATGTTTCAAATAATGACATATGTAACAAGTAGCCTCTATGTAATTCAGGTACAGTATTTATTAATATTCATGAGAGTACTTGCATTCTGAACAAATATCACAATTTTAACTTAAATGTCTGATAAAAACTGTACTTACCAAAATCAATGTTTAACTGTTAACTTGACCTAGCAGTCAGTTACTCAGAGTTCGATAGATATACTGTATTGTATTAATGTTGTAATATTGTATTATTGTACTGATAGCTCATTTTTGTCGTCGTCTCAAATAACGCTTGATATTCTACCATCAATGACATAATCGATTAAATTCTGGAATGTAGTCCAAGCGTAGAATTCACCTCATTGTCTTGTATTTGTCTGTCTTGCTAGATGACGATTTGCCACAGTTTGAATTTTTAACGGTTTGGTTTGAATTGTTTTGAACGTATCTGTGAAAACCACACAAGTTGATGGTCAATTCATACAAGACTTGAGAGTATTAAATTTAGTCATAATTTCTATTTTTGATGGAACACAACTTAAAACATAAAAGGTGGTGATGTGCCAAAAATTTAAGCGATTCTTTAGCATTCAGCAATGTCTTCCACTATTCCTGCAGCTCATCTAATTTATTTTCCGGAAATAATTAGGAAAGTGTGAGGTATAGTAAGTGGCACAATTGATTTCAATTTTCCAGTGCTTGACTGAACCTCATCAACGTCACAACGTGAAATTTATTACTACACAGGCAAAACGAGCTTCCATTTTGACTATGAAAATGCCAAGATAATCTCCAAAAGAACCAAGATTCCGGAAAAAATGCAAAGCGATGGTTGTACTGTACGTATGTACTGTACGTGCACAATACAGTACACACGTAATGGCGTGGTGTGTTCGGCACGGATCCGTAGTGTTTGTATCTCTTAATCGTCTGTATTCTCACGGAAAATAAGCGAAAATAAAGATCACTGACCTATCAAAGGACGGCGGATATGCGGGAAAATAGGTTTGAGTTAACAGGACCAACAATTTAAATTTAACGAGAGCATTATTGCATGCAATCTCCAGCAGATGGCATTTAAAAATTTAATGTTTTTTTCTATAGGAAAAACTTTTTCAAAAAATTCTGGATAAGAATCAAACAGTTTCTATGCGTTAGAATCATGTTTATTTCTATTAACGTACGGTTCAGAATTCTAAAAACATCTAGCAACGAGTTACATACCTTTCCCGGCTTTTATGAGATTTTATTTTTTAAACAACATTTATATTATTAATCAAAATAACTAACTAAACTTGTATGTGGCGCCATCTGTTATGAGATTTTGTTATAAAATCTTTATATATTTTTTATTACTATAAAATAGCAAAAGACTTAATTTTGAGGGTAGATATCAGTTTTATAAAACACACTTAACAAGTAAAATCTTCATTAAGTCTCACCTCTCGAGACATATGACACGTGACCACCCTCTATCTCTCCATCCCTTTGATCTTGAACAACCAAAATTTAATGGCATCAATGCCCCCTACGTACAAGCTATCGTGCCAAATTTCGTTTCTTTATCTTTCCTCCATCCTGAGATATTAAGCGAAATAGACTCCAACACAGACACACGCATAGATATATATCCACGAAATTTTTTTGACTTTTTTGGGTTCAGGAGGTCTCAAAACGGGAGATTTACAATTTAAATCAATTCATTATTTAAAATTATGATATGAAATTAAAAAATTAAACGTTATAAAATTTTCTAATTATTTTCATGTCTTGTAGTAGCGAGTTGGACATGAGCTTCTAGGCTATATCGCCCCGCGGTAAAGTATAATGTAATAGCAGTTTTATGCGTTTATGATAGTCGTTACGCTAGAAATAATGCTTTTCAGGAGGTCTTTTGAGGGTAACTGGTCCCTATTTAGGCGTTACAGACGTGGAGAAAAGTCGGAAAACTCCACGTGGCCAGCCCATCCTGGCGAAACGCGAACCCACGACTGAACTCCCAGTATTCAGGGAACGTAACCGCTTGGCCACGTTCATGTATTTTTTGTGCAGATGAGTATTCAACTTTAAATAAATAAATATATATATTTTTTTAATCTTTCCTCTCTATGGCACTAAGAGAGACTATTTTCAATCCCTTCTTAATGGAACAGTCGAGTGTTGAAAGATAGGACCCGACAGATCACCCTGAAAAAATCCTGGTGTTTGTTAATTTTCCCGGATGCGATCCTGGACCCCCCAGAGTAGTAGGCTGACGCTTTAACGCCTCGGCCATCTGACCGATGAATTTTTACAATAGAAACAAGTTGATATTCTATTTATTAAGATTTAATAAAATTTACATTAAATCATAAATTTCTTAATAAAACCTACATTTATATTGATAAAATAATCATAATTTAATTAGTTGATCTAAAGAAAATACATACAGTATTAATTTTTTTTTTCGTTTTGTATAATTTACTTCTTAATAATTATATGATTAAAATAGCTTATAGTTTGTGTTTATTTATAAAATTTTTAGCTTTGTTTTTAATTTATAAATAATCCCAATATCAAAGTAAAATACTTTTAAAATTGAAGGATATCCGAGAAAAAAAATCTTGCAACTTTGGCATGGCAATTATAAAACACGATACAGTGAATAGTCAATACGTAATTATCAAAATTGTTTTCTACTTTTTAATTTGTAAAACAATTGTTAATAAAATTAAATAAGGTAACTTGAGTTAAGAAAAAGATAATAACGATAATGAAAATTCTGCAATATTTATTTCGTTATAAATGAAATTAAAATAACCATTTTCTTTCGTTTTAATTGGAGTCGAAACATGCTTATCATTCCACAAAGTTTTATAAACTATTTTAAAGCGAATAATAATAATAATTAATTTAAAAAAATGTTTTTAAACTAAAATTTTTTGTGATATTTAGGTATACAGAAGCAGTAATAATAATAATATGTATAATTTTTCGTTATTAAATTAATCTTTATATGTAAATTAAAGTACAGTTTTATTGTGAATTTTGTAATATTAATGCATACAGAATCAATGTATAAATTTTTTAAATTAAATATATTATACTGTATAAGTAAATTATCTGTTGCCTTTACTTAAGTAATCTTTGCTTTTTTTTACTTGTGGAATAAACCATTTCCACTATATTCTTTGAGGATACTTCTTTATGAGAATCCACATTGCTTTTAGTCATATTAATTTGAACGCAATTTTACTTGATTTCATTTTGATAAATTAATAAACTTATCATGAAAGATGCGTCTAATTCAAATTTCATTCTGCTAGAATTGCAACAGACATTGTTAATGAAATTATATTACTTCCTTAATGATGTATAAAAGAAAAGAAAAGTCTTTTAAAATAGAAAAACTATTAAAGTTCTGTATATTATATTTTAAAAATATGAGATTAATTTACATGTAAAGCTTACCATATTAAAAAAACGTGATTAGAACTTGTCCAATAAAATATATTTTTAATAATTAAATTATTTTTATATATTTTTCTTCATTTTAATAATAAATACATTAACATAAATTTAAATGTAAGTTTATTATAAATTTGATATAAATTATCTTCAATGGAGAATAATTTCAATTAATTTTTTACGGCACATTAATTCACATTCAGGATAAATAAAAATACAAAAAGTAAAGGGAAGCAAATAAAAATGAAACGTTATTGGTAAAATAAAGCAAATCCATTATAATTTTTGATAGATGCAAATTTAAAAAATTGTTAAAAACTAAACGAACATTAAAGGATACATTTGGATTATTATCCGAGTAGTTTCTGGTCACAGGAGGTTGTAGATGTTTCTATTATTATACCAAACAAATTAATACTACTTTACACTACATTGCAGGAGGTCTGAGGTATAGAATGATCAAACAAACTTTACATCTTGGTTGGAAACAGCTGTTGTATTAGTCGAAAACTCCCTAATAGTGAGGTAAGGTATTTGCGTAATTTAATTAAGAAAATACTTTGTATTTAAGAAATAAATTCGGAATAATTAAATATTAAAAAACGATCGTTTAAGTCACATAAACAAAAATACTGAAATAAATGGTCTAATCAGGAAGCGTACTGTACGTTAATATGACTTAAAGCCATCTATTTGAATTATTTAATGTTTATTTTTAAATATTACAATTAAATTAAAAAAATTCGAGTTAAAACATAAATTGTATTAATTTAACATTTTGCTTTATTCACTTTTTTATCACTACTTGTTATGTTTTTATATTAACCTCGGGCAAATTAGATATTTTTGTAATGTAAAATGAATTATGATTTTATATAGCATTAGAATAAAATTTAATATTATAATATTATTTCCATTAAACTTATTTCCTTCTTACTCTTAATTACTGAAAATACTTTGATTTTCTTTTAAATAAATTTTGTATATCCCTTTATTATTATTATTATTATACGTTAATTAGATTATAAGATATATAATATAAAAAACTTGATACCTAATTCGTGACAAATAAAATATTCACAAAATAAACTTTAATTTAAGCGTAAAATTAAACACTTAGACAATTGAATAATCGTTTTTCAATTATTCATTTACATAATTATAAATATGTGAGTTCAGATCTGGAAAGGATATACAGGAGCCTACAGTATATCTTTCTTATACCCTATATAACATATATAAAAAATGTCAGTGTTAAATCTGCAATTGTGGAATAGGTTATATTTTGCAATAAGGAAAGTTACAAAAAGTTAATATTGAGAAATTAAGGTTTCACACGTGGAAAAATGATTGCTTTTTTGATCTCAATTCATCATATTGAAGTAAATAAGTAAATAAACAAAGCTACGTCGAGATTTAAAACTTTCTCTTGTGTCAGTCGCGTACTTCCTATAAAAAGAAATTTCTGCAGCACTGAAAGATGAAGGTCAAGATGAGGTTAGTGACATTTATGATAATCAAAAATAGAGGTCACTAATTTAGACTGGTTAATAATAAAAAAAGAAACTTTGGTTAGGTGAATGACCTCAAACGGATAGATGATACAAGGCAGGACAGTTCTCATTTTCAACATTTTCATCTATAATCATACATTTTGTTATTTATAAAAGACTTACTGTATTTTTATATAAGAGCAAAGGCACATATTTAATACAATATAACAAAATTTTTTAAACAGAATAATTATTGTTTTCGATTATTTCATATTATGCCTAGTTTACCCTCAAGACGGTGTAAATGGCCAAATGCTTAACCAATCTGAATGCTTAATACAGCATTCGGATTAGTGATTGGACGACAAAAGAGCGAGTAAATAGAAATATGTTCTATTAATAAGGCCGAAGAGCCACTCCCTTCACTCCTCCACAGTCTCGGTTAAGAACTCGTCGGGTGTAAACTAGGAATTAAAATAATTATGTATTGAAGATGAAGAAAAAACGAATAAACAATTCAAAACGTTTATGCGGAAATGAAGTAATATTGGAATATTATTCAATGATACTCTTCTAATTATGCACGAATTTCAGCTTTCTTAATACAATTACCATTATTATCATTCATTAAATCATCCTTTTCTGTTCTAATGGCACAAATTTCTCCATATTTTACTTATGATGTTAACATATAACATATTTCTTGCATGCAGCAATTTATTTCTTCTGCCACAATAAAAAAAACTCTATAAAAGTTCGTAAATGATAAAACTTTTATCGAGATTTTTTTAAAAATTTTGTCATATTTTTCATTGTAGATTTTTTGTGATAAAGAGAAAATTTAAATGAAATTTTTACTAAATATAGCAAATTAATATTAGTAATACAGTATATAAACATGGCAGGGATTTGTAATAAAGTTAAAATGAGTTACAATGGAAATTTTCGTATCTCTTTGAGAGTTCATCTTTGTTATAAATCTATGAAATGATATTAAATAATCAATGAAATTCTTGATTATCTCTAATCAAGTCTTTTTTTTATCTGTACTTTAATCAATATCGTAATATTAAAAAAAATAATGTCAAATATAATACTAAAATTACGTATTAACCTTATTTTGGTTAAATATATTAATTTAAAAAGAAACGAGGACTATATAATTTGACATATTATTCTGAATTAAGAAATATAACATTTGTATTCACAATGCAGTATTGTGTTTAAGATAGCAAAAAGTCATCTTATATACAGTACACATACTACTTTAAAAGCAATATTTACGTAAATTATTTAAAAATATTTATTTATTATTCATTAAATACTTTGCTCGACTATTCTAAAATAATTTATAGTATCAGTTTTATTTAAAAATATTCTATTCAATTTAGAATATCTTTGACAAAATGCATTTAGGGATTTTCCTCTTTTTCAGCTGTTTATTGAAACCATAAGAATATAAATGATTATTTTACGTAAAATAAAATAAAAATAAAAAAATTATTATGTTTTTGTGTTCGAAGATTTATTACATTCTTTTTGATAAAATTATTTGTACGCGAGAGCACAAAAGCTGGATGAAAGTTTATCTTATGACTATTGATATCGGTTAAGATCTTTCAAAATAGTGACCTTTGAATATACCAATAAGAAAAATATATACAATAAATACATTATGAATTGAATCTTACGAGCTATTATGCTTGTTGACATAAATATAATCACTTCCTACACATTAATCAAGTTAAAAACAGATGAAAACATAAACTGTTTCTAGCGAAAATTTTTTATTTCAAAAATTCTAGTACTATTTTAATATAGAGAGAAAATTACGTTTTACTAATTTGATACCAAAATCCCGGTTTCGCCAAAAATTCTAGTTATTGCGATTTTTTTACGCCAAATGAAGGTTTTAATTTAGCAGTTTTTAGCGTGCAATTCATTTTGCTATATAAATCTTGAATTTATAATTTTGTTAATTGTATATAATGCTCTTCGTCACCTAATAAAACCCAATGTTTTGTGACAAAACGTTTAAGTCATTCTCTACCATCGTTGTTTACTCTACTCTGGTTCACAGGCTGGAATAGCCTGCGGACCAGGGAATGATTTCGACATTTAAAACGTATTACCTACGTAAGACTGTTAGCCAGACAATTGAAAAACAACAAGAGAAGAATCTTTCATAGAATTTTGAAAAAGGTTTACATAAAAATCGCTCTTGAAAACATCGATAAAGCGCGAAGAGAAGTTCGGCAAAAACTTGTTCCCGAATGCGCAAATGATTTCTAAAGATTCTACTCTAAAATTAACAATATCGAAGAAGAAACTACGAAACTCATATTGGATATAGGATTAACTAAAATAGTTAAGGAAGATGTTCAGGAATTACTCCAGTTTCACGATAATGACCTTACTGATGAAGAACTTATCAATTTGGATGTAGAACGAGTGCACAAAGCTCAAGACGATAGCATTGGAAATGATGAAATTAAGACAGCAAAGAAGGTATTCACATTATAAGAATTCGATGAAATATTTCGTGGCCACGAATCTCTTAAGCAAAAAATAATGGATGGCGATGCTAACGTTAAGTGTGCCGAGAAATAAAAAATACGTTCACTGTTATCAAGTTACTTAACAAGAAATTGTTGAATCAAAATGTCTCCTACATTATTTTCCGAAAAAATATCACATTTTTGTTTAATAATACTGTTTTAAAACTAAAACCGGATTCAATTTATTACCTCCTTCCCTGAAAGTATTCACATAAATAAATATTTAAAGTTTTAATCACAATTTTGGAAAATTCTTGACAACAGTTTCCTATTACCCATATGTTATTTTCAATTATTACGGTGTTTTTCCTAGCAACATTACTTGTAATAATCGTGTTTTTACAAAATCATTTTATATGAAATCGTATTTAACAAGTTTTGTTTAATAATACAGCACTTAATATCACAAAATTATTTTAAGATTATAACTTATAATACGCCGGGTAGCCGAGCAATTAAGGTGTAAGCTTACTGCTCTGGAGATCCGGAAACGAATTCGAATGTAATCCTTCCTGGATTTGTTCGACTCCGTCCCTCATCACCCAAAGATCTGGGGTCTGGCCGATAAACCCAGACATTTGAGTCTGGGTTTGATTAAACCCCAGTCCCACAATGTCTGGGTTTATCGTTTGATTAAAAAAATGGTCCCTCTTAGTGTCTACAGGGCGAAAACAATAATAATAATAAACTTATTTATAAAAATGACATTTGAGATAAACATTATTCACCGTTCCTTCTTCAAAATATTTTAATTTCATCTCATTCCTGAAACATAAAAAGTAGCTTTTACCTTGTTACTTTCCACTTTAGAATGTTGTCATTTTGGTATTCATTCTTTCAAATTATCCTACATTTATATTCAATCTCTAGCTTTTCCAGTTGTTCGAGGAAATGTCTGTGCTTCATTCATTCATATTTAAATAAACTCTTCATTGCTTAATTTTAAATTTATTACTTTACTTTCTACAATATTTAAATATTATAATAATCGAATAGAAAAAACATATATATATATATATATATATAATTTTTAATTAATTATATAAAATTAAAATTAAAAAATTCCGCTATTAAAACTTCATTCAAACGGAACAAATGGTGGGTTTTCAAGTTTTAAATGAAAATAATTCTATTTAATAGTAATAGCAATAATAAAATGAAGAATGTCTTCGGAGGATCGATAAGAAAGCCGCATAACGAGTTATTTAGAGGTCATTGAACCGACAGTAAAACTAACGTTAGTGTTATCGAAGGCAAACACAGTTAATATTAATTTAATTACATAAAACCAAAAAAATTAAAATATTAATTAATATATTTATTCCTCCTAAAACGTAAATAAAAACAAATTTAAGAAAATATAGAGCGGTGACGACTCATTACATAACAAAAATTGGGGAAAGTTGTTATACTGTGATAATAAAAAGAATTAAACTCATTAAAACTCGAAAAAAAAGTGTGTATATTTATTACAGTTTTTTTTTTTTCTAAGTAACTTAAATTCTAACTTGTAATTCCTGTTTATCACAAACGGGTCAACTTCCTTTTAATTCGGATATCTAAATGATATAGGACAATTCGAGCTTAGTTTTGGATAAGTCTTCAGTTACGTCATTTCCAATCTCCGGTTTTGATTGGACCTTACGAAGTGACAGATACACAGTACTGCATTGAGTAAGTTGGTTTCATTCTGAAACACATCAGGTAAGAAAGTTTGCTTTTTTCCTGTTCGTATTTACAACAAATAATTCAAACGATATATTCTGTAATTAATATTACAATTAATCAAGCTTTATTTATAAGAATTTCGTGTATACTTTATCTGTATAATACAAATTTCTATCGACTTATCAACGGTAGTTAATTTAAAATTATTTAAGTTATTAGTTATATTTAATCATTCTGTAAATAAATAATAACGTTAAATATTAAATAAAACTTTAATAATTTTTATAAGTTATTAGTTATATTCTATTGTTTCTACCTGATATACAGATATTATTAACGTGTTTGACCCAATTTCTGTCAGGAATAGCTGACCTAAAAGAATTTAGAGAAAGTGTTTTAGCGATGTTTCCACTTTCCTTCATCAAATTTAGATTTAAAGGAAGTTATGTGAAAATATTGTTTAGAAAGTATTTTAGTAAAATGTAAGCGCTTGAATAAATATAAGTGAAGTTTTTGTATACAGTGAAGAGGATAATTCTGAAAAACATAACGTATATAATTACATTGTATAATACAGTACTACAAAAGACTAATAAATTCAATGATTTAATTAAAAGTATTTTATATTGATATAAGATTTCGTATCAATAATTTAATCTCGCCTTTTACAAAATCTATTATATCTTTTAAATATTAACTTTACAATTTCCAGATGTTAATCTTTTTATTAATTTTATAAGCATACACTCAATATAATAAATCCGACTATTTTAATATATCATTTAGAAAGTTTATTTAGTTAGAAATTCCAAACCATGCTATGAATAAGAGGTAAAAAGATATACAATTATCTACATTTAAACTACATATCTATAGAGTATTTAAGTTGATTTCTGCAACAATTGATCGTGTAGATAGAATCATTATTTATATGTCTATCTTATTGATTTTTAATGGATAAAAAGCTGACTTTTTTGCTACTTTATTGGCGTATTTAATAAAAATATTTTGAAACTCTTCTTCGATTTACGATTTAACGATATAATACACAAAGCTAGTTGATATAAACATTGATATTGAATTTTTGATGAAAAAGTAGTAGTACTTTTTATCGAGAGTAATTATAATCAGATAAATAAACATATATAGCCTATATTGTTTTCTTGTTTTCTTAATACAAACTATATATATTTATTACATTAATATACGTATATATAAGACTGAAATTAATTTATCTAATGTCTTATCTTTTGAAATGAGGCAAAAAATTCGGTTGCAGGCCTTAAAGCAACATCGGAAAAGTGTAAAAATGATAGGCTTATTTATTTATTTTCTGATCCATTCTAGTTGTAAAAAAGAGACAAGCAGCAAGAAGAAATAAAAAGATTTTGCTTGTCTCTTTTTACTTTTCCGGCTCTGTTATAAACAGTATAACAGAGGGAAAGTATGGTCATCGGTCAAAAAATGATTCCTCCCAAATTTTTATATTTTTGAACTCAGGAGATTTTGAAACATCGAGAAATTCAAAAAATTGGGTTTTTTTTTCCTGTATATATGCATGTTTGTGTGTGTGGGAGGGGAATAATTTTATTCACCCTCTTTGAAGCTTAATAACTCGGGAGTTCATTTATTAGGGAACTTGATGCTATTAGATTTTGGTGGTTAAAGATCGAGAAGGTGGAAGATGAGGGTCATGTGTATCTCCAGTAGTATCGGACTGATTTTACTCGTTATTAGCATTAAAAATTATTTTATAAAACCCATCCCTACTCTAAAAATAAAATTTTTTGCATTTTATAATAGTTAAAAATGTAAAATTTTTAAATAGTAAAATATCATAACAGATAGTGCATCAAATGTTACCGGGAAAGTTAAGAAACTCGTTTCTGACTTTTTAGGGTTCCCATTATATAAACAAACGTTAATCATACAAACAAACATGATTGTGGAGGAGCAGTTACAGAAAAGGACATGTTTACTTATTTTTACATTATTACATTTCACAGATAATTTTTTTCAATTACATTCAAGTTAATAACCGTTGCTCTAAGGAATAAATTTTTTAGTATTTTATGACTTATGAATTATGTATGGTATGAAAGTTATCATTATTATTCAAATAACAATTAATAATTATTAGATCCATAGGGAACAAATATATTTTTGTAATTCCTACAGTGCGATATTGGCGTAGAATTATAATTATTTTTATAATGAGTTTAATATTAAATTAAGCTAATTGAAAATTAAAAATTGTTAATAGAACGAGCGAAAAAAGAGTAAGGATAACCTTAGCTTTAGTCGGAGAAATTGAAAATTATTTATCCAAAGTAAACAATGTGAAAGTTGAGTGAAATATTTATACTAAAAGAAAGAAATAAGCGTATCAGAATATACGAGCATTCGTTGATTTTCGGTTCTGATAAACAAATGGAATGTGCTAAAACTACATATCTTATGCAATATCCAACACCGAGCGCAAATTTAAATAAACTACCGTTCTGCATGCAAACCGGTTAAGCGCAGAAAATCATATCACGTGTAAGGTCTCATTTAAAGTCGTGTACAAAATCCGAGATGGCGAGCTTTGAGGAAATACTTGAAGTAATCACTTGTGTGAAGAAACGACATTAAAACTAATAAGGAGGTTCCGGACAGAACAAAACCTGTTCGATGATTAAATGCTAACCGTAGCATGGTAAGCCGCCTTTGAATCATTACACTATCCAGCAAAACAGTTATTTTATACATTCGGCGTTAAAATAGGTGATTTCCGTAGAAAAAATCTCCCTAATATCAAAAAGCACTACAGATTTTTCTATCATTCAAGGATGCAAACATATAGATACATTTTTGTGTAATGATATACAGTACATATGCATATGAAATAGCATATGGATATAGCAATTACTGTAGTCTGTCTGATCTTGCTATGTTTTTATTAACTTCTAGAAATAAATTTAATTTGTCGAGTGTAAATGAAGATTTATTTTATTTGAGGTCACTTTACTAAAAGTGTTTCTTGTGATAGTGATTTCTAACATTGGCGGTGTTACATCACCTACTTTACATTGTTAAATGCATAGATATGTTAAAGGCTTCAATATCTGAGAACTGTAATGTGATATGAGGTTTTCTTAATGATTTTCGAAATGTGAGCATTGGAATTAATAAGAAATCATCTTTATTCCCACGGAAATAAAACTTTTGTTGGATAGTGTTATCAAACAAGCCAAAAAATCTTCACTCGGCCTGTTTTTCTGTTCGTTCGAAGTCCACATTGATGATAACTTGCGGTTCCTAAACATAGTATATCATCAAACATATACAACATAGCAAGTTGCTTTAGACTTGCCACATCCACAGAAAGAGTTATCTCCCAGATTTTTAGTGTTTGGAAGGTGTTTATGAATTTGGTTTTATTCAAAATGACCAGTTATTTATGACCTTTTTTTGACATTCTCTCAAAGAAGCTTCCACGAGTTGGTGTCGAACACAACGTAATTTGATTCAACGTCAAAGGCTACTATGGATCCTCACTAATTTAATCTTCAACCCGATTTTCAATGAGTAGCCTATTGATTTGGGGACAGTCTGGAGATACCATCTCACAAACACCTTAAAAAAGACAGTTTGACAGGTGATATCTGCATCTCCAGAATGACCAAATCTTCTGAGGAGCGGGGCCGTGCCATAGATGAGCCGAAAAGGCAACTAATTCTTGTACCAAATTGGAAGGGATACTAAAAATGCATTATAATGTTTATAGAAATATAAATACGTTGGATTTGTTCTTAGGCTTGCTTTGGTCGCCGAAATTATTCGAAACGGTCCTGTTGAGGAGATATTCTAACATGTGTTAACTAACATGTAGCAATTAAAACCTTATAATTCACGTTTGTCTATTTCTCAAAACAATAAAACATAATGCCATGTTAAAAAGAATGATAACAGTTCCTACACATCTTGCTTAATGCACAAATATCTCGAAAGTGAAACAATAATCCGTTTGGATTGACCTCAGATCATCTCACTTAAATTCCATTAAATGTGTTTAGAACATTGTAGGGAACAAATTGTCGGTTTTAATACATTTTCCTACAACTTCGAGGAGCTCAGATCTGCTGTTTTGAGGACATAGCAATTAATTCTTCTAAATTTCATTCAAACCTTTACTTATAGCATAACAAATTGTTATCCAGTTTGTATTGCCGTTCGAAGTGATCATAAAACCTGTTAAAAATGATTGATTATTTACATGTTATTTTTGAATATTAATTATGTAATTTACTTAACTTACTAAATATTTACGGAATTCTTTCTTTTATGCTTCATTATGATCGGCCGTGATAAATTTAACTTGTAAATTTCTAATAACCAATAAAAAACGTTTTTTAATTCGTAGTTTTGATGATCATTGCTTAACTTTTGAGACTAATATACTGAAGGGGAGAGTGGGGTTAACTGGGTATAGAGGTTAACTGGCCCGTTGTTTTCCATTAGTTTTCTCACATTTAAATTTTCCTCACTGTTCAGTGTCATTGATTCCTTCTAGAAGGCCAAGTTACACCTGTAATAAGGTCACCCTCAGACATACTGAGTGTATATTATTGGTAAATAATGAAAATCCGCAGATAAGTTTAAAATTTTAGCACATCTTGGCATGCTGTTTTCGAATATTACCTCTTAATAAAACGTAGACGCTGTCAGTGATAAACTTACTTCTGCTGTGTATTGTTTCAGCTCCGATAATTGAATATGTGTTAAACGCACCAATGTTTGTGACATGCTTCTTTGAGGAAAGTTGTAGAGAGGTTATATGGGCTAGGAATAGTTGGGCATAAGTGGATAGGTTTAGTTAACCCCATTTTGTGTTTCTGCCTCAGCACAAATAGAAAGTCCTTCAATGAGAGATCGGTCTAGCACATCAGGACATCTGAAGAGATTCGCCCCTTTCCGAAAACTGGACCCAGAAAAAGCCAAAGGAACAGAAAGAAGGTTTGTGGATGTAGCTTACTATAATTTGCTATAATTCAATCCTACATAATATTTGTAAACGTCTTTCACTGATCTATAAACCCTATGCTTTTAATTCCTGGGTTTTCACGGACACCTTGGTGAAGTGACAACTCGAAGATAAAGCTCAAGCTCGTGTTAAGTAGAAAGCTAAGTCTGATGTGCAAGAGAAAACAGGATAGACTTGTTCTAGAATGCAAGTCAAGTGAAGAGTCAATGAATGGAATAGAATTCCTCTATGAAAATGAGTCCTCTTTGAATCTCATCGATGATGATCACAATTATGATGCAACAAGCATCTCTGCTATAACGAATATAATGTGGATGACTTTATTCCGACAAAGATTTTTGGAAAAACTAAAAACAACACACGACATTTTGTTGCAAAAATAGTGACTGCACATTTCGACGACGATTTCACTGTCAAATGGTTGAAGAGTAACAAAAATTTCAATTTTCAGATGAAAAAGAGGAAAATGTAAGCAAGCTTGACATTGTTTTAAAGTTGCTTTGTCTACCACTTTACCAGGGTAAACGTGGTCGTTTGCTAAAAGCTATGGATTTACTTTTGATTTTTCTGCTTGTGAAGTCATTTAACACAGCATTTTATATGTATCTAGTTAACCCCACCGGATTTTCTACTTAACCTCAAGATGGGGGTTAACTGGGTCACTTGACATGCATTAACAATATTTTTTTACACACCTTATTTTATATATATACAACTAAACTGGTTTTCCCCTCATTTACTATATATAAGACTATATATAAGCACAAAGAAAATAAAAGTTTCCACATCATGGAATTTATTTAAAAACATTAAAAATTGTAGTCAGTTAACTCCTCTCTCCCCTATAAGTAAATTTTCACGTTTTGCAAAGAAAAACTTAAATACGTCGAAATAACATACAGTACAATGTACAGGTACGTGTATATGATTTAGGAAACTGTTGTCGTTGTTAAAATTAGGATAAAAATTTATATCCATATAAGAAATAAACAGCAGTATATTAAACTTATTAAAAATATACTACTTTTCATTGGTATAATACAAATATTTATACAGAGTAATTAAAGATAAATTAAAAATCTGTTAAAGACTTACTTTAACATTGATTTGAAATAACATTGGTAGCTTTAGTTTTACTGTATTAACAGATCTATAACTAAGTTTTGTATATTATTTTTCTTATGAATTTTATTTATATGAAATCTTTCGGGCTTCATTTTGTTCAAAATAAAAACATAGATACACCAAAAAATTCAGACCTCCGTGTAATTTTACTAGATACATGCTTTAAAAGTAAAGTTAATTTAATTATAAAGAATTTTACTATTGTATTATACTGTAGTTAATAAATTTGTTTAAAAAATTTCGGAAATATGGCAACGAAAATCATTTATTATTTTTGCTAATATACAGGATGAACCAAAAGTAGGTGGACAGTAAATTACATCATTTATTGTGTTTACATATACATATATATGTTGAGATTACATATACAATTATATTTATAAATATAATGCAATACAATTTTATCAACGCAGGTGCTCAAACTGCTGTTCATCACAATTTACACAGCTTTGAAATCTACATTTCACCATTTCACGCTTCAACAAACATTTTTTGCACAAGTATATTTGTGTTTTAATTTATTGAAATGAATTTCTAATGTAATTTTTCAACCATAACCATAACCAAATACACACTACTGTTAGAGTATAACCCTAACACAAACCCTATTCCATGTACTGTACTTTTGGTTTACCCTGTATAGTGGCTTGAGTTCCACTGCAAAACAACGCAAATAATTATATTTTAATATAATCATTTTAAGAATAATTATTAACATAATTAATAAATTTTTTAAAGCTATTTAATCACTAAATTAATGTTTTTTTGACTTAATATAGGTAATTTATTTTATAAAGTTAAAATATGTAAATTTTTCTTAAAATTGTCATCAGCTTTAGTGTACTAAAAGTGCTCCATTTTAATAAGACTTCGTTATGAGCCTGATCAAAGTGTGTAAACCGTTTTGGCCAGGCTTTCAATAAGGCGGCTGAATAAATGAGGAGTGCATCAGAATTTTATATAAGTTAACATATGAAAAAGTTCCTGAGGTTCTGAATCGAAGCAGAATTTCTCAAAGCAGGAGGCAGGAACCTTGGAGGTCTTAGCATTGAATATCTAAAAATGATATTCACAAAATTGTAATTTTATTTAGTTTTTGTTTCCTTTTGATTTTATTTGAAAAGAATTACATCAAAAAACTTCAAATATCAAATTTAGTTATTGACAATTTAACTTACAAAATGTTAACTTATTAATTAATTCTCTTTTGCAGATTTCGATTCCGTTAAAAATCCAATGCAGAACATCTTAATTAAAATCAGAGGATTGATAAATAAATGCCAAATGTTTGATCGTAAATTTTTAAGTCGAATAAATTACACTATTTAAGGTACTGTACGTCGATTTCAAACAAATCGACGTACAATACCTCGAAGCTGGCGTGTAATATTAATCAAATTTTAAATGTGGAATGGTAATAAAAATATTTTAAAAATTTATTACACAAAGATACATCATTGAAGAACTGTTTCATCACAAATGTTGCGTATTAGTAATCTGTAAAGCCATCTTATTACGTTGGTCAGTAAGGTCAGTTTGCAATTTTCTGATTTGTAACATTCATTATGAAACTGTTCTTCAATATATCTTTATGTGGTGATGTTGTAATAAATTTTTATTTTTTTCACTACCATTCCACGTGCAGAACTTGATTAATATTACACACCGGTTTTAAGGCGAGTCGATTTTCATTCAACTGAATATATTTATCTGGATGCTGTTATGGAAAATCAATTTTCGATGTTAACTGTTAATAAGTATAAGATTTGGAATCTAAAATATTTTAAATTGTTTTATCAATTATTAATAAAAAAATTAATGCTTGAATGTTATAATTATTTAATATATTATTATTATTATTTGATAGATTAGATAGAACTTCAAAAGGATTTAACATTTACAATGCCTCCCGAGGCCATTGATTTCAGGCATAAAAGGGAGAATATATTACAGTTTTTAAAAGAACCTGCATGGACTAAAAAAGATATAGATTTACTAAGAGAAAAAGTGCTCAGTTAAGTAACTTTTATTAAGTTTATATACGCTTTGTAATGTAAATTTAAATTTTAAAATAGCATTTTTAAATGTTACATTTTATATTCTAGTTAAAAAAATAAATATTTTTATGAATTAATTAAATAATTTGTTATTTTAATAATAATCTAATCATCAATTTTCCGTAGGAGTTATACTTTTCTAAATTTAAAATTGTAAACATTGATTATTTGATTTATTATAAAAAGCTATATTTTAAAAGCACACAAATGTTTAATATACTATAATAGTTGTAAATTTATTTTTTTTGGTTATAAATTCGAGTCTAAAATAGGTTTATTGATGATAATTTTTTTTTGCATTGAAATAATAGTAAAAGCATGTCTTTGATTTTCCATTTATATAGATAAATTAATATTATATAAATAAAAATTCATATGCTAGTTTTTTCCTTCTAAATATACAAAAACAATAAGGAAGTTGTTCAAATAGCATTTATATTTAGAGAAACTATTTAAATAAATGTTACTTTAAGGTTAAATTTAATAAATGCAGATTAATTTTTTTTTTATATAAAATAAAAGTGGATTTAAATTTTACTTTTTTTTGTAATATTAATATATACATATTCTCTTGTATCAGATATAATATATTTGTTTTAAAGTGTAAATTATTAAAAAGAGATGAACTTTAAAAATACCGTCAATTTAGTTATAAAATGTGAATTAATAAAAATACTTAAATCCAATTTAGATTGCTATATCTATTTAAAAAACTATGTTTGCCTTATAGAGAGAATACAATGTTTTTTTTTTTTTTTTTACATTCATGAATATCCAACTATAGGAAAAAAAGTTTAAATTATTAATAACGTGAAAATAGAAAATATACAAGGTTAATTTCCATACAAGTTAACTAAATTTGCGTAAAAATCAATATATTTGATGGATCATATCTTTAATTACCATTTTTACGAACTTAGATATTCTATTGACTATTTGAACATTTATTTATAATTTAGTTATTTTTATAATTAAGATTTTTTTTAATAAGAACAAGCTTGTTATCCGGTATTTAAGATTTTCCTTAAGACAAATTAATTTTTTCAAATATTGATTTCAATAAAAAAAACACAATTTACTTTTTTACAAAGCAACTTTTTACGTATTTAATTAGTTTTACGTATTTGATAGATATTTCTAATTAACTTTTTGTAAAGATATAATCTTGTTTCTATAAATAAGTTACATAAAGATTTCAGGCTTATTAATTATTTCTCTGAAAAGATATATTTTTCTTATTCATTTACTCTAAAATTGTGACAGAAAAGTATAGTTCATATCATTTTTACTGTTTATTTTAATCTACTCTAACATTAGACAGAGTTATTTTTATTTTTGAAAGATAAAATTTATATAATAAGTCATAACATCAAGTTTTACAAGTGTAGATTTCAAGCAGCATTTATAAATAGACTGCTTTTTTTCTTCTGAAAAGTCCTATTTATGTTTTTTTAAAGTCTCAAACGAAAAATGAAATGGTTTAAAAATTATTATAATTGATAAAGAAGTTATAGAAATTAAATTTAATTTCTTTAAATTAATTTTTTGATTGCTTGACATACTTTAGAAAGTCTAATTTCTTCTTTATTGTTTGTTCCAAATAATAAACAATAAATGTGCAATTTTTTTTCAATTTTATTTTTATTTGAAAACCATCCAAAATCTACATTAAAAAAATCAATTAGAATTTAAAAAATATATAAAATGTTAAGTTTAGATTTAAAATATAACTTACAAAAATGTAGGATTTTCTTTAAATAGGTGAAAAACCATATGTAATTTTTATCTTCCATCAATATTTTTATATAGATTAGATTGGAAACTAGATTAGCGCATAATTCAAATAAGTGCAATTACTGTGCTTAAATAGAAAAAAATGTTTTTGAAGGAGTTCCTTATAGGAAAAATAACACGAATTCTATCTATATTTAGAAATATCATTAAATATATAAAAAAGTATGTTATAAAATCAACTGATACACGGATTAAACTTTGATTTGATAAATTTAATAAATTTATAAAAGAATTACTTCTAAAGATAATTCTATATTAAATATATTAATCTTAATTTATAATTTTTGAAAAAAAATATTAAAATAAATGATCGCGCGAATCTACTTCACAGATTTTCCAGGAAAGTTTAGTTTGAAAAAGTTTTATTGCTAGAATATTTTGATAAGAAAATTGATCATTTAACGATGATGTGGTTAAGTAGAGTAGAACCAAGAATTTAAAAAAATTTAAAATCGATAAATAATTTATGCTGTAACGGTATATATTTTCCTTTCGAATAAAAGAAATACTTTTACGCTCACTTATAAATAAAATATTTTAATTTCGTTTTATGAGGGAAATATATATATGTATTAATATTAATGTGTCGTGCTTATAAATGTATATTAAAATAAATTAAAATTAGTATATTATTTTAACAGATGATAAGAAATTAAAATCACGAACTGACGATGAATTCTTACTCCGTTTTCTCCGAGCTCGAAAATTTGATCAAGAGAGATCTTTTAAGATGCTCAAAAATTATTATTCTACTAAGAAAAAATATCCAGAAGTATTTAAAAATTTCTCTCCCTCCTCCTCTCTTGAAGCGTTAAAGGATAATTTTTTAATGTATACGTCGGAAGTAGACTCTCGTGGAAGACATATTGCCATAGGAAGAGCAAGTTAGTAATATAAAATTATATTTATCTAACGGATACAGTCTTACTTAAATGTACGTAATTTTTTCAGGTGCATGGGATGTCTCCAAAGTATCTTTAGTAGAAATCATACGTATAGCGCATATGTTTCTCGAAGAAGTCATCAGAGAAGAAATTGTTCAAATCAATGGATTTATATTGATTTTAGATGCTAAAGGTCTATCGGCTCGTCACATGCTGCAACTAACACCTAGGATGGTGTTTACCATAATTAATGTATTTCTGGTAGGTAAAAATAATTATTAGATTTACATATTTAATAATAAATACAAGATAAAAGTTAAATGAAAAGAAATTTCCCCGTAAATGGAACTGTGTCACATATTTCTGTCATTCAAACTGTCTCACATAAATACTTTTTACTCAACATGAATATCTAACCTTTTCTACAATTAAGTCAAACCTCATGTTTGACACGGTTACCATTCTAATATGAAATGTCTTGTTTTTCTGACACAAATAACGTATTTCCTCGATTCTAAAATGCACTTTTTACCCACTTTTTCTTGTCTGAAATAAAGATGCTTCTTAAAATTTATGACTTCTTGCATATGGCATCTGACAGTCGAAAACAACAATTAGAAGTCATCAAGGTAGACCACGTAATGCATTGTACTCCAATAATAGACGCTTTCGGCTATACTGTAAATAAGTTTGCTGGTTTGTTAACATCGTTTAAACTATTTTAACATTTGAAATGACAACATTATGATGCAATACTAAAATGAAAGATTGTTCTATGCCCTTCAAGTAGAAGAGCATGGAAATAAAATAGTCGGACATTTTCTGCTTAATGTCATCTGTATTATTCTTTCTAACTTGTTGTAGTATTACTTAAATTTTGTTAAAGTTTTTTGATCTAAAAAAATCTTAAAATTCGATTTCAAACTCATGACGTATCTTAGAATCGAGGAAATGTGGTGTTACAACCGAACTAAATATATTTATTTTACTATATATTTGTCAACATGGACATTAATCATTAACAGGACAATTATACTGGACTGACTTTCTTTTTTAAGCTACCAGGTAGCTTAATGAAGAAAGTCTGTTTTCTCTGAAAACATCTCCTCATTCTTGTGTAAATGCTTAACACCAGTATAATTGTCCTGATAATGATTAATGTCCATGTTGACAAATATATAATAAATTGAATAAGGACGGCAAGGCAATAATAATTAATATTTATTTTACGTTTTATATTTAATTATTTATAGAATATGTACAAATGTCGTAAATAATTATAATTTTAGATTATTGAATAATAATTAGTCCGAATTTTCTTTCATCAAGGCTGATTGTAACCTGTTTGGTTATGCACGTTACAATCGACTTTAATAATTTTATACTTGAAGGTTGTAAATGATAATTCCTATAATTTTAAATAAATAATAAATATTTAATTAGTTTGAAATAATTTTATTAAATAAATCAAACCGATTTTATTTTTATCGACAGGATTCATTTCCGGTTCGTTATAAAGAAATCCATGTCATAAATACATCTAGATTGGTTGATATTGTAGTTGCGGCATTTTGGCCTTTTTTACCTACAAAATTTAAGCAAAGAGTAGGCTAAATATATTTATAAATATTTTGGAAATTATACTTTACAGTATTTTATTTATTTACATTTTATTTACTTGCAGATATCTTTTCATCATTCTCTAGAATCTCTACATTCTGCTGTTGAGGCAAGAATTCTTCCAGTCGAATATGGTGGTCAATGTGGATCGTTTGATAACACCCTTTGTGTTCAGAGACTATTGCAACAGGAGGATTACTTGAAAGAACAAGAAAAATTTTGGATGCTTTTTTAATTTAGATCACAGAATTTAATCAATTGTTATATTAAAAAATGTGGTTAATGTTACCTATGGTTCCAAAATGGCGGCTCGTCTCTGATTCCAGCAAATAGAAAAAAGGAAAAAGTTGGGACGCACGTTCTAACCTAACTTAACCTAACCTATTCTATTAATTTTGTTGGTAATAATTATGGTAATTTATTAGGTTAGGTTAGGTTAAAACGTGCGTCCCCACTGTTTCCTTTCTTCTATTTCAGTGGTCCCCAACCCTATGCCCGCGGGCACCATGGCGCCCGCCAATTGTTTTACGTGTGCCCGTCACTCAAAAATAAAAATATTTCGGTTTTCAATAAAATGCTATGTAAAAGTTTTTTCACTTTGAATGATTAACCATTCAAAAGTAGAAATGGCGTCAAACACAGATGAAAGCACAAAGCGAAATGCGACCGATCTCTTTTTCCCCTCCGCCAAATCTGCACCAATTCAATTTCCCATACCTGAAATGAAGTAAAACGGTCCGTTCTGAATACCGTAAAATCAAAGTAGGGAAACGTGTAGGGCCCGTAACTTGGAGTGACCTAGAAATTTCAGCAGTCGTTAACTAAAAAAAAAAAAAAAAAGGTCAACAGCCATCCGTGTGTCAGAAGTAATCTCCGCCACGATATCACGATATCTCTCGCACCATCTAGAAATATTCCTGGGTGACACCACGATATCCGCACCGGGTGTCACCCATGCTAATGTCACATTATATAAGATTTGTTTAGAAGCAACTTATTTAAATGGGGCCCCAATTTAAATTTTGTCTAGGGCCCGCTAGAGGCTTAATCCGGCGCTGTTAACTATGTCCAAATATAAATTCACCTTGAAAAAATAAATGGTGCCCGTCGTCCAGCCGGTATTCTAGAATGTGCTCTTAGGTACAAAAAGGTTGGGGACCCCTGTTCTATTTGCTGGAATCAGAGACGAGACGCCATTTTGGAACCATAGGTAACGTTAACCAAAAATGTTTACATAACACTTGATTAAAAAAAAGGAACAGAGCCGGTTTCTAAATTTAAAATAAATTGGACTTGGTGATGGACTGGCTATGGGAAAACTGTATATAGAGATACATTGAAGATAGTGATCCCAGGCTACAGCCTTAATTTAAGGGACCAATAAGTATTTCTTAATGCATTGGAAACGATTTAAATTTAATTCGTGCTTTATGAAATACAATAAAACCTCTGAACAACGAACACTGACGGAACATTTAAAAATGGCCGTTGTTTAGAGGTTATTTCGTATGCATTTCAAAAAGAAACGTTACCGAAAAAATGAAGCCGTTTAAACGTGGCCGTTGTTAGGAGATGGCCGTTATTGGAGATCGATTGTATAAGGATATATTTTTTTATTTTAATTATTTAGTATTTTAATGTAATTGTTATTTTGAAGATAGATCTACTTTTGTAATCTTATTTAGCGACTAGATCAAAATAATAGCTACTTTTAATTTATAAATGTATATGTATAATGGTATACGTCAATCGAAGGATTAGGACTGGGATCATTTTTCGATGAGCCGGCTCTAATGTACTGTACAGTATATAGGAATATTTTACTTATTATTTTGATTTTTATGTCAGCAACGAAGTACACATCATGATAATCAATTCTACTATAACAAGTAGAAATTATTGAATTGTCGTTGAAAAATATTTTTGAAAAGTAAAATTTGCAGTTTCTTTGCTATGACCACGCGTAAATGATAACTGCAATAAAAATGTTATAAAAAATTTATAAACTGTATATATATTTCTTCAATACTATTTAAAAATATAAAAATATTTATATTCAAAATATAATAATTTTTCTTTTATGATTGTAATTATCGAGTTTTCATTAATAACTATATTTGAAAATTTTCTAAATTTAATTCAATATTTCTGTCCATTATATTTTTCTTTAAAATAATTTGTATGAATCAATAAATTCATATATAATTTTTTTGTTTGCAATTGCAATGCAATCTCGAATTCAGTTCCATTAAACATTATATAATTAATAATTATTACGGTAAAAAATATTTTCACAAAAGTTACATAATATTATTCGTTTCATTTTATTCATTCAATATAACTTTTGTTAAACTGCACTGTAAGTCCCAAAAGTCTTTTCAATGGAAAAGGAATAAATAAAATAAAAATATAATAAACACACACATGATAATTATACAAATGAAATGTCAAAAAATAACATACAAGATAAAGTGAATATTTAAGTAAACCATTGTTTTAATAAATATAACGATATGAATTTCTAAGAGTCATGAAGGAATTCCGAGCTTTTTTGCGTTTAAGAAAGTGTCTAGTAATTTCTGTTGAAGGATTTCAATTAATTTTGTTTTGGATCTCGATAAGACAAAATATATTGAAATGGATGGAAAATTATTATGAGTTGGTTTAGCTCAACGAGGTATGGCATATGTTAATGATTAAAAAATAATATATAAGCCTTTAAATATATTTCGTAATCCGAATCTAACGTGTTGGGGAAAATGAATCGTATTTCGGAAAGATTTCTCCATCAGATTTTTTTCTAGTATAGATATATTCGAATAACCTCGTGTAATTTTTGCAAATGACACTAAAACACAGTAGTATATCTATTTATTATTTTCCTGGCTGTAATATATAACAGAGGAAAAGTGTGACGATCGGTAAAAAAATGATCCTCCAAGATTTTTACTTTTTTGGACTCAGCATACCTTGAAACGTTGAGAAATGCTAAAAAATTCGAGGGTGATTTCTACATGTATGGATGTTAAAGTGTGTGTGTATGGGGGGGCACGATTTTGTTCATTCTCTTTGAAGCTAAATAACTCCTTTGCTTTTTGACGAACACTTCTGAAATTTTGCAGAGAGATTTGTTTATTAGAGGGATTGATGCTATTAAATTTTGGTGGTTACAGGTGGGGGTGGTCTGAAGCCTATAGTGACATTTGTTGCTACTGGGATTACAGATCGAGGGGATGGGGAGATAAAGGAGGTTGTTTGTATTTCCAGTAAGGTCAGACTTAATGACGATTTTACTTGTTATTAGCATTTATAATTTTTCTTTTTTTTTATAAAACCCTTCCCACCCTAAAATTTCGCTGCCGCAAATAGTAAAGAAATAATATTGTTGCCAATTGCATTATATTATATGTGTTATGTTAAAAACGCAATCAATAATAGGGATTAAAATTTGTTTTTAACGAAAGTAAGTAAAATTCAAACTTTTAAAAATAGATAATTTCTGCACAAAAATGACTTTACAACTGATTTGAATACTGAAACCTCAAATGGCCTAATGAACAGAGGAAGATATATTAAGAATAATTTCAGAAAAGTCAACGTAATACGAACGTAACTAATATTTGATATTTATATGCTCTATCTAAAATATACGTCCACTAATAGAGATTTATTGTACAATATTGTACTAAACTTTAATAGCTAATACGTTAATTGATTAAACAGAAAAATCCAATATCCATTAAATTCACTGTCATACAAAATTCATGTTTGGTAATGTCACAGACGCACGAAAGTGTCATCCATTTAGAACGTTTCATTAAAATGTCTAGAATATTTTAATGTCGTAATTTTATAACAAAAAGCTCAGTGACAAAGCCAGATGATTTACAATTTTACAATTTTACAGCGAACCAGTGGTGTAAAATTCTATATATTTTAGCAAAACGTACTAACGTATTGCTCTTATATCATTAATAAAAACGAATAATTCGTTAAGAATGGTGCAAATGCATTATGAATATCCATGTCCTGCATATATTCTGTCTCCGTTATTTAATTTTGCAAAAATAATTGGATTTGACATATCTATTCCTTGCCAATGAATTATAATTCATTGAAGGCAATCAAAAACCAAGGAAAATTCCATCGTTTCTGTTTAAAATTTATAAAAATTGTAATAAAATTTTCTGTGGATAGTGTGTGTTCTATATCTACTGAGAATATATAATCTTAATATGTATGCACTACGAGTTCTTAATATTTATAACGATCATGCCTTACACGCAGCGATAATCAGCTGGGTTTATATGGAATACATACATAGCTGGACAGTATAGTTTGTTGAAAAGAAATGGAATATCCTTCCATTATGTGAAGAGTACTTATTACGGAGAATTAAAAATTTATGGTAAATTACATAAATACACAAAAATAAATGTTTTCGTAAATTCAGTATCACTTACTGTTTTGTCTATAGTTACAAGCTTTTCGCTTTTTATGGAAATAAAGAAATAAAATGGAACAGATACAGAGGCATTGATTTGTTCCGTGTTCCATGCATTAACAATTGTTTACAGTATCGGTCAAATCTCTTATTTAGATTTAATATGGATAATTACGTTATATATTATAGGTAAAAGGTTTACGAAGCTGTCTGAGTCTAAACATTGAACACAGTTAAAGTTGCGAAGACGTTCCCTACGACAAGAGTTAGAAGAAACACTCGAAAAATATATTGAACTTTAGGAATTTTTCGTAAATATTAATGAAAAATGGGAAATATTTCTCCCTTTTCTTTACTCTCATATGTTGCATATTATTTGTTTCCTATTATATGGTGGATTATTTATAAAAATCGCATTAAAACTTGCCTTCTGTTTTCTTGGCGTATGTTCACTCAGTATCTTTATATATCTTTGTTGGAGATTATCATCGTTTACAGCATTGGCTCGTATATTTGTAAAAATAAAAAGATTTAGACACATGTTTTTAAATAAATAGTAACTACATCTCACGAATCAAATAATGTGAAATGTAGTCGAACCTGAAATAACGGACCATCTAAACGGCAGCCATTTTTCATGAACATTTGGAATTGAAATGTATACAAAATAACACTTTTATTTTCATGTCCGTGACCGTTGTTCAGTAGTTCGACTGTATTTATATATGTATTATATAAATATTGAGTTATATTTCCAAATAACTATAAATTTTAATTTAAATGCAATTAAATAAGTTATTTTGTGTTTGTACGTTACAATACAGGTGTGATGTGTGTTAGAGTATATAATTTAAATGCAAAATGATACATAAAAATAATTGATGATTATGTAGTATTTTTGTTACTTAATTAATTGTAATTTAATTTAGCTTAAGTTTAATTATATTTTAATTAACTTAATTTTATATTATCTAATTCTCTCACACGTGCGGTGTTTTTCTATTTCCAGATGTATGATAATTTCATTTCTATTCAGAAAATTTCTTCTGCAAATTTGTCTCTAGAATTTCAATTCAAGGTTTGTTTCAAAATCTTTTACAACTTCTACTCATTTTTGTCAAGAGATAAATAAGAGACTTCTGTATTATTAGATAATTGATTTCGTGAAGAGATTTGGAAAAATTGCATTAGGAATATCAATAGGTGGCTTTTTCTATATTAAGAAACACTTCGTGATAAGGGTAAGTAATATAATGTTATTAGACATTTGGTATAAAATAGTAATTTATTTTTATCTTAAGGTAGTAAGTGGAATGTATTTTCTTTTTTTTTTTTTCATTGATCGAAGTCAGTGGCGTTTTGAGAAAAGGAAAAAGATGTGCTCCAATTCTTAAGAATAACACTGCTCATTAGAATATATTCAATTATTATTTCTGCATTTTCTGTATTAAAGAAAGTATCACACTACCACGCCAAATATCACGGAGGATCAGTTATGGTCGGCTGTAAACACAGTGTTCGTGTTCTATCAATACTTTATCGGAATGGGGACCATGTTAAGCGGTATTCCCTACATAAGTTCGCAGTATATTGTCTTGTAAAAATAAAATATCCGTTACTTGCACCGTAAAAAAATCTGATAGCGGCGGGTTTAGTACCACAAGTATTTTTAGGAAATGTCTTCATGTCCTGAAGCATGACCATATTAGACCAAATGAAACGGAAATCGGTTTTAATTGCATTTGGTATTGGTTACATTAGACTATAATTTAAATCTCTCTAAACAATATCTTTAACCAAGCAACTCTAAGAAATAAATTTCCAGAGAATCTTGCGAGGGCGTCCAGTCACCGAACCATTAATGTTTCTGAATCGTTTCAACTGTTTTTCTGACGATGAATCGAAGAAAAAAAATATTTCTAATTGAAATACTAAACGCTTTCAATGTTTATAATTAAATAACAGTGGTTAAAGTCATTTTTAACCACAAATAAAATAAAATACATGTCGAAATAGTCCTGCTAAAGGCCTTCAGTCGTGTGGATCGTTGAAAAATTTTTTTAAAAGTAGAATTAAGTTGTTTTGTTACAACAACTCGGGTGAAAATTATATTTAGAAGTTGAGTAAAGGCACACGGTATCTCTTTCTTAGAGCCGTTGGAAATGTCCGATGTATCAATATATTGAACTAAATAGAGACGTTAGACAATGTCAAAGTACACCGAAGAAACCTCTACATGCATACAGTCGAATGCCGAAAAAACATTTAGAACTTATCAATTTTAATTAAAGTAATAATCGCCTTCATCTACTCTTTGTTATTCTATCGTTAAAAAATATATTAAATTTAGAAATTGAGAGTAGGAGATGAGAAAATTTATAATTTAAACGTTGACTAGGCAGAATGAAATACTGTATGACATTCTCTGATAAAACAAACTTCGACTCGAATTGCGAAAGAACAATCGTCACTTATTTCGTGTAAATGATGCTAAAAAATAATCGAAAAATTAATTTAATTAGGAAATGAAACAAAGTTATTTCCAAATTAATTTGAACGCATTAGAATGTTTATTTCCAATAATCATTAACAATATAAATAATAGTGTTTTCTTTTTTAATGCTTTCAATGATAACAGATTATATATCTCGTAACATGTTACCAATAGTTCTGAAATTTTCGGCCATTTCTTATTCCGTCCACCATACTTTCTACCGGCCACTTTTCTAAAGCAGTGTGCAGGTGTAATAAATGACTTAAATATGTAAATTTAGCATAAATGGTTTTTTTGGTTTTAATAAATTTTGGAAAAGTGCAAAAATATTTTAAAAAATCAGGTTTTTTTTTAAAAAAAAGATTTTTGGACTTTTCGATTGCTTATATTTCGGCAACTCCTTTATTGAAAAAGCTGAAAGTTTGCACATTACCTAAGAAAGGAATTATCTTTCGAACAAGGTATTCGGAATTACTATAGGTATTTGAGCTACGGAGAAATCGATACCCGGAAATAGGCAACCATGATTCCTGTATATGTTGTCAGTGTATATTACAGTACTATAATAATAAAATTTTATACTTTCAGAATAATTAGAATTGGAATAATTAAATTGGTAAATTTTTAAAGTTGATGTTAGTTGGAAGCGATTGTAAACAGTCGAAATTTTAATTACAAAAGAAATTCACATTGCAGTTACGAAAAGTTCGATACTTGTGGCGCCGACTGCCGAGAGAAATTGAAAGCTGATCAAAAATTATTAAAAATATGACTAAAAGCTTAGCCTGATACATTTCATCCGCATAATTCTAAATCTCACACTCTTGTTTCGTTATGGGCAGAGTTTAAAAGTTCGTCCGCGTATCGATAGACAGCAGGGCTGTAATCGTAGTAAAGCAGATTTTTTTTATTTATATTTTACTTTTCAAAAACAATATGATAGGTTGTTCTGCACCAAACTGTACTAATAACGCTAGACATAAAGTATATAGATTTTGTCGCTTTCCAAGTGATAAAAATCGCCAAAAAATATGGAAAAAAATTCGAGAAGGGCAGATTGGATGCCAACTAGAAACAACTTTCTATGTAATAAAGTATTTTATAATAAATTTCATAATTTTGTATTGATATTAATGTAAATAATGCGAAGTGCACATGTGATAAATTAATATTTATACATTTGCTTTAATTCATTTCTTTTAACTGTTTTGTTATTAATATTTGAGAAATTCGGTAACTTCAATTTTTCGGTAATCATTATAAAATGAGTTTAATAAGAAATATTTTAAAATAATTTTATGAATATTATAATAGGTTCACTTCCAGGAAAGCCAATTTCAACAGCAACAAGCCGATGGCAAAAAAAGCCAAATGCTATTCCTACGTTTACGTTTTTTGATGTGTCTAACTAGGTTAATTTTAAGATTAAATTATTCAAGAATATAAATTGGGAAATGTCACGAATTATATTAGTCAATTTTATATCATCTAATTAAATAATAATAAAGACCAGCCAGGGCAACGGTATAATCAATGTAGCAGACAAACAAAACACTACTCGTAGAAAAATTATTCAATAAACTCAAACAAATATTAATTTAAAATAGAAATTTATTCAAAAAAAACTGTTTTAGAATCTGTAATTTATATATGAGCGTTAAAAGCAATTTAGTGTAATCCTTCCAAGTGTTGTTGATGTGGATGAACTAATGTGATTGATTCCTGTGAACGTTTTTCTATTTGGTTGTAACATTTCTGAAAAAAACAACGAAAAAATTAATATAAGAAATAATCTAAATTACATAAAAATTATACAAGAGTTTATTTTACAACTTTTAAATAGCTTTTATCAATATTTTCAAAAACGATTTTTCAACTATCTGTAGAAATAACCCGCAAAAATCTCATAAAACGCTCTCAAAATAGTATCTTCATAAAATTTTCACCTTTCAACCCAAGAATAATTTAATCTTTCTAATACAGTAGGGCCTACATTCAAGTTTTTTTTAAAATAAATAATACTGTATATCAGGAATAGTTAATTGATAATTATTTATATTATTCCCTTTAATAAATAGTATAGTACTTTTTTACTTTCATTTAGTACTATATATAATTAATAAACCGTTAAAATTTAACATATTTTATTATTCTAGTTTTGATTCTTAACAATAAAAGATAATGCATTTTCTAAATCAATTAAAATAAATATGTGGGGACTTTCCTAATAAATAAACATATATTATTATAAATACTTCTTAATTTATCTCTTATAAAGAATAATTTAATCATAAAATGGATTGAAAGATATTTTTATTATAAAAATACTTTTCTATTATCAAAAGTTTGCAGTTAATATGGAAATTGAAAAAGAATTTTTCATACTAATTATTGTTTGGTTTATTTAAACATTTAGTTATTAATAAAACGATTTCTTAATTATTAAAAAGAAATTACAAAAATTTCAAATAAAGTTGTATACATTTTGCAATGAAAGAGTTAATAACTTAAGAACATTTTATTTTATTACTATTTGAAGTTTCAAAAACCTCAATCGAGAACTCCACTTTATATTGACCAGTTTAAAAAACATCAAGTAAAAATGTAGAACAATAATTAACTTCATTAAATCATTAAGAAATTTAAAACAATATTAAATTTAATTAATTATGGCACACATTCTGTAACACAGCAAAGTGTATATGGAATATTTCATCGATAGATTTGACGATATTGCTGTACTTAAAAATCATCCTGTATTTTCATAATTGATCAATAATATAGTGGCATGGCTAGGAATGGGCGGAGGGTTGGTCCGTCACAAGCGCATTGAAATATTATTTTAAATACTTTTTTAATAATAAAACGAGTAAAATTATCCACTATTCCGAGAGTTAACAGTTACAAGAATTATATGTCTGTCATTTAGGTTTAATGTGTATTATGTATTGATATAACTTACATATTGCTATAACTTACACATAGATACAGACTAATTAAACTGTATCAAGTAATACTTACGTTCAAAGTAGGATACAATTTCGGGTCGTCCAAACTTAAAGTATATTTAGCGGGAGCAAAACATTTAATAAATTTTGCATATACCTACAAATACAAATATTATTAATTTCTAAAATTGATAATAGCTATTATAATGTTTAGAAATTTGAATGAATTACTTGTGGCGCTGTTTGTCTGGCTTGGCAAATGAAATTGTTGATTTCTGCCATAGTTTGAAAGAATTTCAGTTGCTGAATACAGTTTTTGTAGAACTCCAACAACTAAATGCAACATAATATTAAAATTATTATTTGAAAATCGTATTTTAAAACAAAATGTTCACCTTTAGAGCACTTACAAGAAAATTCCTGTTTTCCATCAAGCAAAAACCAACTTTGGCCTTATCCTCCTCGCTCATGGCTGTAATAATTAAAGTAATAAAATAGTTTTAATATGTAATTATTCCTTATATTTTAACTAAATTTCGATAGCGTTAAATAGAATATTACTCGAAAATGAATAAAATATCAAAGTTGTCTGGAAAGTTTAATAAAATACTTTAAAACTTACCACAGAACCGTCCATTGGACTGTATAAGAGCTTTGTAAGGATCCGAAGGTCTAACATTTGGCTCGTGCCAACAAATAATTGGAGAAAAAGCAAAAGCAAATATAAATAACTCTAACGTAAGCTTCATATTCGTTGATGTCTTTATTTCATCTGTTAAAAATTTCTGTGTTGTCGGCGTATTTATATGATTTTAACAGGTAGAACTTATAGCATGTTCCGTATCTAACCGGGATAATTAAATATTATACACGCTAAAAGGAAATAACATTAATCTTTTTTTTTTTATATTTTCGATTTTTATAGATATTGACATATTTTATCATCGAACATACGCTTTTAATAATTGATTCCAATTTATTTTAATTTGAAGAAATATTCTTGTAGACAAAATCATTCGAGTACTAAAATCGATCAATTAAAAAAAAATTATATCAAAAGTAAACCGTTTTGTTCAGCGGAATTCAGTATATCTTTATTAATTAAAAGGTCGTAAATGATTTTATATTTATTATCCTCTCATGTACAAGTCGTTAAACCATTTAATCAAGATTTTAAAGAAACTGAATTTCGATTAGCATCTTTGAACTTTTTAACATATGATTTCCCTTTTTTAATGTCATATATGAATGTATCAGTAATACGAACACACAGATATCCTTATCTAAACCCAATTCATCAATCTACGTGTTTATCCTACTAATAATTTCAACGAGGAAAAGTTTTTTATTAACTTACAGTTATTTTCTTTCATCAATTGATTTTTCAGAAAAAACATATGCGGTTTAGCTAAATTAAAAACTTATTAGATTTATTTATTGTCATGTTAAGGATTCGATTAGTAAAATTGTTTCTGATTATGTGAAATTCAGAAAACTTAAGTAGAATAAATGATTTTAATCTGTTTAAATAATTTATCTTATTATCGTCATTACATTACTATTTAGCAACTTTGGAGTTTTAACATATTATTTTATACAGTAATTACAGAGTTCACCATCTGACCCTCATCTACCAAAAAGTAATCTAAAAAAAACTAAGTAGCACCTCGTATTAATATATTATGGTAGACGAAAGCCATGCTTGCTACAAGTGCTGTTTACACGAAATTGCTGTAAAAGTAAGAGATAAAATCAAATGTTTCTGTTTCTGACTTGCAAAACGTCTTATCCACGTTTATGCTTACCGTAGCCTCGAAAATCTTAAAATTAGCAAACGACTTTTGTTTCTTGTATGTACTGTAATACTATAGAAGCGCAAATAATGAGTCTAATAATGAGTAAATAATATCAGAGTAGACTCTGATAGAGGCTTTATCAATATATTTGTCACCAACTAACCCACACCTTTAAATGTGAGATGGTGAATTAGCAGAAAATTATATACTTAAAGTAAAAGCTAATTACAACATATTTTTAAAGCATTTTTTTCATAAAATAAATAAACAGCACGGAAAATTTTTAAAGAGATTATAATGTCAATACAGCTGTATAAAAATTTCCTTTTCAGTTCACATTCAAACAAAATTCAGAAAGTGCTCTTTTACTTCTTAGCATTAAATAAAAACTAGGGAAACATAGACTAAATTTGAAAAAAAATCGTGTTAGAATTAACTTTTAACATCGTTTATCGTAGATTTTTTGAAAATTAGTGTACTTTGGTATTTACTTATACAGCTCCTTTACAGTTGTACGAAATCTAATTTAAGTTGGCTATTTACCTCGACCATATTCCATGATTTATGATGGCTCCAATGAGTCATTATGTTGTTCTCCAAAATGTTTTCTTTAATATCCTTGCATTTAGTTACGTTTTTAATATAATAAATGTAAAGTTATATAATTCTATTTTATCATATAGATTTGTTCTTTTTGCGTCTTTCAGAGTGTTGATATGCTACTATCATAAAATGCTTGAAAATATTATTTTATCCTCTTAGTTTTTCGTGCTTTTTTCTCGTTTTTTCCCCTCACTCTTTAATTTAAGAACAATTATTTTAAAATCAAATCATTGTCTTAGTTTAATTAAAATATTTATTGTAAACGTAATTTTCTTAATCTTCGTAATTCTTAGAATCAAAATATAGATTGAACCATCTTTAAATCTGCTGTAAATTACAATTTGAAAATATAAGAGTACAGATGAACGATAATTGGTAAACTATTCAACAATTACAAAGTATGTGAAAACAGAAATAGTAATTACAGTATTATTGAAAGCAAAGTAAATAAAACAATTGATACTATAAGTTTTAAAATTTGTTACAACGAATTTATTGAAAAATAAAAGTACAGTCCAAGCCCCGATTAATCGAAGTTTCGCATTATCCGAGGGGAATCTGTTAATGCAGTTGTTTCCAAACTTTCTGTACCTTCTCCCCCTCTTTTTCAGAAAAAAAAATTGTTGCTTTCCTCTCAATTTTCGTAACAATCTAATTTAATAAATACTGTCCTTATAGTTTATTTAGTGGTGTACAAAACAATATGCGGTCCCTATCCCCCGCATAAAAACAGGTTTGACTGTATATTGTTTGCCGGGGCTTCGACTCTTGTCGAGACGTTTCGTGAGTGCGGACGGATTTTTAGCATTCGTACCCGAGCCGTTCGGACGAGAGTTGTGAATTAGGCACGGACATTGTCACTTTAAGGCTAATGTCAGGCAAGCATGATTTCACGTTACGAAGAAGGTCACGGGATGTCAAAAACATACAAACATGACGCTGCGCTGCACTACAGGTCGTATAAGCGTCGGAAATAAAACCGACTTGTAACGCGCTTCGTGAAATACAGCGCTCGTCTCACCAATTTCGCCACCGTCAATTGAAAAACCAGTGTCCGTCGTCTGCATTAGCCTAATATCTCTCTCTGTATATCGAAAACCAAGACATGGAGTCCTATTTTTTGCATTTAAGTTGACTCTTATTTCATGTTTGGATTCCTTGCCCCAAATAATGAAAAATGGCAATCTTATATATATATAATCGGCCAAAAAGTTTAGAAATAACTCGATTCTATAACGAAGTCTATAGAAGACGTACTGGCGACCGCGGAACATCGCACGATATCGGTTTATCGCGCGTTGGTGAAAACACCTTATATCTCGATAACGAAGTCGTGGATCCCCATTTTTATTACATTTTTGGATTCTTCGTCGCAATTAGTGGAAAACAGCAAAGATTAACCGAAATCGATCGAACAGATCACGAGAACGAACAGAATTCTGTAAGTCACATAGAAGACTCTTCAACGCTTCGTATCAACTATGTTTGTAATAATTATCATGCGAATTTTTGTGTTATCGGGCCAGTAGGGCACTGCGGTACTGGGCATGTACCGTTGTACCGTACCAACAAAAAAAATGGAAAAAATGTTGTGTCAATAACGTGTCCCAAAATTCCGTCGAAATCACGCATGACGTCACGTTCGGAGCAGAGAGCATCGTTAACGAACAATATATTTTGAAGCATTGAGGATGCTCTTTAGCATAAAAATGAGTTCTAGTGAGTATATACAAGTTTTAAAATACTTTTGAAAAATATTTTAAAATATTTCAGTATTTTACAAATTTTTAAATGTAATTTTAAACATCAGAAGTTTGAATGTATTTTCGAACGTAATTTGACGTCATCGTAGTAACGGTGATTACTTCCGAGTGAAAAGGTTCGAAACGTATCGAAACGAATCGTTATTCATGTAAGTTGTAAATTGAAATTTAAAATATTTTTATTTTAATATTATATATTTAATTATAATAATAAAAATATAATAATATTTTTATTACTATAATTTTATTTAAATACGTGTAATATGTAGAATTATTATAGCAATTAATAGAAATATCAAAATATATTTTCCTGTAGTAATTATATTCAAATCTTTTCTCCAAAGTTCGAATAATAAAAACAAATAAGTTGTAAATTCGTAATTAACTCAAATTGATATGTTATAGTCCATTAATTGTCTACATTATTCGCAGTTTAAAATGATAAAAGAGCCGAAATATATAAATTTGAATAGTAGGAATTTATTTTGAATGCGATTCGAATCTTTCCCTTTCTGCTAGAAACGAATAACTGATAGATTAAAGCTAGAAAAATAATTCATGCGTCTTCCGTCTTCTTAATAATCTTAAAATAATTATTTTATTTTAGACTATGTGGTTTTTAATTTCTTCAGACAATACACAACTATTTATCAATCAATTAAATTTATTCAATAACGATTTATGGCGTCCCGATTTTAGAACAATTTTAAATATGCTCGTGCCGAATCGAGAAAATTTTTAAAATACGCACGCGCCCGTTTGTTTTGTTCTAAAATCGAAACTTCGCTCTTTTCGATTGCTTATATTTCGGCAGGGCCTTTATAGAAAATCCTGAAATTTCATACACTACCGAAAAAAACAGTTATATTTCGAACGGTTATACGGAATTACTTTAGGCGTTTGTGGAGGAGAAAACGATCCCGGAATATCGGCAATTCTGACTTTCCTATACGTAGTAAATCAGGGAATTGTCTTACTTGGAGCGGAGTCACTGCCGTAATTCTTGATATTTCTAAAACGTATAGACGGCTAAATTAACGAGGCGGTTAAGGCATCAGCCTATCGCTATGGGGTATCTGGAATCAAATCCGGGGAATAACTATCCGAGAGGATTTGTCCCGATGTGTCGGGTCCCATTCCTTACTCCTCCGTCGAGGACCTGGTCAAACCTCGCTCGATGTAATTAAAAAGCTCTCTATGTGGCCACAGGTCGGAAAGAATCAAATAATGGACAAAAAGTCCAAATCTTAAAATTTACTCGAGCGTGTGCCGCAATTTTAAATGCAAATTCTAAAAAATTCTTTCCAAATATTGAGCAGTTTTCTAGTAAAAGAAATAAGAATATTTCTCTTAGAATTAAAAACACAAATGAAGATTTATATATACATATAAACAAATGTATAGAAACGTGTTATGTAGAAACAAAATGTGTGAAAAGTGAAGTGAATTTTTTCCGGCCTGTTTTAAATCAAAATCTTGTAAAAACATAATTGGGTTTATTTGAAATTTTGTTGGTGGAAATTAGAGAAAAGCATTGACAAAAAACCGTCCGTAGGAGGAAAACTTTCTAAAGAAAGGCTGAGAAAGACCGACTAATCTGTTTACATTTGAAAATCGAATGTTCTAATATTGTTCAATTTGAAAAGTTAAACAGACATTCTTAGAATTTTCTCTCTTAACATTCGATCATAATTAATTGGAGATTAAATAAGTGAATGAAAGTATTTCTTAATATAATTAATCTTTATGTTTCTTTATCGTTGTTTTTATAACGTGCGCTCTGCTTTAATCCATGCTACGTATAAATTCAATTTTTATCTAATCAATTAGACTCGAGATCAATTTATTATGAAACGAATCAAAATTTTGGTATTTTACAAAAAGTCAAATTGTATTTCGTAAAATATTTTAATTTATAAGAAATTTTCGATGGTCGTACAAATTGAATTTAGACGGTCACAATAAGAAACTACAGTAAACGCTCGTAAATTTGAATTTCAAAGCAAATTTGATGTTTGAATTATTAGAAACTAGCAGATGTGCCCGGCGTTGCTCCGGGAAGAAGTAATGATAGTAAACATTAAGATTATTAGATTATAGCCGATTTTACCCGTTTTTCACCGAGCGCAAGAATTAAGTCTCCCTTTTCGAGTCTAATTAGAGATTTTAGATGGGTCTAAAAATATGTTCGATTTCCCGCAAAAACGCAAAAAACCGCATAATTGCTTTTACAGCTTGTCACACAGCAACTTTGAGGCATCTATTAAGTAAATACATATATTTAAATTCTTTTTAGGTATAATATAAAATAATTAGTAACATATTTTTACTAATGTTGCAACGAATAGTATATTCGGCCTCAAGCCGAATACCGAATATTCGGTCAAACTATTCGGCTTGATTAACGCACGTACGAAAATTTCCGAAAAATGAGAAAAAGTTGATTTTTCTGCACCATAACCTACCACTTATTAACTTCAGTTATAATAAATAATTTTGTACAATGAAACAAAAAAGTTAATTTAATTTTCAAGTTCATAATAAGGGATGATTTCATAAAAACGCTTTACAGATCATTAATTATTATTAATTTTTCACATTTTATGACCTAAGTTTCGATCTAATGTGCCCACGCAGTAAAAATTTTCATACAAATTTTTTACCCTTTGTCACCCTTTTAGGGTTGAATTTCGTAAAATCTTTTCTTAGCACTCCTAAACTTTACAAAAGGAACACTCCCTCAAAATTTTAAAGTTTCTAGTGTGAAATCTGGAAGTTAAGAACCTAGAATTTCTAAATTATTTCACTCCAGTTATAAACGACTTAATCAACAACATTCCATACCCGGGAAATTGTTGACCCTCAAATGGCAACGATTGTCCCCTAACTGTCAACAAGCCGTTATTCCTTCGGAGCAGGTAGATCATCTTGCACGATGGTTTATAGTTAGCGTCCGAACTAGTCGTTTATTTAATATCCCGGGAACACCTATGGCCCTAATAGCGATTTGTTTTCGCTCACGTGACAAGTTTTCCCATCAAAAACTTATAAAAGACGCTTCCTTCTCCCTAAAGGGGTCGGATCGTCTCTCCACTAAGAAGTGCACTACGCCGTCGACCGCACCCGAAAGTTTCAAGGTGTCTATGTTTTAAGTGCCATTCCAGTCTACGAATTCTAAGATTCGACGTGCCATCGTCCCATTAACTGATTCTCTGTCATCCCGAACATCATCGTCACCTCTGAGAGAATATTCGTCCATTACGAACTCCGTCTATTACGGACTTGTTAAGAGGTATGAAAAATAATTGTAAACTCTCTCTCTCTGGCCCCTTTTTGTATACGAGGGTAAAAGTGTACTTTAGTTCGTTTAGCTTTTATTAAATCTTGTTTTGTTATAAAATGGTGTCTTTCTTGACTGTCAGCTTCGCCTTATCGTCGACCCCAATCTTCTTCCTCCTCCACTCGCGTAACGCGTAACGCGCCGTCCACGTAACAGCCATCCTTGACAAGTGAGTCGCCGGAACGGAAGGTACGACAAACTCTTACCTCCCCCCCCGGGATCTCACATATTGGTGTCAATCGAGTGGGGTTTCGACTTATTCGGCACCCCCCCGATTTCACACTAGCACTAGTAGTTTTGGCTCTGCGTTAATTATCCTCTCAGGACTTGTTCTTTTATATACGAGTATATAGATGACTAAACTACATAATAAGTAGGTAGTTTTCATTTGATTTGTTACTTTTTTTTTGATCTCTTAAAAAAATAACTTAGTTATATTACTTTTCCTTTGATTTTTGAGATAAATAAGCAAAAAATTGTGCTTTCTCGAACTTTAAATGTATGTTCAGCATTAATAAAAGTTACCAAAATGATTAATTTACTGTGTTTTTGTTATTTCTTACTCCTGTTTTTAGATATTCGGTATTCGGCCGAATAGTGAAAAATAGGCAAAATAGGCCAAATACCGAATAGTAACCGAATATTCGTTGCATAACTAATTCTTACCCATATCTACTATAGACAACCCAATTTATTATTAACTTTTGTTATATAATTTTCCCCAATTTTATTCTAATTAAACTAGTTTATTCACTTCACTTGGAATTATAAGAAATTATTAATATTTTGATGAATGGGGCAACTTAGATAACTTGTATAAATCAGGGATTGTACCAATTGTCAAAGTCTTATATTGAATTACCAACAAAAAAATCTTACCATTATTTATAATAGCCAATATATAAATCAAACTGACTTTATATCTACAAAAAAATATAATATATAACTAAAATGTCTTTCCTTTTAAAGTATATTTACGAATTAGGCCTAATTTGAAAATGTTGAAAAATGGTCTACATAATAATAGTTATGTACTTAAAATACCCCTAATTTTCTTATTTTTATATAAGTAATAATAAAAAAAATGCCTTTCCTTTGATAAACTATATGAATATAAATATCTAAATAATATCCAAGTTGATAAACTTATAAAATGGACCAGAAAGACAAAATTCCATATATCGAACACCACGTTGTCCAGTAAACTGTAAATGATCAGTAGTCTGATGTCACGATTCTTTAACGGGGGTTACAAGCAGGCCTTGAATAACGATGGCCTCGTCTATCCTCGATATTCTGTCCCTTCTTTCATTACCCGATCGCCCTATTGTGGTCCCCAGTGACGTAGCGAACATAACTGGCGCTCGGGGCACGACACTTTATTGGCGCCCCCCTCCCCCAGAAACACATATAGTAATATAATATATAGAATTTACTCGTAATAAGAATATAATATGAATAATAATAGAATGTAGTACATATCTTAAAATATCTATAATATATTTCGAATAGTTACTACAGGTACTCCTCACCTTACGACCGAGTTCCGTTTCGACGACTACGTCGTTAAGCGAATTGGTCCATAAGCGAGGAGCTTGCGCCGAGAATATAGGATCATTGTAAAATTATACAAATGATGCAACAAACTTCAAATTTATTCATAAAAAGACTATTATAGTACGCCATTAGCCTATTATAGTACTATAAGACTATTATAGTACGCTTAATGGCATTGTCACCATACGCCACTGACCGACACTCAAGCTGAGAAAGGGGATTCCCCGAATTGCAGGTCGAAACTCGATTGGTCGTTAAGCAGATAGGTCGTAAAGTGAGGAGTACCTGTATTACCTTCATGCCCCTCCCTCGCTACGCTACTGGTGGTCCCGGCCAAATTCTTATTGAGTATGGTGAGAAGCTCATCTTAGACAGGACGGAAAGAGTTTAAGAAATGATTATGTCGATTTTTTCCAAATCTATTAATTTGTTTCTCTATTTGCTAAAATCTTCGGTAATAAATCTAGTAATTAAACAGTATTCCTCCGCAATACTTAAAGGTAATTAAAAGTTGTGACCACGTAACACTGCATCATAGCACGTCATCGTTTGATATGTAAACGAGCAACAATTTATTGTGACAATGCCTGGCTGCAATTTTTAATCTTTGAATTCAAAAAATAAGTTCCGGTCCCGACCGGAAGTTCGTATGTACTTAATAAAGGCTTGCCCTTACGCTTTCCATATCTGGTCTCGATTTTTATTTATCTAATTCTGTTCTCGAGAGTAACGAAGGATGGACAGACATGCAGACGGACGGTGGGAATTATAAATTCACGTTGTCCGTCTGCGTCATGATAATTAATTGGGCTGCAATTTTCAAATTTCTGACGTTATAGGTCAGCACAATTAATTATCGTGTTAGTTGCATATATTATTGCTTTAATAATGCTCTTTCTCAAAGATGGCTGATGAGTGATATTTAAAAGACAGATTTTAAAAATTGATATTATTAATATTTCAGATAACTAGAAATGCGGCTACAATTTCGAATCACCTCGTTAGACGACTATTCGACTTCTACCAACTTTAGACAGATTTTAGAGAATTATCTCAAAAAGTGGAAGTTCTCTGTAGTACAATGGATCGAAGAGGAAAAGACGGAAAGACACGACGATAAACCCGTATTTGACGAACGCGTGATACAAGTAGAGTGCAAAAGTAGTCGTTTCTTCGCCGACGTGTATTCCGAAATGGACATTTTGGCAACATACTGGTGTAGGGCCGATATAAAATGTTGGTTAACATTCTCAACCGCCAAATGTTTTCATCACACTAAGATTGCTTGTCACGAAAACATCATTCTAAATATGTTTTACTTTGGAACTCTCTGCTCACAAACGCAATATGTAATACACAGATATGTGAAAGGACTTCTGACGGCAAATTTTTATCATGACGTACGGATGTTGGAAATAAGACACAAAAGAAATATTTACGATGATAACAATAATTTATTAAAAGTAAAATATTCTTCCGTAAGAAGAATTATTTTAAATATAAAGAAAGACTGTGCTTTACTCTTCTTAGAAGTGAAATATCCTCCCGTTGCGTATTCTAAGGGAAGAAGAGTTCTAACTTTGGACACCATCGATAAAGAAGTGCATGGCAAATCAACAGCTTTGATGCTACGTATTCAAGATGTAGAATTTGCTAAAGAAATAGTTAGTAGATTTCATTCGTGTAATAATGCAATGCCTATTCACTATGGCTGCATACAATTGGATACAAGAAAATATTTGCCATTGCCGACTTTTAATTTGAAGAATTTCGATTGCACTTACAACTTATACGCAATACTTACTAGAAATTTTGTCTTACAAGAACAAACTAGAGGAAATTGGAAAACTTTCATTAATCAAATAGAACAGCAATGCAACGAAAATCCTATTTACTTAGAGAAAGCTTTGGAGTATATATTAGATTTGCAAGAACGTGGTGTATTCTGTAATTATCCACGTGCAATTGAATTGATGTATCAATGGTATTGTGAAACAGATAATCAAGTTCGTGTAAAAGATAACGAATATACAACGCCTTCTGATGCCAAATTGATTCGGAGAGTAGTTTTGACTCCAACAACGACTTTGTTTTATCCTCCCGAATTTCAATTCAGTAACAGAATGTTGCGAAATTTTGATTCAAATTATGCACTCCGAGTATCTTTTCGAGACGACGATGGTAGGAAATTGAGCGCATCAGCAAATTATAGTGATGCTGCATTATTGGAATTCGCAGTTACGAGGCCTATGATTGAAGGAATAGAAATATGCACAAGACATTACAAATTTTTAGCATGGTCAAATTCTCAAATCAGAGATCATAGTGTATGGATGTATGCGGAAGACAATAAAGGAAATAACGCTGATACTATTCGAGCATGGATGGGTGATTTCTCGATAACCAAAAGCGTATCTAAATACATGGCTCGTTTGGGACAGTGCTTTTCACAAACAGAAGACACAGTCAAAATTCCTTTAGAGCATCGTTACGTCATTACAGAGGATGATATTGAAGATGGAGTAAATCCTGTTACAGGAAAACCTTACTGCTTTTCAGATGGTATTGGCAAAATGTCTAGACAATTAGCCGAGAGCGTGAGTATCCACATTTATTATCTCAACTTAAAATTATATATTTGTAAATTTGTATCTATTATAAATAGTTTTTAGATTTTGTTATATGTGAATGTAATTATTTAGAAATGGTAATAATTGATAAATATATTCTTGACAACCAAACAGTAAAATCCACGTTCTAGTGCGAATAGACAAAGTTTTCAAATTACTGTTTTATTGTTTTTATTCTGACAATAAAACAGAAGATACGTAGATATTACTTTTATCGGGCTTCAAAGAACGCTCTTCGAGACACAACACTGTTTTTACAAAATTTGGAAGCTTTTGGAAACAGTTAGAAATCGCCTTAATAACTGAACGTGATTGTTTATATTGGCAAATGCACTGTCTACATCATGGCCACTGCTTTTTCTGTTCGTATAAACATGTATAATAATAATAATAATAAAATGACAGATGTTTCAGTTTATTAGTTAATTCTGAATGACCTATTCACATGATAAATGGAATTTTAAATGTATTATAACATCTTATTCTTGTAGGTTAGCGAAAAGTTGAATTTGAAAAAAGTTTCGTGTGCTTTTCAAATCAGATATGCAGGTTATAAGGGAATGCTTGTTATGGATCCGACGTTGGACGACGAAGGACCGAAGATTGTGTTTAGAAAAAGTATGAAAAAATTTGATAGTCCATCTGATCAACTTGAAATAGTAAAGCAAAGTCAAGCTAGTAAGTATTTAATTTTATACGAATATTATGTATAAGCCTGTATATAAATTCAAACGTTGTTTCTAATCTTCTAATCCAGTATCTTTACTGTTTTACTACGTGGGTTGCTTAAAACTGATTATATCGGAGACCGAAGCATTGAAAGCAGAAACTAACAATCTATTTTTAATATATTTATTTATTTATTTATTAAATTTAGTTCCCGTACACTTGAATCGTCCAATGATCAACATCCTGAATCAACTGGGTGTTCCTAATAAAGTATTTCTAGAACTACAGGAAGAAATGCTTTCGACCGAAACAGATATTTTAACCGACGATGAAAAAACTGCAGAATATCTCGCTTCTAAACTGAATCTGGAAACCATGACAGGATTTCAAGAAATGGTGAATGCGGGAATAGGATTGACGGGCGATCCATTCTTTCGCGAACTGTTATTATGTCTTCGAGAAAGAGCGATTTGTGGGTATTGGAAACTTATTTTATATTGTCTTCACCGCATTATCCACTATACAATAGATAATCATTAATTACTTCAGATGATATTAAGACGAAAGCTAGATTAGCTATAAATCCCAACGAAGGACGGAACATGTTCGGAGTTCTAGACGAGACGGCCACTCTCGAATATGGCCAAGTATTTATTCAATACACGAAAGATATTGTACGACAAGAAACTAGTACAGAAACAGTAATTAAAACAGGTAGAAATATTGTTTGTATAGATTAAGTATAATCGAAATTGTTATTGTAATTTAATTAATTTATAATATTTTAGGTCGAGTGTTGGTGACAAAAAATCCTTGTACTCAACCCGGAGATATTCGAATTTTAGAAGCTATCGATGTTCCCGCTTTACATCATATTGTGGATTGTATAGTGTTTCCGCAGAAAGGGAAACGACCACATCCAGACGAAATGGCTGGTATGTTATTATTTTTAAAAATAAAATTACGTACTGTACTTGTTAGTAATAATTTGTAAAATATTTTTGAAAACGATAAATCGTTTTCACTTTATCAGCTTATTCAGATGTATGATAACAAGAAATCAAAATAAGTTTTAAAATATGCTTTACATACTTAAAAAAACTTGAAATTTTATTTCGAACATTTGCTTTCTTATAACTAAAATACAGAGTGATGGAAAAGTCACGCACGCATGTTAGGAATCAATTTTATGTTGTGAGGTTAAAGCAAGGTTTATTTATAAACTGATTTTTAAGCTAAATGAAATTATGTTATTATAACATTTCGAAAATATGTGGCCCTAGGATCCTCATATTTTTAACCCTAGGTTCACAATCCTTTATCAATAAGATGGAAGCCAGAGAATTTTCGCATGAGCTGCAGAATCTGGATATTCCTGATGAAACTTGTCTGCAACACGCCTGGCGAAATAATGCTCAACAATAAAAATTCGTTGTACGCGGGAATAAAAGCATTTCACTTTCTCTATGAGTAAAGCTATTTACTGCAGCCAATTTTATGACTTTCACACAAAAGTCAAAGTTTTTAATAGTCAGCATTCAATAGGGTCATCTTTTCAGGGAAGCATAATAAAAGCCAGCAATTTTTTACTGTTTCATGTTAAAATGCGAAGCTGTAATTTTTTAATCATCTTTTAATTTAAATTAATATAAAATATATGCTGTCCACTTTAGCAGTGTCCTGCCCCCGTAAATCCTACTCTTCCTGATAGCAACATAGTCATGCCAGCCACCTATCTAACGCCGTTCTCGAGATTAAGGAAGGTGAGACTGACAGCCAGACGGATGCCACTGGGAATTTATATGGGAATCTGCAATTTGGAAATTGCAACCCAATAATTTAAATTAATTATTAAATTATAGTAATCTAATAATCAATTCATATTTTTTAATGGGTAACAGTGTTATTTTTATAACAGGATCCGATCTCGATGGAGACGAATACGCCGTTATTTGGAGGAAAAATTTATTTTTTTCTCATAACCGAGAACCGGAAAATTTCCCTTCTCCCGAAGAAGATAAACAGTCGAGCGCCACATTCGATGTAAGTTATTAAAAACAATCGATTTTAATTTCCAGTAAAAAATTTCAAATTCTTTATTTCGTAGATACATACAACAACCGAAATGCTGAAAGAATACATTAAAAATGATCAGATTGGTATAATCGGAAGTGCCCACTTGGCAATTTCAGATAAATACGGTATACATACTCCAATCTGCAAACAGATTGCTCGAAAATTCTCTCTGTCATTAGATTATGTAAAGACTGGTTATATAGAATCTCTAACATGCGAGGAAAAACCACAAAAATATCCAGATTTTATGGAAAGGGGAACAGACAGAGAAACTTATCGTTCAAAACGCGCTTTGGGTGATTTATACAGAAGTTGTGAAATATTTGAACAGAAAACTACATCTGTCGAACGAGAAACAGTTAAATTACAGGTGAATAAGTAAAAATAACCATAGATTAAAATGTTTAAAACGAAAAACAATTCTTTACGTTATATAATACATAAATTACATCAAAATAATTTTTAAAAGATTTATAAATATCTAATATAATCATGTCATGAATTCTGACAATAATCATTCGATATTTTAGATTGATTCTGACTTAATTTATCCTGGTTGGGAAAAATATGAAGAATCTGCACGAATTTCTAGACAAAACTACAATCATTTTCTTCAAATTTTGATGCATAGATATGGAGTTCAAACGGAAACTGAGGCAATTTCTGGCGCATTTCGAAAACTTCACCAGCGACATTGCGAAAGACACGACGCATTTAATGCTGAAAAGCTCATTGTGCAGTCTGTAGGAACGTTGCAGAAGCGTTTCAGAAACGAATTTCATCAGGAATTTGGAATTTCTGCAGATACTGAAAATATAGATCCGAACATACTGGACAATATATTGAAGAAAGCATCCGCATGGTACTTTATTACATACAATAGCAATTCTGCACGATTTCTTAGTTTTCCGTGGATAATTTCAAAATACTTGATCAACTTAAAAGCAAAACAGGCTAAAGAAAAAACACTTCAAACTTCTATAATTACAATTTTTGACAATCATTTACAATCGATAATAAACGAATATCCAAAACTTGACAGTGAAGACCAACTTGATCTATCGAGCATTTTCGTTCCTCCAAATATAATAAAATCGGCTTACAGATTGATTGGTCACTGGATGAGCAGAAACGAAAAATTTAAACCAGAAAACGAACTTTGGCTTTTAGAATACTTTCCCTGCATTTTTCAAAATATTTATAATATAAGAGAAGTAGGTGATGCAGAATCAATCGTAAAGAAAAGCAGCATTGCTAATTTATGTTTGGACTTTTTAAAATCTGTCAGAAATAATTCTTCTCTTCCTAAAACTTTAGCTTGGATCTCTTCTTATGCTAAAGACACATACAATGTTTTGGCTGCAACTGGCAATTCGTCAGTATTTTGCCAAATTAAACAGTACGACCAATCAAACGAACTAGTAGAATTAAAACCCGTTAAGCTCTCCGGTAAAATACTTCCAGGACTTAAAAACAACAAAATTGATACTTTGCGAAATATTTTATGTTCGTTGGTTGACTTAAAATCTTTAACTATTAGAAGTTCAGAAAGAAATTCTTTAGTCGTATCTGCAGTTGGTTCTTGGGAAGCCATTGAATATCTGGAAGACTTCTTTCGTGTGGACACGGAAAGTTTAAAGAAAAAACTTGAAGCAGAAAGAAAAAAATTAAAAATGCCTTAATCTTAAAATGAATTTAAAGAATTTCCTGTGAAATATATCATGCTGTGATATAATATATATTCTATCAGACAATGGACAATATTGCTAAGTTTTAAAATAATGTAATATCTCTAAAACATTTTAAATGGTACATTTAAATACTTTTAAATTATATATATACATTTTCATGTTATGCTGTAAATATTAAATGTATAAGAAATTATTTTTAAATAATATTGTATTATATATGTTTGAAAATATTTTAAAGTTTAATTATATTTTTTAACGTGTGCTTTTATATTCTTTAAACTAGATTAAACGAAATAAATTTATTGGTTATTACAATTTATTTTTCTGTAATATCCGAGCGTTTGTATCATATTAAGACTCTGATATTAGAGAGGTTACGACCGAAGTTTCCATCTCTAAAACGTGAACGTCGAACGTCGAGTGCTGCCATCTTGTAAGCCTAGAAGTTTGACAACTGCGTTTGGAACGTCGGCGAGTAGATGTTCTGCATTTTTCTGTGTTTTAGATTAAAATTATGATGTATTTTATTAAAGTAATGATTATTTAAGCGTTTATAAATAATAATGTAAAGAAACAGACCATTCTAATCCAGAAATTATTTATTATAATTATTCAAGTTTTTTGCAAGTGATGTGAGGTGCCCATAGAATTTTTATAGTTGTGTTCATAATAGCTTATCGTAATACTGTAGAAGTATGATTGTTCTTTCATGTTGGAATCGAAGGTTTTACTTTAAAGTACGTAAACTTACTGCTTTTTATTCTGTTGCTGAAGGGTCCGGTTTCCTTTAACGTAGCTTTCGTTAAGATAAGCCCATTTTTTTCGGCAGTTATGGCCGTTTTCGTGCCGCGGCCGAATGGCCGTTAGTAGGGGAGAGCGGGTCTAGTTACAGTTTTCAGTCATTTCTAGTTTTAGGGTCTATAATATCAATTTATTTACGTTTAAGTGAAAATGTCTACATATCTTTTGATTTCGTTTATAATAAATATATGAGCATTCAATAATTTTTTGTCATAGTTATTAATTTTTTTTATAAAACTGTGTCACCCTGTGACAACATACCCCTACACGGGGTATGTTGTCACAGGTAGACTAAGTCTCACATTTCCTGAGTTTATTATGTTAAATTAAGTTTGATTTTGTTAAATTATGCCTAATATGACATTTACTTGTATCAATTCTATAAAGAAAATAGACTACTGATTTATTATTATTTATTCTGCGAAAGACAATTAACTCAACCACAGTTTTGACAAACATAAAATGGATTTACATCCGTACATAGCTCGTGAGACCAATTTTTACATCTGGTGCACTGAATCCAGTTTTCCTTGGATCGGCTATAACTCACCACAAACCGAACAGAAGGTCTCTTTTTCCTTTTCTGATGAGTCAGTCTTAGCAGCGGGTATTTTCTTTATTTTACTAGAGGCAGCCTTGTGTCTTGAAGACGTTTTCTTTTAACCTCTGCGATTTTAGAATTTTTTCGTGCCTCCAACTTGTCTTTCTCAGGAGTGTCTGTCAATATAGCAGACTTGCATTTTCTTCTGTTTTGAAGGTTACCCTTTCTTCCTCCTGCCTTTTGTAGTGGCAAAATAACCTCCGGAGAAATGACTGAACATGACTGGGGCTTAGCAGCTACTAAGATTTTCGCATTTGGTGGAGTACCAGATAGATGAGAAGCCGAAGGTATGTTCGGATTTGGAGTTTCTGCACATGTATTGGTTAGTAATTTATTTATTATAAATGAATCTGTATGAGTTGCTGAATCTTTTGTGTTATTTGATCGTTCTATGAAAATGTTTTCGGCTGCAGATGCCGGGCTGTTCGGATCTTGACGATCTGTGACATAGCTTGGAAGAAAGTCTTGATCGGTGAAAATATCTCTGTTGAATGGATAAATTCCAGACACGCGAAATCCATATATTACATTATTTGGCACAACTGCTAATGGAAGTGCTAAAGAGACAATACCAGGAATGTCGTAGATTGTGATAGTTTTCCCTGGATTAGTCTTCATCCACGAAGCACATACAGAGTTAATAAATTTTTTTAAGGGGCCGAAAACACTCCGGTCTAGAAGCCGGAGCTTGTGGCTGCAGTGTGGGGGAAAAGATAAAATAACGACACCGTTGCTTTTGAGAAATTTAATCCGGGAATTGAGAGGTGAGACTCGTGGTTATCAAGCAATAACAGTATAGGCCTTTCTTTTGTACTCTACAATGATCGACGTCTTTTGGAGTGACACAAATGGTGCAATTGGTATTATTATTTCTTTTAGATTTTTTAAAAATCGCGAGGCGAAAGGATACAATCGAACATTAACAGGAAAAATGCGAAATGGGGTTGCAAACGTGGACACTGCAACCGACACTTGTCCGTCAGGTTTAGATGGATAGAATGAAGAGTCTGAATCTGGGCTCGAGGTAAAGATAAATAAGATCACGAATCAATTATTAGCGAATTTAGAAAAGAAATTTCAGCTTCGGTCAGCTCCTTCCTTATCTGTGTACAATTTAAACAACAGTTAAGAGAAAGCCACGTGCAAGACGCAGATGCAGTTATTTTTCGTTTTTGTAGGAAATCGAATATATTTTTAGACACATCTAAAAACTCTCTAATTAGTCTGGAAACAGGGAGACCCAGTTCTCGCATTCTGTGAAAACGGGTAAGGTTGAGTATAATGTAATAATCTTTGCTATCGTTAATTTTGCCCGAGCAACACCGGGCCCACCCGCTAGTATTTACATATTCTAATGCCGTGAACAACGAGAGCAAGAATCGACTGTGCTATAGCCGATACTTTCTACTCCAGACAAAGAAGGCAAAATATGACTGATGACCAGCGAACAAACAACGAGTTAACAGCAAGTAATGCAAGAGAGATGACGTGACTTGTCTCGCAGTATGTCAGACATACAGCTTTGACATTATTTAAACGTATTCATACGTAGACTTTCGTACTCATGTCCAAGCTGCAAACGATCACAGCTAGTGGATGACAGATTTGGACCTATTTGCAAAGCTTGCATGAAGAATCCACAAAAGTTTACGCAGTCGAATAACATAGATGCTGGAAATGAGCCAGAACTTCCGGGTCTCAAACAAACAGAGCAAACGACAAATCGCTCGCGTTCAGCCTATGTTAAATGCATACCAAGTTTGTTCTGCAGGCGGTGCTAGACAATATCGATATACCGGCAACATTATTAAATATCCAAAATTTCCCAACGTCGCTTTCATCAGAAGTGAACTTCCTTTTGGTGAGACGTACGGATCCATCGTGCAATCGAGACTTTAGAGTTGGGCGTGCGTGTGCCGTACTGTGTGCTTTGCAATGGCTTGTAGTAAACAACCGCTTATATTCCGACATATTAATTGACGACAACGTGTTAGTCAAATTACCCGAAGACGAAAGCGTTGCCAATGAACTCCGCTACATAGAAGTAGAAGTTCTCGAAGACGATATTGAAAATTAACGATACATTCTTCCCGTTATTCGGTACGAAAAACAAGAAGATAGCATTCAGCAGGCAATTTCCTGACCGGAATACAATGTCAAATTCTCAATGTTAGGTTTGTGGGGGAGAGGAGCAAGATGTCCGGCCTACATGGACAAGCCTAGTTACTTTTTTATTTTATTTTATTCTGTTAAACCGAACCATAATAATGATTTTCAGAATAAAAAGTCTTTCACAAAAACGATGAATGAAAGAATTTATAAGAAAATCAACTGTAATGAGTACAATGATTTTGATTCTTATACGATTTTATATGCTTATAAAGTAAATTTATTTTAATTGTCACTAGCGGATGTAACTGTACAAAAGATGAACTTTTAAGGCCTGAAGTAATAAAACTTAAATAACTAGTATATAAGGCGGTTTCTGTTTATCGAAACAAAAATTACATTTTAAATTCAAAGATCTTTCAGTTAATATGTTTCAAAAAAATATTTTTAGATAATTATAATCGAAAAATTCCGAGTAGAGAAAATTACAATAGGAAAAAAAAATAAGTATTTTAAAAGTTTAAATTAAAATCTTGAAAAATTATTGAATAATTTCAAACAAATATTAATTTAAAATAAAAATTTATTCAAAAACCGGTTTGGAAATCTGATTTAAAATTCAATCATTAAAAACAATTTAGAGCAATACAAATTTCTGTTGATGTGGATGATCTAATGTTATTGATTTCTGTGAACGATTTTCTATTTGGTTGTAACATTTCTGGAAAAAAATAAATAATGTATTAATATAAGAAATAATCTAAATTACACAAGAAAGTTAAGTTAAAGTTAAAAAAGTTATTCTAGAACTCTTTAAATAAATTCTATTAATATTTTCAAAAAGATTTTTATGACTATATTATGTAAATTACTTCTTAATGTATCTTTTATAAAGAACAATTTAATACTGAGATGCGTTTTAAGATACTTGACAATACTTTTCAATATCAAAGATTTAAAGTTATTATTGAAATTGAAAGAGAACTGCAATACTAATTAATGATTTCTATCACTTGCTGTATTCAAACATTAAATTAAAAGAATTTCTTAATTATTAAAATAAACTTTAAACAGTCAAACAAAATTGTTCTCTTTTTGGTGTGGAAGTGCGAATAATTTCAGTATATTTTACTGTATTATTATTCTTTTCATTAGTATTTATTACACCTATATTTTCAGGTTAAAAAATTCTAATATAATTGAGTTTAAAAGCCTAATCGATAACTCTAATTTCAGGATTCTATTCACTTTATATTGAATAATTTAAAAAATATTAAATAAAAATGTTAAACAATTAACTTTACTTCATTAAATCATTAAAAAATCTAATAGCTTTTCATTGATACAAGAAAACACTTTTACAGTATTAGGGTATGTTTAAGTCCCGGACTCAACAACCAAAAATTTTTATTGTAAACATAAACATGATAAGTTCACTAAGTTTTACTCTGTGGATGTTTTACTAATAATACAGTGGATGGCTGGAAATGGGCGGAGGGGTGGTCCGCTCCGAGTTGCATTTTTGGCATTAAAATATTGTTTTAAATACTTTTTTAATAATAAGAAGAGTAAAATTATCCACTATTCCGAGAGATAACAGTTACAAGAATTATATGACTGGCATTTAGGTTTAATGTGTATTATGTATTTCTCGAACGAAGAACGGCGTTTGACATATAGATATAACTTACACATAGATACAGACTAATTAAACTGCATCAAGTAATACTTACGTTCAAAGTAGGATACAATTTCGGGTCGTCCAAACTTAAAGTATATTTAGCGGGAGCAAAACATTTAATAAATTTTGCATATACCTACAAATACAAATATTATTATTTCCTAAAGTTGACTAATAGCTATTATAACGTTTAGAAATTTAAACGAATTACTTGTGGCGCTGTTTGTCTGGCTTGGCAAATGAAATTGTTGATTTCTGCCATAGTTTGAAAGAATTTCAGTTGCTGAATACAGTTTTTGTAGAACTCCAACAACTAAATGCAACATAATATTAAAATTATTATTTGAAAATCGTATTTTAAAACAAAATGTTCACCTTTAGAGCACTTACAAGAAAATTCCTGTTTTCCATCAAGCAAAAATTAACGTCGGCCCTATCCTCCTCGCTCATGGCTGTAATAATTAAGGTAATAAAATAGTTTTAATATGAAGTTATTCCTTATATTTTAATTAAATTTCGATAGCGTTAAACAGAATATTACTCGAAAATGAATAAAATATCCAAATTGTCTAGAAAGTTTAATAAAATATTTTAAAACTTACCACAGTATCGTCCATTGGACTGTATAAGAGCTTTGTAAGGATCCGAAGGTCTAACATTTGGCTCGTGCCAACAAATAATTGGAGAAAAAGCAAAAGCAAATATAAATAACTCTAACATAAGCTTCATATTCGTTGATGTCTTTATTTCATCTGTTAAAAATTTCTGTGTTGTCGGCGTATTTATATGATTTTAACAGGTAGAACCTATAGCATGTTCCGTATCTAACAGGGATAATTAAATATTATACACGCTAAAAGGAAATAACATTAATTTTTTTTTTTATATTTTCGATTTTTATAGATATTGACATATTTTATCATCAAACATACGCTTTTAATAATTGATTCCAATTTATTTTAATTTGAAGAAATATTCCTGTAGACAAAATCATTCGAGTATTAAAATCGATCAATTAAAAAAAATTATATCAAAAGTAATTTGTTTTGTTCAGCGGAATTCAGCATATCCTTATTAATTAAAAGATCGTAAATGATTTTATATTTATTATCCTCTCGTGTACAAGTCGTTAAACCATTTAATCAAGATGTCAATATAACTGAATATTAACTATTTTTTTATATATATAATGTGTTCTTTTACCTTGTATAAGAATGCCTAAAGTAATATAAACACATAAATATCGCCGAATTCATCTAACAACGTATTCATTCTATTAATAATTTTAATAAAGGAAAATTTTCGTAAAAAATCTGTAATTAACTTAAAGTCAAGCTAATAAATCAAATCTTTAATAGCAAAAGTATGTTTAGATAAACTATAAATATATTAAAATTTATGTATTTCCGTAGAAAGGAATCGATTGAAAAACACTGTTTTTGGTTATATATACTGCAGTAAAAACATTTTTATTTACTTATAAAATTGAAAATAGAATAAAGAACTTTTAGTCTAATCGAAAATATTTTAAATAAATTGTCTTATCAAGTTATTGTCATTAGTTATTTTGTAGTTTTGGATTACAAACGTAGTTTTTTAGTTTTTTTCTTTTTTTGGAAATTCCCAAACTTTGAGAAATATAAGATATGTCGTGTTCGTTGATATAAACTTCGAGCTTGGGAAACGTTATAATAATACAAAAAATATTAAGTAAAATACATTGACTTTATTCTTCATAAACGTTTCGTTCGATGCAAGCATAGGCATATGAGTTGGAGGAGAAGCTTGACTCCTAAGTTTAGACAAAACAGTGGAGAAAATGCGGGCGAAGCAAAAACAAAGTACGTCAGATAAAAAAGCAAAATCTTTAATAAATTAACAGTGATGGCAAATTAAAAATCATTAAAAAATTTTGGTTAAATTATTCCCCTGTCTTACTAACAGTAATTCCCTCGTGTATAAGTGTCAAAAACGACATTTTCATAATTGCAACTGTCGAAAATAAATTACAAATTTATCTAATCGATCTCTAAAACAATATTTAAATAATAAAAAAAAATAGTAAAAAAAAAAGACGATGAACTGAGTTTAAAATTGTCAATCGAGTTCAAGAATTAGAAATAGGAATTTAATCTTAAAATAAAAGCAAATTACAACATATTTTCTTTTACGCATGTTTTTCATAAAATAAATAAATAAAACAAAAATTTGCTCTTACAAACATTTAAATATTTCTTATCAGATTACACACTATACAGCCTATACTAAAATTTTTTTTTTAACTTCAGATTCAAAGAGAACATTTAGAACGTGCTATCTTACTTATTGTCATAAATACTCGTACAAATTTACATTAAATAAAAACTAGTACAACGTAAATTTTAAGGAAAATCATGTTAGAATTAAACATTGTTATTAATCGTCGCTTTACAGCACTTAATAGTTGTTACGCCGTTGATGCTATAACGATTTGATTCAAAATATTTTACCGATTTTGATGAAAACATTTCCCCTAACTTACCGTTTTTTAAATTTCATAATATTTTAATAATAATTTGTAAATACACTTAATCTTCTATTCAAGATATGTTTAAAATCATTAAATATGTTAATGGACCATGTTTCAGAAACATTTAATTACCATAAATTTCATTTATATCGCTTAGTTTTATGAAAAGTTTAAACATACAACATATATATACGTTTTGAAATCCTCTGAACTCAAAAAACTCAAAAATAAACAGGAAAAATTCAGTGGATATGTGTGTGTTGACATCTATTATGTTTAATGTTTTCAGGATGGAGTGAAGATTAAAAAACGAAATTTGGCATTGTTACTTGTATATATTGATGCTGTTAAATTTTGGTGGTTAGAGATCGGAGGGGTGGTGAGATTGGGCGTCATGTGTCATATCTCGAGAGGGGAATAGTACTTAATATAAATTTTACTAGTTATTAGCATAAAATTTGTTTTTTTAAATATAAAACTCGTCTATACCCTGAAAATTACGCTTTTTGTCATTTTGTAATAATTAATAATATAAAAAGTGTCATATCGTGACATCCGAGACTGTTGGCTCACTTTTTTCCAGACTCTAATGACAAGAAGAAAGTCTGTGTTGATGAGTTTTAAATGTTTTTTATTGGGATGTAGAATAATAACTATTTAATTTTAATACAGTGGAACCTCGGTATACGACCTTAATCCGTTCCTGATGTTTGGACTTATACCGAATAGGACGTATACCAAACCAACCTTTCCCATAAGAAGTAATGTAAAAATTGATTAATTCCTTCTCACGTAAAAAAAAACCTCTTGATACGATATATTAATGGGGTTGTAAAATAATTTAAACACTGTTTGAGCACATTAATGAAGAAATAAATTTTATTATAGATTTTTAAAGTTATTACAGTATATTGTATAGGTACTCCTCACTTTACGACCTATCTGCTTAACGACCAATCGAGTTTCGACCTGCAATTCGGGGAATCCCTTTCTCAGCTTGAGTGTCGGTCAGTGGCGAATGGTGACATGCGCACTAAGCGTACTATAATAGTCTTTTTATAAATAAATTTGAAGTTTGTTGCATCATTTGTATAATTTTACAACGATCCTATATTCCCGGCGCAAGCTCCTCGCTTATCGACCAATTCGCTTAACGACATAGTCGTCGGAACGGAACTCGGTCGTAAAGTGAGGAGTACCTGTATTATATTATTTAAATCATTAAATCAAAATCAAATCAAATCAAACCCTCCTTAATACTAATAATCTGTTTAGAAATTGATTAAACCCCTTTCGCAACGTTAGCAGATTTAATAATGTCTTTATTTTTCACGATTGCCGATATCGTCGTTCTCGGAATACGGTTTGCAACAGTTAAATCTCGAACACCCACGCCACTTTCATATTTCTCAACAATCTCTTTTTTCATTCCATTGTGATTCTAGTAATTTTTTTAGTTTTCTGTTGCTTTTCATTCGCCTTTTTGCAATTCATGATTAATAAAAATAATAAAATTTTACTTACAAATTAAAATCAGAAAAAATTTAACAAAGTTATAAACCGTGGGATAGCAAACGTCTAGTCTGGTCTAGTACACCGATTGTGCTACTTGTTCATAGATGGCGCGTATAATTGAATTAAGTCGTATATCGAACAAAAGTCATATACCGAGCAAAATTTGTTTCGTCGAAACAGGACGTATTCTAAAGCAGACGTATACCGACGTTTCACTGTATTTTTACTTATTACTTGAGTAGAATCTAACAAAGTCCTTTACAAAGTTCTCTCCGACAAAGTGTGGAAGACCTCCGCTGAGTCGAAGTAAATCAAGTAACATGAAAGAGCAAATAACAGAGAGCAACGTTCTTCTAACATCAAACTAATAACTTATTTCAATTTACCTATGAATAAAAATAAAGGCTTACAAAGTTCACCGAAAATTTCAGGTGAATCAAACGTATTAAGTTGCACTGTACACTGAAAACTAACGCAAATGAAACTATATACTTCGATGGCAGACTTATGGAATAAAACATCAGATTTAATTAATTAACAACTCCAATGAGAAATTAGCTAATCAAATGGCTTCTGTAAGAGATGATCTAGATTCAATACTATTAAAATAACAGAAAGATGGGCAACTTCCGAAAGACTTTATAAATTAAATATATTTAAAGACTACTTAGCAGAAATATTCCAGCTAGGACACCAATTGGACTAGTGGAGGAATATGCTTGTTATTAAAAAAGAATTTATATAAAATTCTTCAAATAAAAAAAAAATCTGATAATTTTATAATGTTATTAAGCAAATATATTACAAAATATAAATCAGCAATGTTTTAGATAATGTGTCTATTATAAATTAAAAAAAAAAAACCTGAGAGAAATTAATGGATTTCAATGTATCGAAAAGATCGATTGAAGTTTGACGCAACTTCGCCCAAAGACTTAACATTACGAAATTTGTTCTTGTATATCTCCGGTCACGGGTCCAATTTTAAAATATTGTTTACGTCATGACCTAGACCGAGGTGGATTCTATTTGTATGCAAAAAATGATTCAAATCAGTTAAGCGGTTTCAGAGGAGTTAACCGTCATATAAACGTCAAAGTCATCCTTAATTAAGTGAACTTTTCCTTGCTATGCTCAATAATAGACTTTGCTGCATGTTCGATAAAAACGAAATCTGCAATGTGATATATTGCTAGTTTAATTTAAAGAACTTGCCGAATAAGTCCGCATTTTAAGACAAAACGGAACTTTTTTGACTGCACGAAGAATATGCTAGTTCAAATAATATTCAATAAGAAATTATAGATATAGCGTGGACTTGCTCGATAAACTTCTACACAAATTTATTTTTGAGGGATTGAGAATTGTTATTCAAAATGAAATTTTCACTTAGAACAATATAATTGAAAAAGTAATAATGCAATATGACAAAGAAGTTGGTAACGATAAATTTGTATCGTATTCGTTAATTTGTTCACGGTAAATACCAGTGTAAAGGTCGCTTTTAGGGTCCTGAGTCGAAAAGCCGCACGACAGGATAATTAGTCCCACCTGGCGCTGGGACCATAAACGGCCGGAAGAATCAAAGGAGTAGCGTCTCCGCTTAAGGGTCATGTGTTGGCCACGTGCCGACCGGCTTGGGAAAAAAATGTAAATAAAGCACGGACGCAAATGTAAGCTACGTCGTCGGGAAATAGGGCGGACGTCTTCGGAAGCTCCCAGGGGAAAAGAAGAATCTGATTGGCCGCAAGTTGTCGTGGTAGAATCCCTTAAATTGTAAGGGATACGCGAGAAACGGGGAGAAGGGCAAGAGACTGTTAACACGGTAGTTTCAGGCACTTGGACAGCCCGCTGAGCGTAGAGAGAGTGTTCTCCTCTGACAACGATCTCAGGGACGGGTAAGTGCGGAGACTGGACAGGCCGTGTAGTTGAGCCAACTCCACGAACCGACCGGAGTTTCCCGAGAGGCCAATAGTCCCCAACAGACAAGCTGACGTGAGACACCACACCTGTGTTGAATAGTGTACATAATGTTGTCAAATTTGTACATCCTGTAAATATTTGTTGTGTAAATAAACTGTATATATTCACTTGCTGAGTGTGGAGGTGTAGCTTTCCTCGAACCATTGTACGGACGTTCTCGAGTAGTAAAGACCAACTCGAGAAGGAATTTCGTAAAGATCGTAACGGCTTAATAAGGATCTTCACTACCAGCATAAAGCTATGTTAAGGTTCCGAATTTCTTAGAATTAGTATGTGTCTGAACCACAACAGGTTTAGCATCGTCCACGAAGAATCAATTGAAAATGTTTAATTCACTATCACAAATTATGAATGAAATTGTATTTCATTTTCAAATTCCCATGGATAAGAATGAATAATATTAACTATGTTTTTATTTTATATTATAATAATACTGAACATTTCTCAAAATTCACATAGTAAAATATTTAATTGAATTTTTTTGTGGCCGAAAGTTAATACAGTAGACCCCCCTATAACACGGTAGATAAGTTCCGTGTTATAGGGGGGTCTATTGTAATTTATAAAAAGAAAAAATCTAATCAAATCAACTAAGCTTTAGAGCTTTAAGTATTCTTTATTATTTTTATTATAAGTCAAATAACTCTTTCAAATATTTATTTGATACTGATCGTCTTAAAACAGTCATTTTTTAGAAATTCTCTGCATTATTCATTTACTAAATTAGGCATTCAATGCAGAAATTCTCTGAATTAAGGGTCTAGTCGAAATAACATATTTGTTACGCTTTGTTCTAATTTAATGCGAAATATTTAGATATTGTATTGGAATTAATTATTTCATGGAAAGTGTAGATAACTCATATAAGGAAATATGATATGATTTAATTTGTTTCCAGTGAACTTTTTTTTTAATCATAATTTCAGTTAAATTTAGTTTTAAATTCTAAACTCATAATGTTAGACTAGTTCAACGACCTTATCGTTGGATAACTATCTCTGATAAATACGTAATTTATTCTTGATATTTCCAATACAATATTAAGAACTAAGAATTAAAGTCGATGTATTTTAATAATAAACAACGCTTTTAGCCCACGACTATAAATTGGATAGAGTTAGATAACCTAAATAAATAGAACTTAACAGAGTTATGTATAATCATAATTGATAAAGAAATCAATAAAATTCGAGGTATAATAGTTACCAAAGATATGTGGATGACTGTTTCATCATCTACGATAAAAGCATACTAGATATTGAATCTTTCGTTTATGAAATTAATTTAATAAATAAAAATGTTCAATTCCAATGTGAAAAAGAAGGAAATAATAGACTGGATTATTTAGAACTTACTATAGTTAGATTAAATAGTAAATTATTATTTAAAAAGTATGTTAAAGATTGTGCTACCGGTAAAGTTATACACTTCAAATCTGATATACCTTTATATAAAAAAAAGAACACCTTATCAAATGTATATCAACAAAATTAAAGAGAGAACAACCTTGCAAAATGATCAAAAAATAGAAATACAAAATATAATAAGAATGTTTAGCTTAAATAATTACCCTAGAACAGGGATGGGCAACCTTTTTCTATGTAAGGGCCACGTTTGAAACTTCTGAATTGACGCGGGCCGCACATAAGAAAAAATAAAAAATACGGGTAAATCACAAATATTTATTCATAATGTAACATAGGTATACTGTACTTAATGTGACTGCTGGAATTGATGCGAATGTAATATATCAGATATATTTGGCTGAATATTTGTCATCGCTAATTTTAAATTATTTTTTAGATGAGAGTCTGTTAGCCGATTTCTTGTTTTACTTTTTACTAAATTCATTGCGGAAAAAAACTGTTCGCTTATTCTGTACCGTAAGTTGTACAAAATAAGGACAGAATTTTTGCCGCATACTTTCTTAAGTTAGGAAATTGATTTTCTTTGATAAAAGTTTTATAAAAATCTACCAAATTTTTTTCTTTAAAAGTATCTTTCAAATCTAAATTACTTTGCAAGTCTATTAACTCCAATTGAAGTTCATTTGGTACGTTTTCTATGTTTACTGAAAAAGGTGCCGTAATTATTCGTATTTCGTTTTCTCGGCTAAGAAATTTTTCGAATCTGTTTTTAAATTCTTGTTCTAGTTCTTCGACTTTCTCTGCATATTTAAAATAATTTTTAGGTTCGGTGCGTTGTAATAAAGTGGGGAAAAAGTGACAATTTTTGTTACGCAATTGCGTGCTCCATAATTTGAGCTTGGATATAAATGCTTTTATAAATGTTATAAATTCAGATATGATAAGATTTTTTCCTTGCATTTTTATATTTAATTCTGACAAATGCGTTGTAATATCGACAAAAAACGCAAGATCTGTCAGCCATTCGCAGTCTGAAAGTTCTTTAACAGGTTTTCCTTTCATTTCCATAAATAATTTTATTTCTGGTAAGAGATTGTAAAATCTTTGTAAAACTGAAGATTTGCTTAACCATCTGACGTCAGTAAAATAAACAACGTCATTATTTTCAGCATCAATATCAGACAAAAATTCTTTAAACTGACGATGGTTCAATGCACGACCTCTCAGAAAGTTCACTGTGGATACTACTATATCCATAACATGTTCCATATTAATTTTCTTAGCGCATAAATTCTCCACGTGCAAAACACAATGGCAAATAAATAAATCATTTGGATTTTCGTTTTGTGCTAATTTATTCGAGAGAATACCAATTAAACCGCGTCGCTCTCCTCTGAAAGACTGGGCGCCATCAGTTGTAATTCCACTCAGTTTTAATAGTGAGAGTTCATTTTTTTCTAAGGTTTTTTCAAAAGCCCCGTACATAATTTCTCCTGTAGTATTTCCTTTTAGCCCAACTAAATCTAAAAAGTCTTCAGTAATGTTTAATTCTGAATCAACGCCTCGAATGAAAATTGCAAGTTGAACCGTATCTGTTATGTCGGTGGATTCATCCAAACAAATGGAAAAATATTCAAAGGCTTTTACTCGTTTTTTTAATGATTCGTCAACATTATCTGCTATTTCATCGATTCTTCTCGCAACTGTTCGTCGAGATAAACTAATATTAGCAAAAATCTTCTTCTGATCAGGACATATAATTTCAACTGCTTTTTCAATACATTGCTTTATAAACATTCCATCAGAATAACAATGAAGAGTTTTTGCCAATAGATTACAAATTTCATAACTGGCTTTTGTAACGGATTCAGATTCATTATTTGTTTTCATTAAGAATGCTTGCTGGGAGGTTACGGCTTTCATCAGTTTTTCCACTTTCTGTTTTCTTAAGTCTCCAGTAAACTGATCGTATTTATTGGAATGTTTAGTGGTGTAATGCCTTTTAACGTTATATTCCTTAAAAACTGCAGTACTTTCCGAACAAATTAAACAAACAAGATTTTTTTTATAATGAATGAAAAAGTAATCATATTTCCACGACTCATTATAAATTCGATTTTCATCTTCAATTTTTCTTTTCTTTCTTGTTGACATCTATAAATTGAGGATAAATAAAATGAATAAAATACTGCACTAATAAATATAGTAAAAGCTCGATGTAACAAACTACTATGGAATTGAAGATATTGGTTCATCACAATAAAAGTCCATTTTATCGCGATAACTCATTACTACGGACTCGTCCGTTATATCAAACAGTATATTATTATATAGTAGAATCACGTTAGAACGGATCTTGATTAAATTGATTTTCAACTTTAGACTAATTACCACCTGTATCAAAATTGTCTACATAAAAAAAAATTGTTAGATTAAAGCGAAAAACGAAGAGTAAAAACGGCTACTACTGCTGTACTTTTCTTAATTTAAAATGTTACCCTATTACGCAGCCTAAATTATATCAGACAAAGTAAAAGACTTTTTATTTTTAGTAGAACTGTCATATTTAAGAAAAGTCTGTTATTTTTCTCTCGCTATCGAAATGTCTGAAGTTGTCTATTTATTTCGTGACATTTCTTTACTAACTTCATCTTGATATTTTCCATCTTAAATCTAACGAAATATATCTATTTTTGGTATTAAATCTAAAGCATATCGTCTTCTTTTATGATCCATATCTTCGCTTTACAAACAAATCCGCGACGCATCACTCATAGCGAAATGAAACCAAAACTGAACAATGCTAGGCTGCAATTTTTAATCACATTTTTAATTAATCTAATTTTTAAGATATATGTTCTCCGCCTCAAATTAGTAGTGACTTTTCCCGTACAGCATACTTTTCCTAGCAATAGAGTCGTGCCGGTCATTTATCTAACTCCTTTCAGGGGAAATTTTTGAATTGAAATAACGTGACTTGGGTTTTGGAAGTTCGGTAAATAGTTAATTGGGGCCTCCTGCCCCTAGTTTAAGGAAAGACAGATAGACGGACGACAGTGGGAATTTATAGATTTGCAAATTTTTCAAATTGCAGTCCAAAAACAAGTCGATCAGAAAACGAAACCAAAACTGCAAGTATGGTGAAAATCTACACCGAAAAAATGATTAAAATAAACTTTTTATTAATTTTGTGTTTACTTTTGTCAAATAAAATGAATAAAACTACGACTATGGTGAAATAACTAGTCACTTCTCGACTTACGACGGGGTTCGATTCCGCAACTTCGGACGAGGTGATCGTAACTCGAGAAGTGACTGTAAAACAATGACTTGACTAAAAAGTCCTTAATAACCATGGTCTGCGAGGACTAAAAAATAATCCGAAGTAGCAGGAGTCCGTTACAGGGAATGAGTTTATTTTTTTAATAATATATTTTCTTTTACTTTTGGCCAGACCGTCCGTTATATCGAGCTTTTATTGTACAAAACCATGTGAGAACCTCAAGGTCAGTTTTAGCATTGAAAATAATGCGAAGTTGAAACGTTTTCATATGTGGGTTTTGTATTTATTACTGTCCAGTTCTAAGTCTAAATTGTTCTTAAAATATTAATAATTCTCTAGTTCAAATATTTTTAATTTCAATTTTGGAAATTAATAGTAACATTTATTATTAAACAGAAATTCTAACTTGTATATTTAAAATTCGAAATTCCACATTAAAAATTCTATTTCCGTAAAATTTCAAATATTTAACATACCTTTTTCTATAATTCGGATAAACCACAGTAGATTAATAGTAAAAATGTAGAAAATACCAAAAAATTAAATGCAACGATACAAAGCGTTGGTAAAACTTTACAGCTCAATATGAAGTATCGAGTGAAGTCGGGTTAAATTACCATATACCTTGCAATTAGAGTTGGCCCTCGGATTGGTTTATTTTTGAGTCTTTAAGGGGCAATAGAATTGTTTACGAATGCATATTACTCCCTCGAGCTTCATTTAGTCTTGAAAAAGGGTCAAGCGCGTATGGACAGTCTACGAAAGTATACGTGCATTTGTAAACAATTGTAGCACCCCTTAAAAACGCAAAAATGAATCAACCCAAGGGCCGTCTCTAGCTGCGTCGAATATATATACGAAGCGGGTTCTTGGTATTTAGTACGATTACAGACGAGTAGATGTTAGTATTTTAAATTTTTATTTTATAGACCGTTATATTGTTTTGTAATATTTTGTGCGACGCGGGTCGCAGGTTGCCCATCCCTGCCCTAGAACATAATTGTTTAAGTGGTTAGAATCAAGTAAAAAGAAAAAAGAAAATGTCACATTAAATAGACAACCGGAAGTTGTCAAGACCTTGTATCTAAAAATGGAATATGTTTTCGGTGTTTTTGAAAAATTAAAAAATGAATTTAAAAAATTAGGTATTACTTTAGTACCAAACCATACAAGAACCATAGCTAAAATGATCAACATTAATTATGAAAATAATGAACATAATGATTTAGAAAAAGATAATGTAGTTTATTCATTAGATTGTAGTTATTCACATAAAAAATGATACATTGGTGAAACTGGAAGAAAATTAAAGACAAGAATTAAAGAACATATATATGCCATTAGAAACAATTCGATATCATCATCAGTAGCACAACATTGCAATGCCGAAAGCTGTGAAATTTTAAAAGATAGTATCAAGAATATTCTATCAGAAAACAATCAATTAAAAAGAAGACTACAGGAACACGTAGAAATTCTGAAAATACAGGAAGATATCAGAATTAATAACAACGTGGGACTAAAGCCACATGAGAAATGGATTGACATCCTTTTTACATAACCTGAAAACAGATGCTGACCAGATGTGGGTGTACAGTCACATCACTTGGTAAAATGTATTGTAACAAAGCAGTTGACTTCACACAGCTTCATGGACCAGGTGTATTATGTATATGTTTTTGCTTAAAGTTTAGAAACCAATTATATCAATAATAGTAAGTTCTTTGTTAGTTTTCCTCCCGTTATGTTTTTAATATAATTAAACAATATTTATTATTAATAATTGAACAGTCTACCAGAATTTGGAAAATGTGGGAGAAAATAAGGCATTTACTGGTCCCAAATAATATCATATATCTCATTGTCATTGTATTAAAATTTATGGTTGATTGTTATAGTTCTGTAGTATATGAGTTACATTAAATACCCATATACGATGTATTTTCCTGTTTCAGTTGACTCATTCTTTTCTAATCTGTTGTATACTAATACCTTTCTCCCTCATCAGTAGTTAAATTTTTATATCTTTTGAATTAAACAGTTTCCTGTTAGATTTTCTCATGCATTTTCCCATTTCTTCTGAAAATACATTTAATATATGAATGTAAAAAAAAAACTTGATATAAAAGCACTGTAAGTTCATTAAAATTAGAGAATAAATTTATGTTTCATATGTAAGTTAATATCTGTATCGAGATTTTCTTTAAAAGTTCTAGATCACTAGGAGGCAACGAAAAAAAGGCACGAAGGGAAGAGCGAAGGAAAGTGAGCTGTCCGCAATAACAAGGAGAAAGAATTAACACCACAATCTCACAATACGTAAGTCATACACATCAAGTTGTTTTGCCAAACAAATTGGTTTTTTATGATGTGCTAAGTAAAGTGTAGTTTTGAATGAAAGAATTAAAGCAATAGGCCAGTAAGAGTACTTTAGTATTGGATAAGAGTATAAAAACAATTATACCATTCATTATTGCTATATTTTCATCTATAAAAATATTTGTTTTATATTCCAATGATTAGCCAATGAATTGATTATCATAAAACTGTAGGTTAAATATATCGATATCTCTAATAATTAATTCATAAAAAATAAATAAATAAGTATATAAATTAACTTATGCTATCTTTATACACGTCGTAATATTTAATTTTCCTGGTAATATAAAAAAAACCTACTTTAATGCGCGCATGTTAAGAGATAACTCATAACACGTGTATGTAACAAACGAAACAAAATTATCAATGATTATTGACATTACGCTGGAGTTATTTATATTCACCATTGCTTTTTTTAAGCTATTAATTGGCAGGATTTGACTGTTGGACCTGCGGGCCCTTATAGCCAGGCAATGGAACGTTATTTTTTGTAATCGTTAATAAGACATAATTATTCCTTTCGTGTTTTACTCATTATCTTATACACTAATAATCTGTTTAAAATAACTTTTCGCCTAGGCCTACTATATGAACAGTAAAAAAAAAGATAACCTCTTTGATCAGTTATTAGAACTAATCACTTCAAGTCAAAATTAGGTCGAGACCAACGACAATATGTACTGATGCAGAAAGGAAAAGGTTATGCAAACGTAAGGAAATTGGCGAAATTTGCCGAAAAGCATGATGAGATGACCACAGCAATCATTTCGGATTCGGAAGAAAATAGAGAATTCGGTCAATAGGTTGAACATGCAAAGAGAATGTCGGTTGCAGAGTGGAACAGATGTATAAAAGTAATGGACGAAACGCAGCGAAAGAGTGAAAATAAGCAGTAACAAGTATTTTAGGTGTGGGAAATTGGGATACATTTGTAAGTAATGTAGAAAAAAACGGGATAGCGCCGGAGTTTCGGAGCTTAGACTCACGCACTTGTTAATGTATAGATAGATAGAACCAACACACAAATAGATAGGACCAATTACAGGCGGAGTTAAGCATAGAAACAATTATAAACGAGACTAACCGAAATAATGGATATATCATTAACAGTTAGTGTGGAAAAAAATTTTAATTGCACTAATTGATGCGGTATTCGAGATTACTATTGTAAGGCAGCGGGCATTGCCTTAAACAGCTTCGAGAAGTTCTAGGTGAAATTAAGGTTTTAGGTGCTTAGATTTACTTTTCTGGTCACTTTTTCCATTAGATTACGTTCAGGAGAAAAACTACGCTCGGCAACGCCCAATTTATTAGTTCAATAAATAATACAGAACAGATGAACGGCGCAGCAGATATTTTATTAACAACAAAGGATTATTGAACATTGTTACAGCAGAATGTGGCTTATGTTGAATTCGTAGGAGTGAAAAACAAATTATTATCTCAGGCGATAACATTACCTGGTAGGAAGGAATAAATAACAATATTAAATCAGAAAGGAAATAAAGTTAAAGTATTAGATACGAAAATTACGAGCAAGAAATGTACAGAGGTAATGTTTGCAGTTAGAACAGGCAGAAAACGAAACTTTAGAAATTGGATGGAAAATGCATAAGGAATTTTAGGGAAAAATAAAATATTTGCGCAAAATCAAATATTATATCATAGATATTTGGTACTGAAGGGAGATCCGGTAAGTAGTTTTTGTGATGCAAAGAAGAGCAAAAGATTCTTGAGCTAGCTCATTAATCTAGTAGAGCTTGGCATCTACATAGATAGCAAGAAAACTCAACAGCGAATCAGTTTTTCCGGCTGTGCATGTTGGGGGACGTGAAAAAACTTTGCCAGTCCCGTTAGAGATGTCCAATGAGGTCACCAATCCAAAAACTAAACCTTGTTCCAATTACTCCATTAACCAGGCCTGAGCAAACATTTCAGATAGTAAATTTAGTAGTAGTTGACCCTATCGATCCACTCCAGCTCGAGATCAACGTCACACTTTGCAATTACCATAATTGATCTTAGTACAAAGTGAACAAAAGTAATTTGCTTATGCATGTATAGCAAACTTACAAGCAATGTTCAGTTTTCAAAAGTTCACGAACGGGATCTATAACAGTAAAATTAAGATAGTAATAGATTATAATTCGTTAAAATATCTGACGTTTAATTCTATACAGTGTCAAATTACATGTACTAAGGTTGATTTTGTCCCTCCAACATCTTGATATAGAAATTATACTTTAGAAGGTCATTCGCATATGAATGCAAATACGTTGTCACGTCTAAAAATTTCCGTATATATATGTAGTGTACTCCTTAATATATATATATATACATATATATATCTTTGATATATTATAATACTAGCAGATGAGTCCGCCGTTGTCCGAGCAAAAAATAACAACACAAAAGATTAAGATTAGACGTACGAAATAATCTAATAGACTATTTCAAATTCTTCTATTATATTACATTATAGAATTTGATTTATATTACTACAAAGGTTATCTTACGCAAGAGTTTATCACACAAAGTGACCAATCTAACTCATTTAAAAAATTCTTTATTCTTCTACACAATTTAAAGAATTTTTAAAATGTGTGAGATTAGTCACTCGGTGTGTCTTACGCAAGATAACCTTTGTAGTTATATAAATCAAATAACATGATATAACAAACATTAAAACGAAAACCATATAAAGAGTTTGGTTATTTCAGCCTACCATTGTCACATTTATCGCAATACTCGAATGGTACAAAATGGCCAATTGTCGACCAAAAGTAGTCGTGGGTCGAAGAGAGGATGGTCAACGACTACCAATTTAGTATCGGTTTACTATTAATAATTAAAAAGTGATCAGTGTTGGATAGGTTGTAATGGCCCCGCACGTCATCAAAGTTGCTAACCTTAACGTCTGAAAGACTTTGTATAATTGTTTAAATAAAGAAGATCTTGTAAGAATTTCAGAATAATTCCTTTTATATGATTATAAAGTGTTTACATTTTGGCAACAGATTATATAGACTACGTATGATCTCGTAAATATTACGTTTATAGAAAAATTATTGGGCTGAAATTTAAAAAATATTGTAGCCTATAAATTCCGATTGTCGGCTGTCTGGTCTTCCTTAATCTCGAGAAATCAGTTATATAGATGAAAGTCGAGATCAGATGTGGAAAGCTTAGGGCAAAAGTCAAGATTAACTATATATACACTTCTAGTTTGAACCGGAAATCACATTACTTCGATTCAAAAGTTTCCTCCGAACGGACTTGAATTGGAGATGGTGAGTTTGAATCAGAAGATAGTTGTCAAGAGTTTAATTCCAACGAAATTGAAGCAGACACAAATGACATAACTTTAATAACCAAATTGCAAGACATTGAATAGGATTAACTTCGAAAACAATAACTATTTCAAATGTTATAGCTGTAACTTATGTATACAGTCAATAAATGGGTTTGATAGTTTGGAAAATGTATGAGTAATTAAGAAATTTCTTTCAACTTGTCAATTTTTAACCACTTGTCTCCTATTGCAAGGTAATAGGAGACAAGACCGAAGCGATTCTATTACTAACAGGAAAGGTAAAGGCAAAACTATCAGTAAAAGAATTGAGAACATTCTGACAAAAGTTGCAGCCCGGCATTGTGACGATTTCACAATAAATAATCGCTCGTTAGAATTAGTTTGGTTTATTTGGTTACTGCAACGCGACACGTAAGCGATCTACCAAGAGGATGCTCCCGGGAAGACTTTTATGGGAAGCTGGCTCTATTTAGGTGTTATTAACGTGAAGAAAACCCGGAAAACTCTACGTGGCCAGTCCGTTAGCCATGCTCAAACTTACGACTAACTAACTACCAGTGTTCGGTGGTTAATCCACTCGGCTTCTGGAGAGCACTTACTGGAATTAAGAAGTACCGTTCAGAAATAAAAAACCCGAGTTCTTAGATGCGGAAAATTAAATACTTATAGGCTTTTCACAGACTTTTACAGGTTTAAACACTTTTGATTCCATGCAGGAAAAGTGCTATATGCTACATGTCTCAGAATGAGGTACCGTCTATTTCGCGTTATATCATTGTCGTAGTAACTAAGTCAATATAATATATATCTTTTAAAAGTATATACTTTTTTGTAAGAATTATATTGAGGTTATTATTCTGTTAAATTTTTTGATAATAGATGGCGCTACGTATAACTCAGTAAATCGAATGTAGATAAAAATTAATTGATTTATAGAAATTCAATGGATATTTTGGAGCGGGATGTACGACATCATGTAATTTAGATATATGTAAACGTAACTGCCGAGTTTCGTAGTAATTGGTCGAACGGCCTAGGAGTGTATAGCAGGCAAAAAAAAAACATACAAACATCCTCTTTTATATACATACTAATAGCCTGGGACGCTTCCTAGTGGCCGTTCTAGGCATACCGTTACAGATAAACTGATACGCGATCAATGGCTTATATTATTAGATAGATTTACAATATAATATATATTTATAAACCTTTACAAAACTGTATTAAGGACATTAGTGTGCGTGTGTAGGCGTCTAGTTTGCATTATATTTTTGGACTGAATGAACCAAAAATGTTGAAACTTGCAGAATAATTTCTATATATGGGGAATTCGTATTGTTAAATTTTAGACATTATAAGTTAGTAAATAAAAGGGGTGTGAAGTGTCACATATCGACTGGGGTCACACTTAAAGAAAATTTTACTCGTTATTCGCATTTACAATTTTTCTAAAACGTTATCCTTATACCAAAAAGGAGGATTTTGCCTTTTTATAATAATTAATAATATAAAAATTATTTTAAAATAAAATCTCATAACAGATGGCGCCACATAATTTTTCTTAAAAATATGCTTTTTTAAAAAATAGAGAAAGTTATCACAATTCAACAAAATAACTCTTTTTAAGCTTTTATTATTATTTAAATTTTATATCGTAGTATATTTAATTTTCATTATAATAATTCTTAATTTTTAATTATACTACTAATTTTAATTGAATTACATTTTCGGACATTTTTTTTCATCTGCTTTAAGTGCACAAAATAGAGTATTTTAATAAAAGCGTTCTTTTAATTTTTTTAAAATATATTAAAATTATTTCAGGAACCTTTCGTTTTGAAATGCATAAAAAAATAACTTCCAACAACCATCTGGGAACAACGACCAGTTTTTATGTTCCTATGGGTAGAGTTGTTCAGAAGTTTGATTTTATATGTAATACAAGGATGAGCAAAATGCATAGCCTGATATAAATGAGACAGAAAAATGGTATATCTTTGGCTGTGTACTGATGTTATTTTGAAATATATTCATCCAGTGGTTACACTGGATGAATATATTTCAAAATAACATCAGGACACAGCCAAAGATATACCATTTGCATATCATAACCTTCATAAGTAATTTTCTGAATATTACGCCAGGTAGGTAATCACCATCACGAGCAATACATTCGAACATGTCTAAGAGAATGTTCTGCATGGCGCACTGCGACGCATATACGGTTCTTCGGGTCCATCCTGTTTGAAGGCCTGTAGCGAACACCTGATTCTTCAGGTACAGTACTTCCTCAAATAGTAGTCTGGAGGGCCAAATTCGGCGATCTTTCTGCCCATTAAATGTTCCCAAATCTGGAAATCAGCCTACAGCCTACTTGCAATGAACTGTTGCTTTGTCTTGTTTGAACCATACTTATTGTAAATTTAGATTAATCAGATCCGGAATGAAAAATTCGTTTAAAATCTTGACGTAGAGATTGCTGTTAACAGCTGCGGCATAACCCCAAGCATCCTCAATGAAATATGGACCTATGATGCCAAACGGATCCATGCTGCACCACATCGTAACACGTTCACCATAAGTTGTAGGAGGAGGAGTGGATTTTCCTGTTTTTAATATCGAAAATTTTGCCTGTTTACATTTCCAGACAGTAGTTCAAAATTGGCCTCGTAGACATCACGACGTTGTTCATGATCTGCGGTCGGCTGCGAAAAGGTCTTTCTAGACCTTTTCGCAGCCGACCGCAGATCATTCGCGCGAGTCTTTCAGTGCATTTTGTCCTGCTCTTTTTAACTGTTATACGATATGAATTTTGTAGGATGAAAGTGCAGATCATAATGGATAATGCCGCACAGTGAGCGAGCTGAAATCCCAGGCACTCAATGATGCTTGGAATTTCAGCCGAGGACTGCGGAGTAGCGTGTTGCGAGCTTTTTGCACTCGATGATGAAGTCTTTTGAGTCCTAGGCCGTCCACTGCTTTTACCATTTCTGTGTGATGCGGTATTCTGGAACTGTCACCTACCTCAATATCCTGCGGAGGTCAGGGACTTTAGCATGCCTTTTCAGCCTGAGATGGCCACGGAAGATTCTTTGTACAATGATTATAGACTCATTAAATTTATTGAAACAAGTCTTCATGGAGAATGAATGGTGGTGTAGCGGCCATAAGAACATTTTTAATATCGTCTTTCCTTCCCCAGTGCAACTGAACCCTGTTTACTGCTACTACGTATAGAGAGCCGAATAGTCACAGCATACGCAAAAGGCATATCTTTAGTTATGTACTGATATTATTTTGAAATATGTTCATTCAATTGTCACGTTTTGCTGCGTCATTTATACCCAATCGCCCACTAATGGCCAAGTGGATAAAACTACTAAACACTGATAGCTGGCCACGTGAAGTTTTCTGGGTTTTCTTTACGTTAATAACACCAATAAGAGCCAGTTTCCCTTAAAAGACCTCCCGGAAGGCATTGTCCCTCGGTAGATCGGTTATGTGTCGTGTAGTCGTAACCAAATAAACCAAATCATTTATACCCAACTATAATTTTGCCCGACCCTGTATTAATGAAATATTTATGTATATGTATATATATAAGTTTTTTCTCATATAATTTATAAATTTTCTGTATAAGTGTACATATATATGTAGACAAACTTTTAGTTATTTCGTACAAAAATGTGAAATAGTACCAAATTATTCTCTTTTTTACTGAACGAGTTTAATTTAATTACGTAGAATAATAATTAATTTACATTTAAATAAAATTTAAATTTATATTTTTAAAATTTATTTATCTGCAATGTATGCAATAAATCCTTTAAATTGTTGATACTTCGAAAAATCAATTATAAATTAATGTAGTAGTAAACTTTTAAAATTTAATATTTCAATATTTTATAATTTATAATCTGTTTAATTTCATTCAATAAAATCAATTTAAAATGATTTATAAATTTTTTATAATTTATAAAATTCATTTTAATAATAATAATTCCTTAGTAGAATTTTTAAGAAGAAATTTGATTTTGTTTTAGTGTTAAAACTGAAGATAATATACAGTAAAAGTAAACAATTGTATAATATTTAAAGGTGAACAACTGGTTTTTAAATATGTTTTACTTTTTAAATTAATATAAATTAAGCGTTAAATCATACAAAAGTGAAACGTTTGCGAGAATTTCGCTTCATTATAATTGTAATTTATTGCGTTACGTTTTAATATTCTAAGAATAAATATAACTTAATTAAATTCAATATTTTACTGCTGTGAATTGGCTTTATTTTGCAATCACGAAACTGTATTTCTAGAATTATGAATAAATATGTATTATAATTTATTCTGCCAATTTATCATTTTTATAAAACTGTTCATATACTGTATTATTACAACTTCATATATTTTATTTTATTTATTAACACACATTCCTATTATTCATTAAAATTTGAAAATTTACAGAAATATAGTTACCTTTCTACACAATTATTTGATAAACAAAGCTTTTAACCCTAATAAATCTTATCGTATTTTATTATCCAGATTTTCCAAAATAAGTGAAGAAATATTTATTCATGACACGTGAAAATAAACATTAAATTTTAACTGATTAACAGCCATATTCACAACCAAGAATCAACGTTATTTAGAAGTTAACTTATTTCTATTCACTTTACTTTTAGTAGTTTGCTGAAGTAGTGTTTTATATTATTGCAATTAATTTGTACAAAACTGAGAACTTTAAATATTAAAAACACAATTTCGAAATATAAAATAATACGCGGAAACGCATTATTTATTTTCATTTATCATTGTTATCTCGAATGATAAAAGCCAATTTATATACCTTTTATTTACTATTTTTGATTAATAGAGTATCCTTCAAAATTCAAAACACGATTGGCTAATTTCTCGGGGTTTTTTGGAATTTCTCCATCGAATTGAAATGTCCAAAACAGATTTCAGGTAATTGTGTAATAATTCTCAATATGTGACCATGTGATAAATAAACATGTGACTACGTATACTTTCGTTTTGGATGTATATATAAAGGGGTTTTCTCGAGAAGTAATTATTGGTGTGGACCATACAATACATTGAGTGAGTCTATATAGATCTAAATTTTGCTAAATATTTCTCTTCTTTATTATTAAAGTTTTAATAAAAAAAATTATTTCAGATAATAACGATGAAAGCAAGTTTGTTGTTCGTTTTCTTCTTTCTGATCTGCTACAATGGTAAGTTAATGTTTAATTTAAAATAATTATAATTTAATATGCATTTATATACAGAAATATATCTAAATAACAACAATCAATTAAAACCAAAAAATAAATAGACGAAGTTATTTTTAGAGTTAATCCTATCTATCCTTGTCTGACCTAAACATTTCAATACTTGAAATGAATGTGACTTTGTCTACGATGTCTAATTATTTATGTATAAACACAGATAAAAATAGCTATATTCTTTTTCGGAATAAAAATACTCGTCTCAGTAATATAGGTGTACTGATTTATATTGGAAATAGTTTAAAACCTTGTACCAATAATATAAAATACTTAGGTCTAAATACTGATACGCCTTAACCATTTTAGTATATTGATTATGTCTTTATAGAGATTTTTAAATTATTATATTGGCAAATTCTAAAGAAATCTCTACTACTTCTGCAACCGTAATTGAAGTATAGCTGTGGAGTTTATAAGAATTATTTAGTTCTTATAAACGTACCACCTTTACTTGTATAGATTTAAAAATAATAACTTCACTATTGCCGAAATTTAAACTTATATATAGTTAATTTTTGAATTATTTAATTATATTTAATATCATTAAAGTATGGAGTCGTTTTAAAACAGAATTAAAAGATATTCCAATCTTGGACTTATTTACAAAAAATACACGAAAATTATAGAATAAATGTAAAATGTTTTGAACAATATGAATAGGTTTATTTTTCTTTTATTGCAAAATATTTATCATAATAACCTTACATATTATTAATTATTTTGTTGTTTAAATATTTTTGTTTGTATTTCTTAATTGATCTAATTATTATTCACTAATTCGGGGAGGACCTGAAGGAGGATTTGAGGTGGCATTCCTTGACATGTACTTTTGTTTTGATCATGTCAATAATTATTATAATTAATGTAAGAACACGGAATGTGCATTCGTTTATTTGAGTGATATCTATTTGCTTATAATAATAAAAATATAATTAATCGAAATATTTATTAACTCTTTATCTTTTTAGCATTAGAAACGGTGCAAGGTCACCACGATAGATTCTGTCCTCAAGACGAAGACGGTTGTAACAATTCCTGCGTTAAAGATCATGGAGCTGGCTGTGGTTACTGCACAGGATACCAAAACTTATCTTGTTTATGTTTGGAAAATCCGGGTGACTGTAAAAAATCGTAATTTTAGTGTAAAGCTGAAATACTAATGTTAAATAAAATGTTGGTAATTCGTTGTTTCTCACGGTAAGATGTATTTGTTCTTCGGCTATCAGTTTCGGATCATGATAATAAAGTGTTTTACTCTCTTTAACTCTTTCTTTTTTTATTTACTTATTATATAGCGTTTAAATTATGACATAAAGAATACTACCGGTTAACTGTATGAATTCCAATTCATCTCAAAATTCAACGAAAATACCTATTCAAATTTTGAATTTTACCTATTGAAAAAATTAAAAACAACCAACAATTTTTCGCTTTAAATATTTTGAGTGGTTTAATTAAATTTTCTTAAATATTTAACTATTTGTAGCATACATAACTATCATTCTGTTGATAAAGAAAATAATAAACTTGCTAATTTAGTTTGTTTTCCGTGTTTATAAATTTTATGCAAAAATATACGACTTATGAAAAATTATGTCTTTAAGGAAGACTTTAATCAATATGAAAAATATGTATTTTATTCATTTTGGTCGTTTAGTTATCATCATTAATTTAACAAATATTAAATAAAAATTTTAGTATTGTAACAAGCAGTTGCGTATTCTGATTATTGCATTAACTGTTAAGTTTTTATCTTCTACTAAAAAAAAAAAAAAAATTGAAGACTTTACATAAAAGAGATGCCTTCTTTATACGCTATCTAACACCAAAACTACATTAAAACATCGGCGACGGCATCGATTTTTTTATATTGAAGCCATTCAGCCACTTTCAAAATACAAAATATCAAAATGTCGTCTTGCCAATTGCGGTTTTGATGTCGAACGACAGACATACACTTTCATTTTTGTCAAAGAAAATTACTCAATGGACATTTAGTTTATGCTTCGACTTGTTTCAGTCAAATATCAAATTAAAGAAATCAAGAAACCTTTTAATTATTTTAAATTAAATATAATGGACTTACTTTAAAATATTTAAGATTTGAACTTTTTAAAAACTTTACTCAGATTATATATAACTTTTTTTATCTATCTCATTCTCAGATTTAATTAAAATTTAATGAAATATAATAAACTTATTAAATATTTCATTTATTCAAAAATTCCTGTAAACACATACAGTTAATCTTCCGTATCCGCGGGTTCTCCGGATTCAAAACAGTAGATGGAAAATATTTGGAAAAATAGATAGAAATTTCCAAAAAAGCAAAACTAGGAATTTGCTTTACTTTAAATATTTTGTGTTTATTCTGTGTATTTCTATTTCGGGTCATTAGACAAAAGCAATCTTGTGTTGAAAGAATCAATCAAGAAGCAATCAAGTATTGAAAGAAAGAAAAATGTTACGTTGTTACTGACTTACTACTGTATATATTTAAGCCTACGATGGTTACATCTGTACTGAATCTATACAGATTTTTTCATGTTATAAAATTTGTACACGGCATATTTTACGTTATAAGTACGTCCGTTATAATTTTATGTATAACGTACCAGTATAAGCAGAAGAAAAGTTTTACTATAAAAGTTTATTTTATGAAATTGCGGAACCAACCATATTTGATACTTTATTGATGTCAATGTCATCGTTACTCACATTCACATACGAACGGGCTTTGTGTTTGGCTTCCATGTTTGGCATAACGGGCTCCGATGCTCAAACGCCATCAAACGTTGTGTTTATAATTATAACGTCCGGTAAATATAACGGTGCGCAAATTCCGTATTATTTCTTGAAGAATACAGTATAACAACTGTTTATTTAGCATTTGTAAAGTATTAAGTGTTATATGTAATCTAGAGATAATTTAAATAATACAGGAGGATGTAGTGTACTGTACATAGGTGAAATGTAAATGTTACACCGTTTTAAATAAGGAAATTGAACATCCGCGGAGTTTGGAATCCACGGGAAGTTTTGGAAGTAATCTCCCGCGGATACCGAGAGGTAATTGCATTCATTTTTAATATCATAGTTACAATGCATAAACAATTTTTTTGCATAATAAATTAATTTAAACAGGAGCAGAATTTCTTCTATTAAATAATGAAAACAAATTTTAATAATTTAATTAAATTATTAAAACTAGAATCAAAAACAAAATGCGTAAAATAAGATCATTAAAAATATTTTTATATAAAATAAAGAATATTTCTCCTTGTTTTAAGTATTTGCCAAAATGAAGCACAAGATACTATTAGATAGCAATTAAACTAATTATTATGCCTTTGTGTACTCTATCGTAATTTAAAATTTATCTTGTATACTAGTACTTTTTTTTAATCAATTAACAGGACTTATTATACTGAAATTATGGATGCAGATATTTAGTCTTACAGATCAGAAATAATTTTTTTTTATTTTTTTAAAACATAAAATTTTTAAATAAAATATCATAGGTTTAAAAAATGATTTCTATTTTAGATTATTTTTTCTTGTACTCAATCTATTCAATTAAATAAATTTATTCATGTATAGTACTGTACAGTACATCTAAGTTAATTCTAACAACTGTGCATAATTAAACTTAAATGAACTAAAAGTTATTTTATAATTAGAGAGAAAAACATTAATATTATTTCAATTTACTCATTTGTCACAAGCAATTATTTGATCGCGTGGGTTTTAAAACTAAACATCGAAAATTTATAGTAAAATCCTTCAAAAAGTTGTGTATTACAGCCGTCACTTTAAAAATATATAACATCGAATGTGCGATAAGCTGATATTATTCAACAAATACTCTTGATTTTCGAAATAACTATTTTTACTTTTCCCATTGTTATATGTAACAGAGGGAAGTATGGCGATCGGTCTAAAAAAAGTCTCAAGATTTTTAAATTTTTGGACTCAGATGACACTAAAACGTACCGAAATGCAAAAGAAAAAATAAAGGAGAGGACTTTTTTCTATATTATGGATGTCATTAAATGGCAACCAGAGAAAACTATTTTAAATAGTAGTTAAAATATCTAATCTCTAGTGCACATATGCAATGCACGCAAGGAAGTGATAACAGGATGAATAGATATGACGAAATCTGTAAATCTCAGGTAACAACAACTACACTAAAACTTGCCCTTCCGCAATTATGAAACTGGTACGTTTTCTTGACATGAAATATAATACGCCACCCGATTCGCATATTAAAATGTGAAAAACTGTCTTGAGGAAATACGGTATTTGCTATTTTTATTACATTTAATTAATATTTGAAATGACATTTTAAAAATCGTAAATATTTATATAATAATCAATATCATTCATAAATAATTTGATGCTTTTATAAACGTATTTAATGCAGAATTATATCTTAAAACTGGTTTACACGTTTATCGTTAAAGTAGCATTAAAAATTAATTTTAAATTATATGAAAGCCCCATAATAACAAGCAATATGGAAACAAATAATTAAAACATACGCCTTCATTGTTATTAATGCTTAGATTCCTCGAAAAGATTATTAAATATTTTTAATTAGAAAAGCGTATCAAATTACTGTAAACCTAAGATTTAATGCTTTTCAACCGACGTTATCTATCGTTATAAATTAAAGACAAAAATTGTCTAATTTATATTCAAATATGAAAAAATATCATGTTACACATTCGCAATCTTTTCCAGATATTGTTAGCTCATTATGTATTCATACTAAATTAATTTTTAAGTCGTTCCCAAGTTCAAGTTCTCGATTTCAGGTCAACATTTCAAGGCAAAGAACTTAGTTCTTTTAAATCTACATTTAAAATTCTTAATATATCCGGGTAGTCAACCTGACAGGTTTGTCTGTAGATGGTTAAGATAACAATGATGAGAAAGAAGTGAACAGGTATATATATTTATTTTTACTAAAATTCCCATTATGTTTAAAATAAATTTCATTTAAATTAAAAATAGTACGTAAGAATACGATTGAAAATAATTAATTAATTTGTATATTATATACAAATATCATTTAACAGGATAGGTAAGGTAACTTCTTTGCCTCGAAATGTTCCCAAGTATTTACACCTTTTCTATCCTATTTAAAGTAACCTACTGATGTTATATCATTGACTAATAAATAGGTTAATGTTACCTATGGTTCCAAAATGGCGGCTCGTCTCTGATTCCAGCAAATAGAAGAAAGGAAACGGTGGGGATGCACGTTCTAACCTAATCTAACCTAACCTATTCTAATTATTACCAATAAAATTATTAGAATAGGTTAGGTTAGAACGTGCGTAACCACTGTTTTCTTTCTTCTATTTGCTGGAATCAGAGACGAGCCGCCATTTTGGAACCATAGGTAACATTAACCAATAAATATTATTCTTCAATTTACATCTCTTTTATTTTTATAAAATTATTTTCATCAAGGTTAATTATTCTTCCAACATAACTTCTTTCTATTTATTCCATAATGATTATAATACAATAGACTTACTTTTATATAAAAAACATTTTTATAGACGAAATAAAATATTTGAACTTATATTTAAACTAATTATTCATAGAAGAGCTTAAATAAGTTTAAAAAATGCATAAAAACATATAATTAATGTTCTTGCCTATTTAATAAAAGAAATGCTTTAAGTTATTTAGGCCTCATTTAAGTAAAGATAAAATATTATATTCATTAAAATTCTTACAGAATTGTCATAAGCATACGATTAAAAAATATTATTCTTATTAGTTAAATTATTATATCATCTTTACTAATTTTTATATATTGTATATATATATATATATTTTAAACTATATTAAATAGTTTATACAGACTATTATTAACCTATTTTTAAAAAATTCGTCTTATTTAATATAATTAAATCAAGTTTTCTGTAGTATATCCTTTAGAAAATTTATGTACTATTAATAAAAAAAATCAAAATATAAAGTGACTTATTTGAATTTAATATTAAGCACATCAGTTTTTTACTTTACATCCAGAAATTGTCATTAAAGTATTGAAAAAAGTGGAATAAACTGAATTTATATGGCTTTACTATTCCTTATATAATCGACTTTTCGTAACCTTAATCGTTTTTTGATAATTATATCACTTTTCTAAAATAGTTTAGAATATTAATATGACAATTATGCATTTTTCTTGGTAAATACTAAAAATGCATTCGTGTTTAGAGTCATTTCCTATATTTTAATATACGAAATTTTTGTAATAAACAAATAAAAACAGTCTTATAAAAATTATTTTAAAAATAGTCATTAGTCCTCGAAGAACAATTTAATTCATGTGTTTATTTTAATGAATATTGAGCATTTCTTTATATATTAATGTAAATTAAACGCAGTTTTACATAAATATGCCACAAAAATGAATATAAGTTATTGGAAAATATTCTTTTTACCGAATATTTATATTATAAAATGCACATGAGTGCATTTTATAATATAAATATTCGGTGCATTTTATTCTAAAGACTAAGAGGAATATTAATATAGATTAAAAATTGAGTGTGATATAGCGTTTTGAAAATTCAGTTTGTACATAAAATGAAATGTAATGCGAATCTAATGAATTCGAGAGTTTATAAGCTTCGTAGAGTTGCATATCAGCAGTACCGAAAATATAATTTTATTAATTTATAACATGAAATGAAAAAAATGTTACACATCCTTTGTTAGTTTAATATAAGGATTTTTACTTATTATTCTGTGTATAATATTTTTAGAAATATTAAGTTAGACTCTCTCAAAACTTGTCTAACTGATAAATTTTTTCTAGATACGAGTCTAATAGTACGCCTACATCTTTCATCTGTGGGTGATGTTACTTTAGGTTGACCTGAACGTGTTGCTGGTTTAACATTTTCTTTTCTTGCCAAAAGTATTCCTGAAGCTGAACTACCTGTTTTGCTCGAAATTTCAGTAATTGAATGTCCACTTGCTTCCAACCTTCAAATTTCAGTCACTTCTTCTGAAGAAAATTGATTTTCTCTGGGCATGTTGATTTTTTCGTTATTTCTTTGTTAATTTAAAAAAAAACGCGTTATAAAAACGAGATTTTATTGTAGTAGTCATAACTGATGTCATTCATTATGAATTTGTGTAGTAATTTGCTCAGAAACAAATAAATTATTATTATTACAGGAAGACCCCGCTTAACACGGGAGATGCGTTCCTAGACGACAAAGCGCTAAACGAAACAGCTTTAAACGAGGCCATTTTAACATAGAATAAATAGGAATAGGGGAACACGCGACCAAAAATAAACAGATTTTACTTTAATTTTAAGTTATTTTTATATTAATTTGCATAATAATATATGTTAAATAACACATAAACATATGCACACAGAAATGTGATGTTAATTTTTTTGTGACGAAGGTCCTTGTTCTTCTGAAATTCTTGTTTTTTTGCAATGAAGTCGTGAGGTTCACTTGTCGCTTTTTTCTTTCCTTAAGCAAATGTCGGTAGCAAGAGATCGCATCCAAAATGTCTCGTTTTGCTTTTACACTCCTTTCAAAATTTGTATCGTTCGCTACAATTTGAACAACGATTTCGGTTATCGTTACCAAACTTTTACTAAGGAAATCTGTAGAAAAATTCTTTGGGTTCTTCGTTTTCAGAATTTCTATTTTTCAGTTCTACACGAATTCCTTGTTCTGCCAGTTCTTGAAGGTCGTCGTTGGTAAGGTTCTCACTATAAACCTGCGGTAACTCCTCAATATCCTGCTCGTCTACATCTCCTAGTCCTGCTGTATCGATTAGGTTGAGTTTGGTCAACCTAACGATACAGCGATAGGCTTTTCTCGTTGAAAATTCTTGGATACCTTCAACCATAACTTTCTTCCACACTCCGTTCGTGCGATTTCTCAGTTAATTCTTGCCAAGCGAAGCCGATATTGCCTATGGCATCCATGATGTTATATTATTTCCATAATTGCACTAAACAAACATAGATTTAAAGAAAGTACACCTTTTTGCCACCTTTTGCTGATTGATTCGTGTTCGTAAATAATCGTATTATATACGAATCAATGAAATGCCGTGATAATTTGAATCGGCGTAAATTTTCAGCTTTTTTTAGGGCTTCGAGTAGACCGCGTTATATCGAATCAGCGTTAAGCGGCGTCTTACTATATTACCTAAACTTTTGGAACAGCAAAATCTAACAAAATTTCTATTATTCTAAGCAATTTAATAACTATTAAATCTTTAAATTTATCATTTTATTTCTTTTATAATTTACGTAATAATATTTTATAAGTTTTAAAACGAAAGAATTTAAATTATCTTATAAATCTTTAATATCAAACGACAATATTATACAAATGTATGTAGATGTTTCAAGTTTATTTAACAAATATCATATAACAGTTATATCTAATTATACTTTAAAAACCACGAAACAATAACGGATTAATTTTACGTTAAGTAAATCGTTAAATTTCAGCTAAAATCAAAAACAAGTTTTCAGGAAAATAATTCGAAAAATTAATTTCAGATGGCGCTACATGCAAAAAAAGAAAAAATACACAAATTAATTTTTTAAACGAATTTATTAATAAATAAATTAATTTGAAAAGAAGTAACATTAATGACAGAATACGGTAAATTACTTCGAATATGTAAGGAATGTATTTGAGTGAACCGAGACATTCGTCATTTCTTCTTCCATTAATTTACATGCGGCAATTAGCGACTAAGGCAGAGAATTGCGAGAAAAGAAATCCTCTAATGTGCTGGTCCAATGACTGAAAAATGGATTCAAAACGCCGTGTCGAAGAGTAGATGCCGAATGCTTACAAAATTAACTTTTATTTTTTTTTTATTGGAAGAAACGAGAAAAAGATAACGTGAAAAGGATTGAGGAAATGTATATTTTTAAAAATTTCGATATTAAATTCAAATAATTAATTTCGTAGATAATTTTTAAAATATTTAATTAAAATTATTACATCTAACTAATATTAGATCATAGAATAAAAAAAAGATCAGAATTGAAAAACCATATTTTATTGCCTTATTCCTCTCGAAAGACATCACTTCTCTCTCTACATCACTCATTTTATGAGTTATTACTGTACAAAAATTTACCTACGATTTTCAATTTATCGTTATTTATATTATGGATATTAAGTGTTTCATTTTTTTTCTTTTTATTAATTTTCTCTTTTCGTCTGTACGGATTTTTATCTTCTATATATTTAAATTAATAAAATAAACGTTAGTAAAAATAATTTTAAATTGATAATAAATTAATACATAAATTTCTTTAACTCGGTTTTATTTATTTTTTCTTGTAAAATGCAAGTCGAATGCAGTTTTGTGTTGGCCATTTGGGATTTCATAGCTACTAATTTAGGAAGATATTCAGTTTTGTTTAATTAAATTTTTAAATTAATTATTCACAAATTTAATGATCTTTCTCGCCACTTCTGGAAGAATTTATTTAAATAAATGTTATTGTAATATGTAATACAATTTGTTGCAAACATTTCAGTAAAATAAAGAAAAAATTCTGTAAAATAAAAGAATGCCCGATTAGTATTAGCTCAGTTTGAGCAATTGTAAAAATATAAATTTATTTGTTTACATTTATTTGATATTTATTACATTTAACATCATCAAGCTGTTAATTTAAAAAAAGACGCACCTGTAGTTTTCCATTTTGTAGAAAATCATCAGCGTAAAATTGAAATTTTATGATTTGTATATTTCTTACAGTAAACTCTAATGAAAGAGTATATCGAAGAAATGATCATTCAAAAATTGGACAGAGATAGCAAAAATAGCAACGGCGATATCACGCGATAAGTAATGTTTGAAGTACAGAAGAAAATCATTACAAAATACTAACAGTGTTTCTATCAACAGTGTTTTTTAAATATATAACTTAATAATTCTGTTAAAAAACAATTTTGTATTCAATAACGAAGAATAAAAGCGATGTAAATCGGCCGATTACTTATGAAAATTTTAACTTGAAATGCCAAAATATATGTAAGCCCCTATGGATAGAATACATTGGGCTAAGTTAAAATGTTTTTGAACCAGTCCTGGTTGTTGTGAAGATTTATTATTAGTGATTTTCTTTTATAAATTAATTTAGCCCATATTACTTTCATTTTATCTATTACATTAAATCATTTTAAACCATAATTACTGTTTCAATTTTATACATAGGTCTATTTTATGTAGACATACAGTGAGGTGAAGTGACAATTTCTTACTGTTTTGCGGTTTAATTGATTTTTAAGAATAAATGTTTATCTTGAAACAGTTTGTCAACGTGTAAACATTTTAAATTTAGTTTTAATAACAAATTACTAACAAATGAAGTTTTTCTATTTACAGAAATATTATAACAAATTATTTAATAATTTCTGTATAAATTAAAATACATTCAAACAAATAAAGTGTTAAGTTCGGAAGAATATTTTTGCATAGAGGTTAAAATTATTCGGGGAAATTCATTATGAAGGTGGCTAGAATTATCTGATTAACGGTTTACCCACGCACACTCTCACATGACTTGATGTACCGAAGAAAGAAGGGAGAAAAGAAGACAAAGCAGGTGTAATGGGATACAATGGAAGCGACAGAGGAAGTTGCGATCTGTCTTTTTCATTTCGTTACGTAGACTACACGTAATGAAGCACGTGCTTTCTCTCATTGGCAGACTGTCGCTTCCGCTACAAAGCCTACCACGTGATTAGAAAGCACTTTACTTTATAATAAACGCTATAGAAGTGCACATTCAACAGGTTATCATCTGTTTATTTTATGAAAAATCACTAAATTAAAAACTAGCAATTATTTTGTCAGCTAATTCCCATTTTAAATTAGAATTTTCTGTTAACTCTCTATAAGTTTCTTTTTTTTTAATCTGGGTTGACAACATAAACTATAGCTAATGTGATTGCTGCAAACAGAACAAATTTGATCAAACATATAGAAAATAAAGAAAAGGAGAATTGTAATTTTATATTTTCACAATGCAATGCTCTCATCCAATAAGATTCTGCAGATATCCGACTATATTGTTCTGATATATAATATTATTTTATTTAGTTTATAGTTTAGAATAAACAAATTTTACTTTGTAAATCATTTGTTTTTTCCTTAAAGTTTAAAAATTGTTATAGAAAATCGAATTTCCATCTTGGGGATAATATTTCAAAAGAAAATGAAAACTTAAAAAGCTGTGCTGATTTATAGTATACAGTAATTGTAACTTTAAATTTTATGATTATCCAGTTGATTCTTAGCAGTAAATTTTTAAGTAATTTTCTTTCCTTACCATTTTTTTTCATTTTTTTTTTTTTTTTGCTAGAAGCTGCCAATAAATAAAATTAATTTGTTATAAAATTTCGTGTGTAAATTTTCAGTTCTTATTATTAATTTAATAGCCTTATAAGTGATTTCGATTTTAAAAGTTTATATATTTGCGTGAGTGTAAAATATAGCTATCTAAATTACATAAGGAGACATTCGAGTATTATGTAATTGTCCGAAGAGAGAAAAGAGAAGGAAGATGAAAGAATACTTTACAATTCCTTATACGGGAAGGGAATGATTCGGTAATTACTCGTGTGAGATATTTTTTAAGGTGTTTTTGAACGTTAAAAAATTTATAAATAATATAAAAAACTGTTTAAAGTATACGGATCGTATACACGTTAAAAAATTGAAAATTGAAGTAATTCTTAATTTATACTGGACAATAAACCCACTTTTTAATTTACAGGGTGATAACAAAAATCTCTCTCCCTGGCCGATTATTTCAAAAACTAACAGGGCAATTACTGTTGACCTTTCGCCGATGTACGCGCTAAACGTCGGTGCGAATTTCCGCACCCTCTAGCCCTTCTGTCGGGAAAGGTTGTTAAAATCTTAAGTCCTAATGAAAATAGGGCCAACATTGTCAATAACAAAGTTGCAGCACATGAAAACATGCCAAACATTCTGTTTTAGTGCATTCCGAAATATCAAGTGGGATCAAATATTACATGTAGATACTTCACTGCATAACACCGAGGGATAACAGTTGCATTAAGTTAGCGCTAGCGACGTTTGATATTTTCTATTAAATGAAATCATTTGCATATCCATACCCCTGCCAACCTAAATCTAACCGCACATTCAACCACTTCCGCATTTCAATTGTGTTTGGTGTTATGCAGTAATGCACTGGCATAACTGAATAACACTGTTGTTGACAATATTTCCCTATTTTTATTAAGTCTGAGATTATAACAGATGGACTGGAGGGGTGGAAATTCGCACCATGCCCAACATAGTATACATCGGCGAAAGATCTACAGTAATTGCCCTACTACTTTTTCAAATAATTGGCTAAGGAGAGAGACTTTTGTTACCACTCTGCATAGTATTTATTTGTTTCCTATTTTGTTATCGAAATCTTAAATATTAAATTTCTTATTATTACATCTGCTTCATTCCTTCATTGTAACAAATATGCATAAACAAGGATAGACAAATACAATCACACAGTTTAGAAAAGGAAGGCTCAACACAATGCTTATGATCGTTTATATGGGGAGAAGCGGAGTCAAAAATGATGCAGAATAGAATATGTAACGCATATTGAATAAAAATATTAGCATAAAGAGATGACTGCATTTCTGAAACTAGTAATTTCAGTTGTCTTGTAATTTAAAAAGAAAATAAGTTAATTACATTATATACATTCAAAAAATAGAACAGGATTTTAATGTATGTTATGTCTAAAATTACAATGAAAATTAACGTTTCCATCTCGAATAGGGATTTATGGATATTTATTCAAGCACGTACGAATGAATAGATAGAATATTAATATGAATTATATTATTTTAAATTTTTAAAACCTCTGTATTTTTATTCTTCTTTTTTATACACAAAGAGAGAGAGAGAAGTTTTAAAAGTTTAAAAATGATAGAATATTGATTATTTTACAGTAAATAATACACACCTAACCGTTCAACGACACGATAAAGATGAGTGCTGACTTTACACAATTTTATTCATAGACACTTTATTAACCTTTTAAAATCTATTGTTTTCAATTTAATTTCGTTAAGTTTTCCATAAGACTAATTGCCTTTTAAAATTTTATAAATGTGGATAATCATTAAGGGATCATATCTGTAAATTTACGTAAGGATAATACCCTGTTACATAACACCAATACACCATTATCTAAACATAAATTTTTAAATAATTACAAATTTTACTAGGCTAACGAGTAAATGTGATTTAAGCCATTAGAATTTCATAAATTTTAAATCATAATCTTTAAAATTTACTAATTAACGTTTTATTTTATATTAATTAATTTTCATCGTGTAGTTATTAGCTTGAATATTTTATTTTCTTGGCTTTAATTTTTATAAATAAAATTAATGTAATCATTTTAATTTTAAAATAAAAATTTAACCTAATTTAATCGAATTTTTTTTTTATAAAATATTAAATCTTGACGTTAGACTACATTTTAATTTAAATAATAAAAATAAGATTTATGAGTATTTTAAGAATTTTATATTATTTATTGACACCAATTAAATTCAACTTTCGTAAATTGCCATAAAGTGTTATTCTTAGTTCATCAGTCGCAAATTATCAATAGATTTGTTTAATTAACTATTGTATTGAGGTTGTAGAAAACAATAAAACTTTGTGATAAATTAAGGTTAACCGTCATTTTATGATATCGAGGAAAATGAAAGAGAAAGAAGTAAATTGTCTACCAGAACAAATCAATGATATAGATCAACCGACCGCTTGCATTTTTCTATAATTTTTTTTCTTTTAATCGTGATTGAAAAAAAAGTATAAAAAAAATTTAAGTTTATATTAAAATTTAAGTTTTATTTCTTAAAATTTTATCTCCAGTAATGAATTATATCAGGAATTTTTTAAAGTAATAAACACTTACATATTTAGATATTTATTTATCATTTTTTAAGCTTGAATATTAAGGGTTTTTTTAAATGAAAAAAACATTAATAAAAGTCGTTTAATGTTGTTTTTAATTAGCCAATTTAAAATAAGAACAACACAAGATGTACTGTACATGAATAGTTAAGTAAGTGAACTCCTGATTGATTAGTAGAAACCGATGACTACGTAAAATATTTTAATTTATAGACGAAAAATTTCTTAATTACTTTAAAAATTAATCAAGTCGTATCAAATTAATTTAAAAATTAAGTAAGCAACTTTATTTATTTATTTTTAAATTCTATATACGTTCTACTTATTAAAAGTTATGTGAGGGAACTTTTAGAGCAGTAAAATGAAGAAAGTTGGTGTTAAAATATTTTTTCAAGCGAATAAATAAATAAGAATAAACCCATATTCGAATATCAAAATAAGTCTTTTATCTAAAACAGTTTAGCACGAAATCAATATTATTAAAGGCTAAATTGCATGCAATCCAACCCCTATATATGAGAATTCGATGCCGAATGGGGGAGGAAAGGAGAAAGAATCGCCCCCTTTTTGTGATTGAAATCGGTTTTGGGATTGAAATTTCAAATTTTTGAAATCGACCAATCACAAACGATTTCTAGTGACAAAATACTTTCCGCTTTCATAACCATAAAAACATTATATTAAAATTTTAACCGGTAAAGTTTTTATATTATTTTAATTAGTTATTATATTTTTCGAATTTTATAATTTATTCTTTATATATGTATATAAGAATATTTTACGAATGTTCAGATTAATAGAACTGAATATTATTATAATATTAAATCTTTCTCGAAATAAAATTTTATAAGCAAAGTTTTTATTTTGGTTGGTTACACAATAGGAAGAGAGTTGGTCACGTTTTTGATAACCTCGTGATCTTATTTTGTGGTTGCGTGTAAAAGCCTAAAAAGAAATCAGCAAAATAATAAAAAAAAGAATGAAAAAAATAAATAAAACAATTTTGATATATGAAAATGTTAGAGGAAAATGCAACTATTTCAGGAATGAAATAGTTGCATTATTGTCCCGAATTTGCAACAAGTAGACTTTATAGAGCGAGTTTTGTTCAATATGCTACTCAGAGAAATATTTGTACAACCGAAACTTTAACCGATCGATCGTGATCATGCGATCAATTGCGCGCGACTCTGACAAGATTGAGAACTCTTACGTTTTGAAACAATTACACACAACATGATGACGGTAGATACACTATATGTTAGTGTCTAGGAGTTGCAAGGACGTTTCTACATCGAAGGAAAAGTCTCTTTGGTGAAATAATTGACAATATTACTCTTTGACTCACGCAGTTTTATCGTTAAATAGTACATTTTTTCAACATAAAAATTGAAAATTTAGAAATATTCACTTTATTTCTATAATATTATCAAACGCTCGTTAATTTTTTGTTTTTTTTAAACAAAAATATAAGATTATTATCATTTAATTATGTTTCTCTCTGTTAATTTTTTATTAAATGTATTTTATCCAAATGATTTAATATTCTGTTAAGCTTATTAAATCATGTTTAGATAATTAATTGTATTTTTACTCTACTTTTAACTTGTAATTAATGTATTTGATTAGGCAGTTTTTCCTATTTACACAAGATTTTATTATTTTTTTATAATTATTTTTACTCAAAAAAATCTCAAATTTTTTAAAAATTATAGTAGCTATTATTCATTTATTTAATTCCTTTTTATTAGATTCTGTCTTTGTCTTCTTTTTATAAATTTGTTCTCATGTCGAAAACCATTGCCGAACGTTCAAATTAAACATAACTTTAACATTATTAAAAACAAAAATTATTTTTATTATATTAATTAATTGTTCATAAATATTTAAAAAATCTTTTTTTTTTCCTATTGAAAAAATATTTTAAGAAATAAAATAAAATTTTCTTCTTTAAGAAAGAATAGAATCTTTGTTTAAAACGTTATATCTTCACAAATTTGTTTCCTGTTCCTCCACGAGAGCCAAGCCCTTATATCTTAATCCGGTCAAACTTTCTTACACCAGGTGTCCCTTTTAAACGGATATCCGCTTCCATAGTTAATATTTTAGCCATAAATAATTTTATTTTATAATTGAATTGTTTTTTTTTCTTTTAAACCGTAAAAGCGAACACAAAAAATGGGGTATGTTTTTTTTTCAGTTTTCAGCTGTTTTGATCACTAAAAATTACAAATTCAATACGTTATTTAAACTATTCTAATTTGTATAATTATGAAAAACTTTACTTTCTTGATTATCCGTTCAGATCTCTTCATTATAAATTGTAAATGTCGTTTTAACTTAGGCTATTTAGATATGTCAATTTACAGTAGTTTTACGCGGATAGTTTTAATGAGTTTGGATTTAAAAGACGTGGTATATAATTTAATGATTAATTGGATGACAGAGTCAAAAAGTTAAGTTTCAATCAAATTAATCCAATTGTAGATAACACGACTCTTGTTCGTAAATTATACAATTGCATCACTGAAAACTAATTAATTTTTTTAATTTTTATTGTTCTATATTTAATTTTTAAATAGAAATAATAAAAATACGTAAAAAATTTTTTATTAATTTATAGCAACTTGTCGTCGAAATTTATGAAGGGATTTGGAGATGACCATATTCCAAAGCTTAAAAGTGTTACTTTCGAGAAGAAGTAAGGCTCTTCTTTTTTGATTTTATATATATAAATATTAAAATATTATTAATAAAGAAAATTTAAAAGAATATAGTAAATAAAGTATTTAATTAGAGCATGACTCGAACACTCACTTATTAACAATAAAAACACATCGAACTAACGTCACATCAACACACACCCATCTCAAATATTGATGTAATGTTTATAATTGTAATTAATATAATATTAATTAATTATATTTAATGTATTGTTAATACACGAGTGTTCGAGTAATACCTGTACATTGGTTATAAAAAAGCTTTCTGTTTTAAAGCTCTTTTATTTATTAACATAAAACATAACGTGATTTCAGTTGACGAATTAAATACTAAACTTATTAATATCATAAGTAATTATTCAATTAAATACGTGAGATATAAAATATTATTTTATTTCATATTAAATTTAGCATATTCCGTTTAGTTTTCGTAGTTTTTCTTGTGTTTTTCCCCCGCCTCCTTACCGTCGGTAACGTTAAAAAGTGCACTATCTAATTGCAGTGTTTTAAAGTGCTTCGATCAACTTTACTTGAAGCTTTGTCGATAGTTTTAACAAACTTGTAGAAGTAAAAATAAATCGAATTTATAAAAATCAAAACAAATAAAACAAATTCTTTTAATATTAAAAGAAAATAAGCTTTCTAGTAATAATATTGACGCTACAATATCTAAGAGGTTAGCCGATCTATTTTACATCCAATAAAATCACTCCGAAATTTCATTTAAGATGAGAAATTTTAATATTTACTCAACGTGGTTCTGCTTATGCTACTCAATCCTGAAACTTTTCTCATATTATCTATCTTTATCCTTGACTTAAATAGTTACAACAGAAAAAACTTCTGGTTTTTTTTTTTTTAAAAAAAAGAGAAATTTCTAAAACTTTTAAAAATTTAAATTTATAATATATTAAAACAGTAATGAATTTATAATATTAATCAAATTTAGAATTTCCTCTTATACTATCGAGTTTTGGCCTGCACGAACGTTTCGAAGCGGGTTTATTTTTAAAATCATATAAGAAATATACTTTTTAAATAAGGAATAAACTTAAACAATGCCATATATTAAACTATAATATGAAATGGATGGACAAAAATGTTATTGAAGCGTGTTGTCCGAAATTTATACTATTGAAGATAGTAAAACAAGAATATTTGAGCGCGATTCGCCAATAAATCAAAAAAATCGAGGTTTAAAATAAATTGAAATATCCTGGATATTTAAATGTTAGCTTATATAAATAAAAAAAGAATTAAAGTAGCTATATCTGAATGCATAAAAAATTAATGATTGTTGGAATTAGTGTTAGATAAGAAAACTAAAAATACATAACGATAGAATCTACAGCCTCAATCGATCTTATATCACTCATATTTCTTTCGCATTAGTTCCTGTGAATAGGTTATATTAATTTAATTAGTCTAATATTATTATTATTTCAGAATATTGTTGGCTATTTAATCTTAATTTCTGTTTTAAACGATTAAATTTTAAAATAAATATACCTTACAAATGTTTAATTTATGTATATATTTAATAAATAATTAGATAGTTTTACACGTAAATTATATGAAATCTTTATAATATTTCTGGTAATGATATAGGATTACGGATTATGTTGAATACGGGGCTTGACTGGAGACTTTGTGGCTATAATATATAACAGGCCCTTCCTCTTTATGTAAATATGTGAGGCCCTATGCTGAAACTTGTATAAATCCGGCCCAGGTTGGATAGAAAAGATTTGCAATTAAAATAGTTTAATTAATTTATTTAAAATAATTAATATAGTTTAAAACTTTAGATAATTATACAATTCTTTTTATTACATTTGACCTTTATATAAAATTTTTAATTTATTTGCTCGAGTTCTCTCAGTTTTAATATCTCTAATGGGAATGATTAAACACGATTATTGTTCGTTATAAATTTTAAAAATGATAAAAATCAATGCAATAAAAATATATTTGAATTAAAATTAAATTAAATTTTTAAAAATAAATAAATAAACTGGTCCGAATTTAGTAAAATGTGACAATATTTATAGGTGTAGAATCCTTAAATTAAACAAAATTCGAGAGTGTATCTAAGTAGTTTCTTCTGTAGAATAAACTTATCCTATCTTGTATATGAAAGCATACAAAATACTTTGGGAACCATAATCCTAAAGTCTTCTACTTCAACTCTAAGAGTTTTCGTTCAACTAACTAAAGATTTTATTCGTTTAAACGTCTGAACTTCCGTCTCGTAAATTAAAGTTCGAATCAAAGTCAGTCAAAAGCTCTTCCGTAAGTCGCCAGAGTCACATAAAGTGTTATCGCCTTTGATTCTTCAATTCCCTTAACCATCGTTATCAATGTTGAAGAAACAATATCTAAATTTAGTGGTTTGTAAAAGGTATGTACATATCTTCCCCATAAAAGACTTCTTAAACTGTTAACAATAATTCTCGGTTATTTTCGAAAGGTTAACCAGAAATAAGTTTTTATTGAATATAATTCTTATTTACTCCAAACTGTTTGAATTTTCTTAAAATAAATCTAAAATTTTGCTTAAAGTACGCTACATATCCTAAATACAGTCTATAGGCTGCAGGCTATAGATCATGTAATCAATATGATTGTATCTTTATAAGCAATATAGAATACTTTACAAACAATGAATAAAATTAAATTAATAACTTAAAAAATAATTATAAAATTTGATAATTTAAACCTATTTAAGCATCTTATAATTTATTTTGTTTATTACAACGATTAATTGATTAATTTTTAATTTGTTAATAAAAGACGACGAAGTCTTTATAAATTTTTTATTAGGAAATAATAATCTATAAAAAAACGTTTTGAATAAAATATTTGTTACTTTAAAATGATCTTAAAAGTTCGTTTATAATAAAAAAATTGTATAGAAATATTCACTTCTGAGTAGGTTGATATTGATTTCTTAATGGGATAAGGATTAAGGATTATGGAGGATAAAGGATTAAGACGCACAAGGGCAACAAGCCGGATGTGTGTTAAAAGGCAAAAGTCTAATCGCCCTCCTATTGGGTTATTGACTGGACACGTGACCTACCGATCATGTCTCTTCCGGCGTTAAGACTTTTTCGCGTTCAGAGTTCGCTATGGAAGGTTGCAGACTGAACCATGTACAAGTGTACAAAAGAAGGCAAGGAGGTTTAGGATTCGGAGTTCGACCCGGACCCGGTTCGCGAACCCTAATAGTTTCCGAACTAATTAAGGGAGGAGAAGCTGAGATAGGAGGTCTAGTGCATCCCGGAGATATTATTTTAAAAGTAAACGGGGTGGACCTTACTCAGACTCCTTATTCTCAAGCTCTCGAAATATTAAAATCGGTTCCAGCCGAGAGTATGGCTCAATTGGTAGTTGGGATTCCTCTTACTTTCGATTCCGATCCGAATAGAAGTAAAGACGATAAAGAAGTTCAAGTGAATGGTATCATTGATTGGGCTGTTCAGAATTCGGCCGATTCCGAATTGAAGGTACCACTTCAGGTGTCAGAGGTCAAAAATAAATCTCCAGAAAGACCAACATCCCTTTCACCGAGGTAAGATTGATAATGTAATTTTGGAAGCGGTTAACCAATCTGGAAATCCAATTTTATACTTCATGCTATTTATTAAATGTAATTCGCCTTTTATGTTTCTCTTTCGTTTCTTAAAATAATGAAACAAAGGAAAAGAAAGGGCTGATTGCGATTTTCTATCTTTGTCCGTTTGAAAATGATAACTATTACTGATTTTCTTGGTGATTACCTTTAAATAGCCGTAACGTGTTAAGGTAAATAATTAACTATCCTTCTAAGTGAGCCTCTATTAAGAGAAATTAATAGTAGTCCTAGATCTTTTCTAATTATTTTGTATACTCTGAGGTAAAGAATATTAAGAGAGAAAGGATTTTTCTCAACAAGTTTAACCGAATGAAGAAACGTTTGAGTGCGAAATATTATTCTTATAAAATAAATTTGATTCTTAAAATATTAATTATCTTAAGAAGAAAATCCATATCGATTACTTAAACGTCTTAGATTGACATAGAATATCTTTAAGATAACCTTTCCATGTATCTTGTTATTAAGATAGTCGTATCACTTATGTTATTTGAGTAATTTTAAGATAAAAGATAAAAATACGAATAACCAGAATAAATATAAAAATGTAACCAAACCAAGTGTGATTGACGAAACTTTTTGTAGTGTGAAATAAAAATATTAAAACGGTGATTAAGAATGATTTAAAGCATCATAAGGAAGAGGTTAACGAAACTTCTAATTAAGAATGAATAAAGTATAGAATCCAATTAAGATAAAGCTAATTTGAAAGCTCTGAATACTTCTGAATATTTCAAGCAAATACGCCCAGTTGTACTTTTTAGCAAACACGATACTCTAATTTGCTGTAACTTGCCAATAATGAAAGATTAGTTCCGATTTTTTTTTTCTGTTGATAAATAGTACACGTGGGATTAAATCATTGATTTTTTCATCAATTAAACGAAAGTTTATTTGAAATTACTGTCGAAATTCATTGATCTGTTCAATTTAGATCGATCGTATTTGGTTAATCGACTCTTCTTAATGGCGACTTCATAAAAACTATATTAATTGAATTAGTTTTCATTTTCGTTTCTCTGACTTCGAAACATAAGTCGTAAGTCTAAATTTTTGTTATCAAAAGCAGAATTATGGATTGCCTGTAAAACCTAGAGGAAGATTTTATTTTCAATTTCAACTAGAAATAAAATTCAAAAACAATTCATTCTTGATACGAGAAAACAAGGAACATTTTGAAAGGTAAATTAATAGAGTTTTAAGCAGTTTCTCTCCTTCTAATTCAAAAATAATAACGTACAGTACATCTTATAGGAAAATTAAAGAGATAAACTACTTAGAACCTTGTGAGGTATTTAAAAACATCCATTTAAAAACGATGTTTATTTTATGAAACGGATCATCTAGGAAAAACTCTTCTAAATTCTGCAAATTCTGCTATTATATTAAATTTTATGTAATACTTCGCTTACCAATATAATTACTCACATATTTCCTACTACTATTAAGTTATATTAATTTTTTTTAAGCTAAATAACAAATAAATTATTCGGTATTATTTATTCATGTAAGAAAAATCATGTAAAATTTTCCTTGTTTAGTACGATTGCAGCAATAGATATATCTCCCTAGAGGAAGAAAATATAAAAATGGTGTTGCATCACTTTTGATTTTCCTTCAACTAAGGAATGTCATAGGAACTATTATTTATAAATACTCCAGAGATAACTTTAAGAAAAACTGTATATATTTAGTAGGATTTATTGTAAACATCCAATACGACAATTGTTAGATTTTACAATGGGGAATGTTTTTTTATGTAAAGAAAAACGTCGGAATGGTACCATATCTGTCTCTTTACGTAACGGCACAGACATGGTTAAATCCGCCAAAAAACGAAAGAATCTAGCATTAAAATATTCACTTTTATACTACTTCTAATGTAGACAGAGAATAAATTTCGAAAATTTTTGAATATTTCTAAAATAATTTCTAAATTAGATTGTTAATATAAGTATGGAAGGAACAGCGATAGAAAATGTATAAAATAACTAACTATAATTAATAAATAATAGAATTATTGAATAGATTTTCTAATGCAAAACATAAAAGATTCGTTAGAAAATATATTTATCACAGTTTGAAGTTTGAAAAAGTAATAATAAACAGAAGAGAGAAGCGATTTAATTATCATTATTTGCTCCATCACTTAATGTAGAAATAATTATAATTTAGTTCTTAATAAATATCATCAATGAAATTCTTAAGTATTTAACGATAATAATTGTTAAGCAAAGTCTATTTAAAAGCTTTCTTTCGCCATCTGTTAATTTTATCATTAATCAATAGCACGTGTTGCTGTTATAACTGATCGATGACTTTTTCATTACGCTGAAAAAATCTCAGACTTTAATCATTTATAAGACTTTTTTTAAAATACAAAATGCATTATTTCGTTTAAAAACTTTATAACTATTTAAAAATAACCCCGTATTGCTATTTTAATAGAAAAATCAAATTAAAAAAAATGTTTTTAATGATAATTATGGTAATTTTAAGGTTTGATAGTCATGTTTTTTGAATCGCACAAGCTTTTAAGATTTAAGTTATGATAATTTTATGTAATAAAAGCATACTGAAAATGTATTAGTTAAATTTTATTAGAATATAATGAATAATATATAATTTTTGTTCGGATTTAGATTGCAGTAATAATAGCTACTTAATAAGTATATAAATTGTTTTTAAACGTATATAACCATTAAAACATTTATTTTAATTCGAATTATTTTTATTAACTTATTGTTTCGTTCAAGAATAAGATTTTAATAACTAGTACGGGCACATCATTTCCGAGAATTAATATAAAAAATAATAAATAATATCAGTAGAACGTATGTATTGGAATATGTTAATTACATTCACGTCGGTAACAATTACATTTATGTAAACAAATCGGAACATTTTCTATCCAAAATATATTGTTCTTAGATATAACAAATGTTAATACGACGTAACCTTAAAGTTTTGACTATTCTTTACAGATTTTATGTCTGCAGTTGAAATAAATACACTGTCCTGGGTTGTATATTATTTTATTTTCTTATTATAACTGGAAAAATTAGTCGAAAACACGAGGAGAAGAATCGTGTACAATGCAATAATACAATAAGAGAGATGACGTTTCTAGTAAAAATTATTATACCAAACAAATTCGTAGATGTTCCAAAACGTTTTTTTCGTTGTTTCAATTGTATTTTTCCTTATTTTGAACATTTGTAAAATCCCAGAGTGACTTATTATTCAAAAGTAATGTTTATTAGGAACAAAAACATACTTCATAAAACGAATAAATGTAAATACATTCAAGTTATTTTTCAAATAAGACGATTTATCTATGTAAAGAATTTTACAGCGTGACCATCGCTACACTTATAAACAATAAATTTCAAGATGTTAATTTAATTATCACGTACACATCGTGATTTATGTTATAAGCGATATATTGTTATTATTTTTTCAAATCTCGTAAGTATTGGCGTATTAAAAATGCTCATATAACGTGTAAATCTTTAATATTAGATAGAACCAGACATTATAATTCTAATTCTAAATTTCTTATAATAAAATTTATCGCGAAATTATTATTCAATTGGAGAATTAAAAAAAAATTAAGTTAAAAATTTAAGAGTAGGAAGAAATAAATGATTTTATCTAAACGAATAATAGTAATAATGGAAAATAATAGTCATCCGCAAGAATTTAATATAAACCTAAAGATCTTGATGATTGATAGGGAAACGATAAAGATAACCTTTGCTTGACAGTCGAATGCCGTAGTAATTTCAGACACACCCTAACATCTTTAAGAGTAATCAGATAGGCATTAGGGAACAACTTGTTGCATCATCCTTAACCTACATCCTGTCCAAGAATCATTTATTCATATTTTAAAATATCCCGTTTAATGGATAACTTCAGTAAATGTGTTAACATTGTCAGCAGGGAATGCTCGATATTTCTCAAGTAAATTCTTTTTATATTTACATGTTTAATGAGTAATTGTGATAGTTAATTCGAATGCATGCTTGCTTGACAAAGATGGAAGAGATAAGACGATGGAAAAGATACACGTATCAATTTTCCATAAAACGTTAGGAGAAAAAAAATTCTTAATAAAATACTTAAATGTAAAAACTTAGACGGGAAAAGATGTAAATAATTGCAGGAAAAATGTAAAATAACATACAAATACAGCATTTTATCAGACTAAATCGTTTCTAATAGATAAAATATTAGGAATAAATATATATAGATATAACGACGTGAACGAAGAAATAGTATGGAAGGAGAAAAAAAAGAAGGTAAGAAAAAAATAATCAAATAAACGAGTAAAGTAACTAAATTTAAACTTGTTTTGAGAGAAGAAACACTTGATGTTGAAAAATGTTGAAAGATAGAAATAAATATTGACAAAACCTAATAATATCACAATGAGGAATTTAAATATTTAAATTCCTCCTTACTTAATAATAATTTTTAAAAATAATAAAACTATTTCATAAATAATGTTATTATAGGGAGTAATTTCAATCAAGTCCTTACGTATTTGAATGATTTTTTCTTTTTCTATTTTTAGTTTCGAAACTTACTTATGTGATACAAAAGGAAGATGGAGTTTCTGTATTAATAATAATAATAATAATAATATTTTATAAACCCGAAGAAAAAACAGTAACAATATAACATTTTAAAATTTCTTATTTATTAATACTTTTTATACAACCGTATTGAAATTGTATCAGTAGAATTTGATTGTAGGAATACAATTTCAATAATAACAAGTACACGAAAAACTTGAAGAATCGTGTTTTTATTCCTTGGTTTGTCTTTATTATAATAAAAAAAGTACAATAAAAATGCACCGTGTGTTGATATGATCACAATTTATTTTTTTTTCTTCTTCTTATCAAACTTCTCTAAATGGGAATGAAATCTCTAAGGATTTTTCTTAAAAATTCTATTTTCTAAGGAATATTTTCCAAACCGGAATTTCTAGGACAATTCATACTTTTAGGAAAAATATTTTAAAATTATAAGATTCCTCCGAGATGTTACAATTGATAACAATTAAGAAAGAGAAGAATAATATTTATTTTTCTAATTTTTATAAATTTTATACATCAAGATACATAATAAAAATAACCGTATTTAAAAATAATCGAGAAATTTATGGCGTGTTTAGCAATAATAATAATGCAGTACAGTGACAAAAGTCTGTGTATTTAATAAGTAAAGTAATGACCGTCAGGAAGAAAGAAGCGATGTTAATTTTTATAAAAGAAGATGATTCTTTCGATAATTCTAGACTAATTAAGGGAGAACTACTTAAGATTTAAGAAACAAAACTGTTGCAAGTTCATTAATATTTTATGCTCGCCTTAAATTTTTCTTTCTAATTATCAATAGATTTTTTTTTAAAGAATTAGATGTTTGAAATACTTTCGAAACTCTCAAAAATGTCAGATAATAAATAGTTTATTCTCTGGACGACAGCTTCCAGCAGTTTATCCTTGGGAATGATAATTCTAAATATTCTTTTATTTAAACTAAAACGTCTCTTCTATTCAAAGAATCAAAATGTTTCCATCTTGCAATTGTAATTCAAATTTTCTTACTAGAAATTTAGCGAATTCATTGCACTCTTCGGATTTACAATAATTACTAACAACAATATTAAATTTATTCTTTAAATTTCAGATTTTTAAGATATATATAATTTATTTTTTACTCTTTCCGTTCTGTTGGCACTAAGAGGGCCTCTTTTCACAAGCCTATTATGGGTTCGGCCAGGACCACAATGGGGCAGCCGGGTGGTGAGGGACGGAGCCAGACGGACCGCTCCCCGAAAAAATTCCTGGGGAATTCGAACCTGGGTTTCCCAGAGCGGTAGGCTGCCACCTTGACCACTCGGCCATCCGGCCGTTATATATATTATTATTTACGGAGAGTTTAATCTAAAATTTTAATTAATTTCTAATATTAAAGTAGGTGTAGAACATAACAAGTATAAGTTTATGAATCTATTATTTCTAAACTAAAATTCTTTGTTTTAAACTTATTTTAATAATAAATTTTTGAATCGTGTCGACGAATAAAGCATGTAAGAATGGAAGAGTTTGCCCCATTTTTAGAGTTATTTTCGGTTTTGAAGAGCTTCTTGTGTAGACTAATGTTTGTATAAATACACTAGATTTCTCAGTTTAGAGTATAATTCTATTTATAGGCACCAGATGGCATCATATTCATCAACTTCTACTTAACTGTAAATTTACAATATTTTCGAAATACTCGCCTGGTTAACGTCTGAAATTCTCCTTTTTTCCGGACTTGTATATTATACAAGTGGCAAGTATAAGAGAATAGTTTTATTCTTAAACTAAACTTTTCATACTGTTTACAACAGAGTGGGTGATCTACTGATAAATGAGCGTACATCGCGTATAAGAGCGTGTCATCTTGGCTTATAAGAGCACAATACTGCTGTGTCAATGTAAATTAAATGTAAATGTGCCCATACAGAAGCTATTCATTAACATCACTGTTGTAAGCGTTATTAAAAATAAAATAAGGGAAAATGAAGAAAGGTTTCCGAGCAAAATATCATGTTCATCTATGTGATTGTTAATTTCATTCTATTTGTAATTTATTCTTATTCTGTATTAGTAGAAAAGGGATGAGCGAATTAAGTCTAATTTTGGAGATGGTTAACAAGTAAAAAATTAGCCAAGACGAGGAAGACTTCATCTTTGTTTGTATGGAGAATTTCCGAACTTATAGTTGTTTAGAATGATTTAATATCTTCTATAAACGGAGATTCAGTTCTCACTCAAATCAAATGTATTGTTATCTGTATGGGAATTTGCTTGATTTCATTGAATACAAAATCTGTATATTAAACTTTGGTGTTTTATCTATTCGAAAATATCAATTTATTTAGCAAAGGATATTTGAAAGCGATGATAATTCCTCTTTAAGTTATCGGAAGATTTGTTGTGTAAACTTGGAAAGTATTTCCTTTGCCTCTAGTGTAACTATTTCCGATTAATTAAAAATTATTATAACTTATAAAACAAATAGGAAGTAATCCTGATTGACATTGATTAATAAACAGTTTTTGTTAAGTTTGTTTTTAAAACGAAATTATTTAACGATTGTTTAGTTGATAGTTTGGATAATTATATTTCGTTTTAAATAATTTCCTGTCATAAACATCTCTCAATTTTTTGAATTATTAAATGAAAATAATTTAAAAGAAAATTTCCGACATAATTAATAACAATTATATTAATAAAATGCAATATTTAATTGTTGTTTAAATACGTTAATTAGTTAAAACAAATACAATTATTGACGTTGTAACATTTTAATTGTTTATTAGTGAGAAGAAACGTTTTAATTAATTACTATTGAATTAAACAGACCGTTTTTTCCTTTCATTTAACAAGAATTTATTGTCCATTTGACTTATTTAACTTCTGTTAACAAATCTACTAAATACAGCTGAAATAACACATAAATACTTGTAGGGTTTATATAGAAAATAATAATAAAATATGATCATGTTGCCAAGAATAATTTTATTTAATTTAAAATAATAAAGTGACATTCAATCATACAAATATTAAGAAAATATATTTTTTAATGCGTATTGTATAATGGATAAGATTCAATTTTCAAGTAAATTAAATGAATTTGTAAAAATTTAATTGTTTCAATAGAAAAGACAAGAATATTTTATAAAAGAGAAAAATTATTAATCATGTTTAATGAAATTAATTATGCTTATTCTCTTCGTTAGTACTTAATTAATGATACGAATATCCTTTGTTATGTTGATAAAATCACCACATATTAAACAATAATGAAAAACTAATTATATAAACCATACCTAGTCATATAAGAATGTATATTTTGAAGATATTATTACGATATTATAATACACTACATTAAATCAGATAAAGTTTTTAATAAAAATGATTTTATGAGGTATAATCTTATGCAAAGCACTTAAAATATATTATAATAATGCTAATAGTGCATTGTATTATTTGTCACTCCGTAATAATGTAAACTTCCTTACATCGATTGTGTGAAATATCATGTTATATATTAATAAATAATAAAAATAAAATTAAATTGTAGAGAATCAATATTATAGTCACACATTTCAAACTGTGTCGACGTTCACAGAATGGCTGTATTATTTATTTATTAAATTTTAAATCGATTTATATTTGAAATACATAGTTGCCTAAACTATATGGCTTTTTATAGAAATAGAGAGAGATATAAAAATATTTAGTTTGTGAATCTTTTATATGTTTATACGTTGCGCATTCTTTTCAGAAACTGTTGCTATAGTGACTTTCACTTTTTTTAATCTTTGCTAGCAACAGAAGAAATTTTACATGGAAAATATTCGGCAATCTAAGCATATTTGATCGCATGATGTATGTAAGTATAACCCCCTGTTGTAAAAGAAGATATAGTGACACGAGTAAGTGAAGTTCGTAAAAGATGTCGATATTTATTCTCTACACAGAAGAATTTTTGGTAAGGTTTTAAAGATAAAATAGGAAATGTGTAAGTTAACACGAACCGGTGGAGTAGGTGAATTCAAATGTTTTTAAAAAGCTCTTTTCGTTCATAAATGCGTCCAGTACAGGGCCAGACTTAACCGAGAAGTCGATTGTGTAACGTGAAGGGAATTAGAAATAAGATGTAGAGTCACTTCCGCTTCGTCATTTCTGGTCTGACGATCACGCGGATTAACACCTCTTTGTGGACGAAGGATATCGAAAATAGTTCCAGAGAATCGACATTTTAATGGAAACCAGATTAATTAAGGTGGTTGGTCCTGGTTTCATTATCTGTTTTGATCTTCGGAGTTTTCCCAACTTTCGTTTATCGCTTGATTACTTCTAGAAAAAATACGGTTCTTTTTTTCGTTTTTTAATCCCCTTCGGGGAATTACGATAGATTATTTGCTTCGAGTAAATATTTGAGGGTTATACAGTTAACTTAAATGATTTGATATCTAATAATGAGAGTTATGATCTTTCTACGTAACTCTGTTGCGAGTCAACTATAATGATTCTTATGTTATTCTTTATAGCTTTTATAATATTTCTTATGTATAATTTTGCAGTAAATCTCAAAATGATTTATTATTTTCGATTATAAAACAGTTTAAAACATAATCTTGAGAAGAAAAATGCTCTAAGCCATGTTTCAATTTAGAAGGATTATTTCATTTGAAACGATTACGGAATAAATATTCTTTTGTAAATTGAAAATTAATTTAGATATATTTTATTCTTATTTATGAATCAATTTATATAAAATAGTATACAATTGAATATCCCGCAAGACAGTCTTATATCTTGTTACATAGAAGAAATTTCTATCTGCCAAAAACTTTGAGGAAATTTCTGTCTGCCAGTTATTTTCAAAAAATCTATAAATTTCTCATGGACTATTTATTTTCAACTGATTTACATAAAACAGAATGAAAAGAACTGAAAAAAATCTATTTATTGTTTGTAATAATAAAAATAATAAGAATTTTGATGGCAATTTGTGGTACAGTATTAGAGTTTCGTTGTGATTTTAATAATTTAATTTCATTAATTAAAATAAATTTTTTTAAAATAGAAGTACTTTTATAACATTTCATTCAGACGTAAATATATATATATATAAGGTATTTATATATCCTTCTCGTCATTTTCACGACGTATAAAAATAATATTTATTAAAAAGTAAGAAGATTGCATTTCAGATTATTATTTATTAAGTCTAATTTCGTCATAATTAAATTAAGTTTATGATTATAGGATCGGGCTGAACAGAATACGACTTCTGTAACAACTGGAATAATATGTTTATAGCTTTAATCTTAATTTACGTTCAATTTTGTAATATTATAATATACAAATTAAATTTTTTTTTTTAAATTTTACGTCTAATAAGTTTTAAATTTTTTTTTCTGATATATAATATTTTCTCAGAATAAGTATGGTGCCAATTTCATTACCTCTACGGAAGGAAAATACTGTATTTCTGTGTCATCACGAAATATTAATAAAATATAATAGAGTGGGGAGTCGAAAATAGAATTTTCAATTTGTCCAGATTTTCAAATATACGTGTAAATTAGCATTTTAAACACTGTGATACTCCAAGTACGCTGTAAATTAAGTTTAGATGCTCTAAGCTTACAAAGATTCAAAGTATAATTTACAGAATCATTATATTTAAACAAAAAAATACACTAATTATAATATTTGAAAGTTAAAATATTACGAAATTCGAATGAATTTTAGAACATTAACAATGCAATACCAACAGATCATCGATAAGTTATCATTGAAAACAATTGAGATCCATTTTATGACGCTTTACTGTATATATAAAAACGTATATTAGAAAATTATAAGATATTTTTAAACTGTTATCATTTACGGTAGCCTACAAGGCATTTGAAATTTTTAACATTTTTTCAATAAGGTTGAGTTTATAAAAGATAAAAAAAAAAAAAAAGTCAATGTCATGTTTGTCAAGTTTAATGTCTTCAAGTCAATGTCATATATGACATTGACTCGATGACATTGAATTTTTCAAGTTTTTCTAAAATTCAAACATCATCTTTTGAAATGTTTTTGCAGATTAGTTATTGCTGCGAAGTGATTCAAAGATCCGGCACATTGGTTCCATTCTTATTCACGAAATAAGTTATAGATACTTGCAACATCTATTCCTGTTTTCGTAAATTATTTAATATTTAAATGTAAAATTAAACTATAACATCTGTCATTATTTTTAATGGTAATAAAAACGAGCCGAGCGTAATCTTATGATTTTAACTATAAAATTTATTACAGTCATGTATTTATGTATAGTCAAATAAACTTTTTATAGGTATTTCATCCATATGTGTGACATACTGTATTTATAGATAAACTAATCTGTAATGAGATCTGTGAAGAATTACAGCCAAACGTGAAGAGATATAGGGTAAGTAGAGGCGAATTGGACCACACTAAGCTTTTAGCCTCGTATTTTTAAAAGTCTTTATTTTTGTTTTTTGTTCCTGTGTATATGATACACTTTAATTAACCTACATTGGGTTGAAATGAACCTTTTGCCATTTTGAAATGTCAATATTGTCACTTTCACTAATATTAGGTTTTTACAGTGTATGGTCTTTCTATCACTTGTGATACTTTTTAAATTTTCTCTGCTATACCGTATTTTCTTTTACAATAAGTGAATTTGCTGAAACGGCTCACTGTTGTTCATTGTTTAAAACTGAAATGAATTTATTAGTCAGAAAACTTTGACGACACTACTTTTCAAAATGAAACGTCACACAGAAATAGCATGCTACTAGCATGCTATAAATTACAGATATATGATCACGATACAACGTAAACTCTTCTTCTACAGCGAAAGCTATTAAATGCTACCGGTACAAATAACTAGGACAGCAATGTTATATACAAAGTAATGTTCTACCTTCTAAAAATAAACCTTTTCTGTAGCAAAAGAAAAAAAAATTATATCGAAGAGAGTATCAAAAAACCGTAGACAACATCATGAGGTTAATGTGAAATACTTTTAAATTATGAAACATGAATATCCAAATTTGGATTATTTTGTAAATTTATGAAAGAACATTATTGTTTGAACATATAAAATATTAAGTTAATTAATTTAATTTTGTTTTGAATTTATATTTTATTTATTCTACGCCATTTGGTCTTAGAAATATTGCTGGTATGGCTTCAATTACGACGTAATTAAGCGTGTAAGTAAGTTCTATATATTAATATTATATACTTATGGTATATATTTTAATTAGTTACAAGCGTAAGTAATAAATTTGGAATAGTTTTTTTTAAATATTAAAAATAAACTGATATATTACTATAAATATTATATATTAATAATAAAGTTATTAAAATAATTTTATAAAAGAAACAATTTGAAAATTTATATCTTAGAGTAGTTCGGAGCGCAGTGAGTTTTTACAAAACATTGTTTTTTCATAACGTATTTTAGCAATTTTTACAGTATAGTAGGGGTCCCCAAAATACGGCCTGCAGGCTTCTAGACAATTAAAAAAATATTTTACTTGCGTTAAACGATTCGAACTGAAGTCTGAGACAGTAAGAAATACGGCCACATTTACTCTAAAACAGAGGTCCCATTTTCTCGAAAATCCAAAACTTGGATGACTATCTAACTGCTTCCCAAAATAAACGATATTTGTAATGTATTTTACTTGTGCTCAATGTAATTTCTTAATTCTTAATGTTAATTTACATATATATCTCCGTGTATGATTTCAAATCGCACCGGCCCGCTGCTGTTTTCAGAATTAGTAATGTGGCCCTCTTGAAAAGTTTGGGGACTCCTGCAATATATATATATATATATATATATATAATATATATATATATATGGTGTAACAATATAGCAGACTAAGAATAAACTGAAATTACGCATAATATAACCTACTGTTTTATTAACATAACATTTTTCTGTTTGAATTTCCAAATGGAAAGAGTTAAACCCCCCCAAATCCTTCGTGTGCACAGTCTTGTCTTAGAGGTTGCTTAAAACTGTAATAAATATCTTTGGTTATAATTTAATCTATATAAAAGAATACACAGATCTTATTTCATTTTAAGCCTTCAGAACAAATCTTAATGGATTTTTTTTTTACAAAGATATATATGGTATCTATTAAAATTGTATACATTAAAATAGCTTATTTTCTGTCTCTAGACATGATGTAGCCTATATCCTAATCCTTTTAAGTTCGTTATACCATATAAATCGCATACTATTGAAATCAGAGGAGAAAGAGAAATGTTTAATCTTCATGAAATAGTAATATGTCTGAAATAATGGCATTTATCTGTTTTTTTTTTTTTTTTAAAATATTAAATTATCAAGTCTTTTAATAATAAATGTAAAAAGAAATTTTTTGAAAAGAATATGAAGAAAAGAAAGATACTAATCAATAGTAAAAGATATAGAATTAGCATAAATATTGTAATCAATAATAAATGCTTTTTATTTAGATTATATTTGGTTATAAGAAGATATGAAATTAAGTAATGTTTACATTAAAATGGAGAGAATAAATATTACTTTGTTATCGAACGATTTCGCTTAGAAAAGCTGAATGATTATAAATATGTGACGAAACGATTTTTTAAAAGTGTCCAAGAAAGAAGAAACCTTTTACAAGGTCCGTGAGATAAGTCACGGTCGGAGGATGTCAATCGAATCACGTGACTGTAATCTGGTTCCGCCGGTACCGCGCCCTGGCGGATTTCCTGAGAACTATATTTGATAGGACAAGAAAATCTAAGTAGTACAGAAGAGACGTAACACAATTTATCAGCAAGGAACTAGTCGGAAAGTACAGAGAAATACTTTTCTTTCCTCTTGGGACATTTATTTTGACTATATTCTGTTATTTTATTGTTTACTTTGTCGGTACATTCACTAACCGTACTTTTAAAACGTGGATTCGGCATTTTTTTTACTTTCTCTAAATTGACGCTAAAATCAACCTGAACTTGTGACATCCGCTACATAATTTACTGATAAAGCAACCGAGACATCGCAGCGTAATCATACTTTAATAAAAAGTAGGAAAGTATATATAAAAATTAGATTAATAAATAATTCTAAATGTAGATTAAATGATACTGTGTATACGAATTTTGAAAGTACATTATTTTATGGGCAAAGTTAGAAAAGTGTGAGAAAAGTAATGAACAACAATAGCCTATAGCAAATTCTTTATGTCCAATGCTGTCATTTTGTCTACTGACGTGTCTTCTTATCCCCATAGTTAAAGAAAGAAATAACAAAAATCAGAATGGCTACAGGCACATAAGGAAGACATTGAGTTGATATGTTTTCCGTTGTTTTTTTTACTGTATTCAAGTGGAAACTAATTCTTTAACGCATTGTAATCTATGAACAAATTTAATCATTTAGTACATGATAATATTAGCGATAATTACGTAATTATCGCTAATTTGAAACCTCATATTATCATGTACTAAATGATTAAATTTGTACTAAACAAAGCAAGAATCTTATCGGTTGTTAAGGGTAGATTATAATAATTCACTTTACCTGATAGAAAGTGAATTTATACCTGTTATTACGAAATAATTATTCTTAAATAGAAAATTGTTTCACGTTTTTATAAACATTTTCTAATGTATTTATATAAATAAAAAATATTTCGAAAGCTACACTAGAGAAGTTTTCAGGTAAATTATTTTGCTATGTAAAATAATATTTGAATAATGCAGAATAATATTAATTTATGATGTAGGGTATGCACTAAATTCAATAATTTGATGGCATTTGCAAGAATTTATTAATGCAAAGAAGCAAATTAAGATGACATTTTGTTAAATTTAAAATATTCTAAATGCTTCATAATTTCAACTATGAAAAATTTCCGGTTTAATATGTATTTATAAAAGAGAAAACGTTTTTATTCTAGAATAATTTATGCAATATTCAAGAAGACTTTTCAAAAAAATTGCAATCTATTGAATGAAACATAGTAGACACAAGAATAAATTTTTCTCCCTTTTTTTCAAAATTCCCTGCAAATATCAAATATATATTTAGACTGACTCAGAAATTCAGATGAAATCATGATAAAGTTTTAAAAAAATAATAATATTAACTTATTACAAAATGCCACACAGATCTATGAAGGTTTTTTAAATAAAGTAATATATATATAGCCTATAGAGAGAGATATGTGGCATTTTGTAATATATTTTAATTTATTTAAAAACTTTATCAGTTATTTATAATATGATTCGATATAGATTTTTACCACACAAGAAATATTACGTCAAATCAATTATTTATTTCGATTTTTCTTCGGATGAAAGCGGGAGTGGTTCATCATAATCAACAGATTAGACCGGTGACCTGTATAGTAACGTCGTTTATTCTCAATCCCATTTATTCTCAATTTGCCAATTAAGATAAATATTGTGTAAGTACATGTTAACGAGTTATTTTATTTTTATTTTTTATTAATAACTGCGAATATTTTCTCGGTGTAATAATGTAGAAAATATACTTACACTAATATTGAATGTGGATAAAAAAAATCCAATAACATAAAATGGTATTGAAATAATTCGAAGTAGACGTCAGTTTTTTTTTTGTGGGAAATGTTTGAAGTATTTTAATAAATTTAGCTAACCTCACATTAACCAGTGATTTAAAATCATGTTATAAGGTTGCATTACTCTACTTATTTGATGTTTTAGGGTGGAAGAGCGAAAGCGAATGGTCGGATTCCAATCACGTAAGGTTCGGTTGAATTACTTAGGGATAAGAGGCACCGAAACTATAAAGAAGAGTTCAGTTGTACCCCAGATAACACGCGACATAGAAAGGGGATTACTTTTGATATCTAACTCCATCTATTGTCATAAAAAGCAACTAAAGACAGCCATTAGATTGTAACTCTTTGGCTTTCGTTAGCGTTTTTAGAAGAGACTTTCTTGAATCGAATTATTTTGGATGACTCAAAATTTTATAATGTTATAAATTGAATTGGCAAAAGTATTAAAAGGTTAAATTTAAGAAAAATATAAAAGAAACACATAATTCCTAATCAATTTTTAATTGTAAGCTGGATTTTATAAGTTACTTTATGCTGAAATGATAAATATTTTCAACCTTATTATAATACAAATTATAAAGGGTCTATCGTTTTCTTTTTAATCTTCCAAGTTAAAGAATTTGCTTTATATTTTAAAATATTTAAGAAACTGAATCGATCACTTATCAATTCTTGCGGATTTCTTAATTTATTCTAAATTTATCTGAATACTTCTGAACTTCCGTATTACTAATTACAAGAATCTTATCGGTTGTTAAGAGTAGATTATCTCCTGTATAGTTTAACTTTGAAAGGACCAGATTGGATCCGTTTCTAAGCTTTATTAAACTTATTTATGTAACTATAGCTTTGCAATAGGCTAAATATTTATAGGACGAAGCTACTTTTAGAGCTTAATCCTTTCCAAAGTTTTCAGATCACGCCAAACTGAAGAATCTATAGAAGATCTACAGAAAGTTTTTGATAATTGTCCGAAAAAAACCTCCTTTGTATCGAAATCACGTATAAATTTCGATTTCCATAACGCTATATCCTGAATTTAAAAAAGAAAAAGTTTCTAAAAAAAAAAAAAAAAAAAAAAAAAAATGGCGATTTCCGTTTACGAAAATCCTTCACAGTCTTTTTCCCCCTCTATATTTTAATAACTAATATCAATGAGGTAGTGCGCATGTGCTTAATTCAACGTCACGTGATACTCGCGTCATGGCCTCGGGCTTAACAGCGTGTCAGAAAGATTTTCTCGCAAATAAGTCGGCCAAGCAGAAAACTCGTTTTTATCTTTGTTAATTCTAGGTAAGGTAGGAAAGTTTTCTTTTATTTAGAAAAAAAACCAACAAGTTTTCAAATTAGATATCTTCTACAAAGAAAAATAAAGTAGTTTAACGAGAAAAAAAAAGAAAAAAAAAATTAAAATGAGTTTGAAAATATCGTGTAGTTCAATAGATTTTTTTGGCAAGTTTGCGTTGTTAGACTATACTCGAATAGTTTACAACAATAAATAGAGTTTTACAACGAATATACATCGAAATTGTTAAAGTTCTTTCCGGCTGATCCCTTCTAATATCGAAATTTAACACTAGTTTAGTCTAAATTTGGCTGTGAAAATCAGCCAAATTTAAGCTAAAATTTTAAAATCAAAATTTAAGTATGCTTCAAGTTTACTTAATAGATATTTATAAGATTATAATTGGATTTTATTCGATATCTTCTAGCGATATCAGATATCTTTTAAGATCGCTAGAAGATATCGAATAAAATCCAATTATAATCTTATAAATATCTATTAAGTAAACTTGAAGCATACTTAAATTTTATAAATCATTTTGTTTCTTTTTTTTTTTTTACCATTAATGAGGATCTACAGGATTCAATCATTAAATGTCGATTTAGGTACCATTTAAGAATCTTTTAAACTTTAATGTTTTTATAAATATTTTAAAGCAGATTCATCCAAATAAAAATGAAATAATGATTTTAAAGTATGTTTTTTTTTTTTTTTAATCGTAAATTGGATAATTTATAAGCTTAATGAAGAAATTTTATAAGTTTGTTTTCCTATAAAAATCTTGTTTTTCAATTTTTTTTGCTAAACTAATAAATTAAATTTTCATTATAAATATCACATTTCTTAAAAATTTAATTAGCTTATTACTTTTATAATTTAAAAATATACAAATTATATTAATTTATAAATTTTAATATCTTCCTTTACTTTTTCTCTTCGGTTTATTATTATTATTTTCAATCAGCAGATATAATCATTCGAATATTATTATTATTATTATTATTATTATCTTGTTTAATAGTAAAGTATAAGATTAAGGTTATTCAATTAATTAAGTAACTTAATGTAAGACTTGTACAGTACAATAAACAATTTTGATTAAATTTAACCTTTCAACTAATTGCGAAAAACTTCAAGTTATCAATTTGGATCTACGAGCTTTGCATTAAAGTGCATTAATTCACCTAATATGATAATTTTTTTTTTTGAATCGAATAAAATATAAAAGAGTTTTTATTTGTTTATTTTATTTAAAAATTTAAAAAAGTTTTCGATTTTATTGGTAAATTATTCTGAAAATAAGTAATAACGTAGGTCTGTTAATACGAGAAATGATGCTGGGTTTTTATACATATTCTCTTTATGGTTGAAAATAATATCTTATTATTAAGGTTATAAGTACATTTTTCATCATTTTAATTAGGAATATTAAGTATTTTTCTTTATTAATTATTTTAATAAAGTTTTTTCTGTTTGGATTGTAAAATGGAAGAGGTTAAACCCCCAAAAATTCCCCATTTTTAGCGATTGTTGTTTAAAATTTATGATATTTTATGAAACAAAATTTAACGTTTTATTTTAAAACATAAATAAATACTCCTATAATTTTTTTAAAATGTTTCTCACATTACTGTAATTTGGAGAAGATTTATCACTTTGAATAACTTATATTTTAATTGTTAATAAATATTAACCATTTAAAATATCTTATCTCTCTTGTCTTGTAATCGTATTCCATCGAGAGATATGTCTAGAGGGAAAAGATCCAGCATAATTATTTTTTATTTTCTGCCAAGAAAAAAGTAAAATAAAAGGATTGCCAATTTCGTGAATTCACCGATTAATATTTCACAGAAATATCTGTGAATTATAATACGAAGTATAGCTTCAAGTTATAATAAGGGAGTATGTAGGCGGCATTTACGAAGGAATTTAAAATTTTCTATTTAAAATTAAATTTTATAAATGGAATTCATATTTGTAATTCATTCACAATCGTCAATTGGACATTAAATCATAAAATAGTTTAATAAAATTAAAATATAAGTCATGTTTATAATCAAATTAATAGGCTACAATTACTTGTAAATTGTCGAATATAAAAATAAAATTTAACAGATTTTATGCACGATATAGACGTTTGAATTATCATTGAAAAACACTCTTTATTAAATCTTAGACGAATGAAAAAAGCAATAAAAACCTCTAGCATTAGTTATAAAATATTTGTTAAAAGATTGTAGGATGAGGCAGAGCGACACAAAAGGCAAAACAATCTTCTCAGGGGGTGCCTCCCTGCAAACTGGACTCTATTTAGGTGTTAGACATGTGAATAAAAGCCGGAAAACTCCACGTGGCCAGCCTGTTAGTGAGGCACGAACCCGCGACAAACTACTAGTGTTTAGTGGTTTTATCCACTCGGCCAACGGTGGACGTTTGTCAAAGGAAATGTGGAAAAGTAATTCTGAAATTTACATAATGACATTATTTTTTATAAGTGAATAACCGACTAATTTAGTCATAGAAATCAGCGCTAATTTAATTAATCCCTGAATTTATACTAAATTTTTCAAAATGGATGAAATTCTCACTGTCGTATCAGTTGATTTTCAGCTTTATAAGACATCTTATTACTGATTTTACATTCTACTTTTAGTTTATTTATCGTTGTTTAAATACAATTGCTCTATTTACACGTCCTCTCACACCTACAAGTCACATTTACAAAATATTCGTTTAATACAAAATAATTTCAGAATATTTTAGAAAATTATTATAATTTAAAGTAACTCACAAGCAGTTATTATAAGAAAGTTTAAGCATAGTTCTAACTTATTATAATATATACACATAACTTATATGTATTAATACAAAAATCAAATATTCGTAGATAAAGATGAAAATTATGGGATTTAGTACATTGTAATCATTAAAATTTACAATATTTCTGAAGAATTTTAAAGTTTTCTCGCATAATAAGTCTGTTTTTGGGAGGTCGCTTTCAATTATTCACGTTATTTTCCGCGAATGATGTGCCCATCACGTTACGTGTTATGTGACATGTTATTAAACGCATTAGTTCTGAATGAAAGAGTTTATTGATGAATCATCAAAGATCATAACCCTGTCTAACGTTAACCCAATTAGCCTCTTCAAGTTCGTTAGAGCCATATAAGGCTATATTTATTGTTACCATTATTACGTTTAATGGGTTTACATAATATTTAGATTACAAAACAAATGAATATATTTTTCAGAAAATTTCATATGAAAATTTACCTGGAAAGTATACCTTAATGGTTAAATGATAGACTTAAGCGATATTCCATTAAGACAGACACTTCCATTAAGAGAAAACAGAAATAAATGGAATTCGATCCAAGAAAATTATACTTAAGATTTGTCAGAGGATAGCCATTTTTATTTTTAAAAATTAGCTTAACGAATATAAAATTTGCAGGATGTAGAAAAATAAATTTGATTATATTTAAAAATTTAATGGAGGAAAAAAACTCTGTACGAAGCAAACGATCTCCTTTGGATAGATTTTATACTATTCTTAATATAATTTGCCAAAATGTTTAGTTTTTTTCCCTAGTAGTTTTTTGAAACGAGTTTACAAGGAAAAATAATTTGAAATCAATATATAATGCAGTTTTACGAACACAGATATATACCAAACAACTGTATAAATAGCCTTGTTTACACGTAAACGTAGATTACTCATATGCAAAAATTAAACCAATAGAAATTTACATAAATCAGCTAAAATAACTTTTAAATGTACCCATACAAACGTTCAATCTTCACCATAAATCCTTTAATTTACGATTGAAGATTTTTAATTATAAAATCTATTGTAAAAAGTCTTCATTCGTAAATAATGTTAGGTTTAAGTAATAAATAAGATATTGATGATAATATTATTATTATTTTACTTTTTTTACGTTATACAAATTGAAATTATACTGAATAATTTTTCGAAAACTACAGTTAAAAACACGAAAAGTTTATGGAGATTATATAGCATTAGAAATATATTTAAAGTATTTCAACAAGAAAAGATATTAAATTAAAACTTCTAGAATGAGATTATACAAACAGCTTAATTCAATTTATCGGTTTTAGTATTCAAGATGTTTTCTGTTTTATGTAATCCCATAAAATCTTTCGTATTTTTTACTTAAATCTTCTTTTTATTTTCATGTTAAATTGTGTAAAAAACAATTCTAGTGGTTGAAAAATTTAAAATCGGTCCTTCGTAATTTACTTGTTATATTAGCATTCATTTATATCTTTAAAGTGGGCATTACCTATTCAATATTATAATCAATTAATAAGTAAATTTTACTGTAAACCGATACGTATGCGGCATTTAATATTAGCGTTATTATTCAAAGTTTTTAATTAAATCCCGATTAATATTTAATTTTTGAAGCGTTAAATTGCTAAAATTAGCGAAAATTTAAGATAATTTTTCTAGCTGAATTACGTAAAAACATTTCGCGCAACCGATTCTATAAATACGTAAAGCGTATGGTATATTGAATAATTTTTGAATCAGCATGACATCAGCTATTCGTAAAATTGTGCTTACAAAAATAAGTATTAACATTGTATTGGCCTTTTTCTTAGAAAGCGAAATCTTACTAAACAAGTATCAGAAATACAACGTCCTGTTGTACTTAATAACTTTACTCAAACTTCTCCCTCCATGTAACTTTGTTTGATGCGGGTAAATGAAGTATTATCTGCAATTCATTATAAATTTGATTGTGTTAGAGATGTTTTAACTTATTTTTTTTTCAGTCCAGAGTCCAAATCTTCCAGTACAATGACGTCTCCGTGCAGACGTCCGATTCGCCTACGACATATCACTACGGGTCATACAATACTCGATTCTTTACATCAGAAATGCACTGAAGTAAGTGACTAATTCATATTTATAATTTATTTTAGTCTTGTTTCCTACCCTATCTTTTTAATATTTAATTTGTTTTTTCTTTACATTTAACTTGGTGACCATTTAAATTAACTTAACGATAAGGTGTTTAATTATAATACCACGTTTATTTAAATGAGAAAATAGAGTCCAAATGATATTTCAGTAGACATATCGATTACATATTTATTAAGATTCCAATTTCCACTAAATTTAACATTTAAGTAATTTCTTCATTTCTTCCAGACTTTAATTTTAATGGTAAGAGATTTAATCTTTTTCTTACAACATAATCATACTAGACCATTTAGTATGCACGAATATCTTTGAATTAGAAAAGTTTTATGTCGGGATATAATGTGTTAGTATTTATCATTTATACGCTATGCATTAAATTGATGAATATTTATATATTATAGGCTATACTTCAATAAGATGTACTTAACAAAGATAATTTTAATTAAAACTTTAAACAAACCAATGGTTTCTACACAATCATTATACCATGAATTATTTTTATAAAGATTATAGCAAATATATCATTCATTTTAGTCTATGAAGATAGGCGCTGGCTTCCATAAGCCACTGTCGATTTTTAGGCAAAATGCAAAGTTAAGATTCAAGAAATGGGATTTAAAGGAAAATGAGAGTCATTAGAACCATTAGGAACATCTTGAAGTTGTCGCCAACGATTTCCGGATGTGGAAGAACTATATATTGATCGAAAATTTGACACTCGATTGGTAAACGAAATAAAACTAAGAAAAAAAAACTCAGAAATAAACGCAAAAGTATATCCAAGAATTAAATTTTTCAAGGAATCCATTTCCATTGTGTCTATTTTAAATAACTAAAGAGCATGGAAGATGTATTCCCCTGTTTATACCGCAATTAATTATCGTATATATCAATTTTCTTTGAAGAAGTTGGAAATAAAAACCACGTCAAATGACCGGATGTTTTTATTTTGAATCTTCCTGCATTATATTAGGAGGAAAAAATATATCCGCGAAATGCTCCCAATTTCTATCGATCATGTGAAAAAGGAAACTTAATGCCTTTCGTTTATAGTTTCAAATAAATTATTACCTTTATCTAAATTTATTGATCCGTATCTTTGTAATTATAAACAGAAAAATATCATAATTTCTTTAAATTTTATTTACATTAAGTAGATAATTTGAATAATATCGAACATTTATTATACAAATATATTTTAAGATAATTAAAAAATGAAGTTTTCTTCTGTTGTAGAACATTTTATTATTGATATATCAAAAAGATTAAGTGAGTGACACTTATATGAAGTTGTTCTTTTATAAGAATGAATGTTACTCTTACGAGACGATATGGAATTAAGCTGCTCGTAGAGTTACCTATAACTAAGACAGGTAAACCATAAATTTACAAGACATTGTCTATTATTTAAAGAGGAATGAAACGAGATCCTTTGAAGTGGAGAAGATAACCTTGAAAATCGAAACATTAAGTTAATGTACAGTTAAGCAATAGAAATCTATCGCTTGCAGGTGTTAAAATCGGCATTAAATTTTGCTATAATCCATTAGCAAAAAAGAAAAAAAAAACACACACATTTTCTTTTTAGGAAATTAATTATCCGACATTAAAACTTGGTCGACTGAATTTCATAAATATTCTGCTCCTATAGAGTCTGGGGTTAATTTATAGCAGCAAATAGAATCTGATAAATATCAAGTCATTTGACTTGTTAATTTATGCAGTTATGACATTTTGACAGTTTAGTATTTAGGAGAAATATAACGATATTTCAGTTTGCGACTATAATTTACCGCACTTATCCTCTGTTTCTTTCATTTAAGGCGCAAAATTCGATTAGAAATTTTTGGCGAAATTTTACAAAAATGTAAAAAGAAAAACGCTATAAAAATGACAATTTCTTTTTTTTTGCCTGTCGCAAAAAACTTTAACGTCACGTTGACGAAATATGTCCAATATTGTTGACTTAACAACCTATATCTTGAGATTAAACATTACAATAAAGAAACTTCCGAAGATAAGAGTGTTATCGGTCCCTTTTTTTACCTCCAAAACTAATGGAAGTGTCGTGTAAGCATTGTTTGCGAGCCGTATTGCTAATGATTAGCAAATCAGTCACATAAAAAAAGTATTTTCTTTAGATCTACAAACTTTAGATAGAATAATCTTGGCGACATTTTAAAGTCTCTTTAAATATATATATAGAAAAAAAAGTTTGAATAATTAACGTAAATAAATCTCAAAAAGCATTAAGTTTTTCTCTTCTAAAACAATGGTTATCCCCCTTTTTAAATTACTTATCTTATGCTTGCGAGGTTTAATCCGATAGAATTTTTCAGCATTAACCGAAAACAAGGAAAAACTGTTCAAACTATAAGAAAACTTTTTAGTTATTTAGTATAGAATCTAATTAAAAAGTAAGCTTAGACCAGTTTTGCGAAACTAAATTTTAAAATAATTATAGGGTTTTCTATTATTTAATTGTAAATCACATATTTTAATGTTGTAAGACTATTCGGTAAATCAAAAAGTGCCATAAATATCGACTGTGATATTTCGTAAAAGTTATTCTGATATATTTTATAGACATTGAAGCTGAAATACTCATTCCATGCAGCTGCCTCCAGCACAATTACGAATCACGTCATATGATACTATTTTATGTTGTACCATAATGATTCTAATTTATTTTACCATCTTAATCAAGTAATTGTAATTTTGTTATGTTCTTTACTGTTTAATCAATCAATATATTTAATTATTAAATGTTCAATAGGTCTTAACCATAAACACTTCAGTGTACCTAATCAATAATCAATGTTATTGATTGATAACGATTCATATCTATCAATCGATAAAATCAATGCTATAATATCCACTTCTGTAAGATTAAATAGCCTTAAAAGAGATGAATTGTGACGATAATGATGAATTACAATTAATAATATAATGTAAATTAGTTAAGTTCAAGTAAGGAATTTCATTTAATGAACTAAAAAAAATTCCAGTTTTTAAATGAATTATTATTAAATAAATAATTAAAATTGATAATTAATGAGTTATTTTTCTATTTAAAATGAAATTTAAAGTTACTCATCCAAAAATAATCTGTTATTATATAAAAGTTTAATTATAATAACAGATTATTTTTATGTCAATTTGAAAAATTCTAAACATTAAAATAATAAGTTAATTAACTATATCAATTAATACACGATCAATTTTAATTAATAACGATATTCAAGAACTGTTTCTGAATGTTAACAATGTCATTAATGTAAATTCTTATATCCTTAAAATGGAATTTTCTTCGTTAAAAAGTTTAATTTCTCACTTATTTTGTCAAGAATAAAACAATTCTTTCATAATATATAGGCTATATTTTTTAAATAATGTAAAATAAAAATATTTAGGACATGATATTTAATATACGAAAGGGAAATATTTTTATGAGTTAATCGTTTTAAAAATATCAAATAAACTAAATAAAACAATGCATATTTTTATTACTAAAAAAGAATAATTAAAAAATTAAACTGAAAAACTAAATAACTTATAAAAATCTTTTTTTTTTAGATTTTAAATAAATATTTTAATTAATTTTTAAAAAAATTTCCAGCCCGTTCAGTGTACAAGTTCGGTTTGTGCTGGATCATTAATGAGCACACCTTCTAAAAGACCGCCAGGTACTGCAAGGTGTAAAGAAGAAGTAATCGAACAAGCTAAAGCATTCTTTGATCAATACTATCTCAGTATTAAGAGGTAAGATACTTCGAGTATCTTTAACTCATAATAATGAATGGAATTTAAATATTTTTATATGTGAAATTGCCAGCATTCTGAAAGTTTTCTCAATTTCAACCGTTTTCCCGCATATTTTCAAGAAACTTGATTGAAACTGTACACAAGTAACACGCTTTAGAGGAATAATAATGAAATGCCAAACAGTTTATATGATAATTGAATTGTAGAAACAAAATATTCCGATTTAGACCCCTATTCATAAATACAATATCTCTCTCCACTCCATCAGGTTATAAAAAAACGTTTTCTACTTTAAAATAAACTAAAATTTAGACTTTGGGGACAGTTTTTAATCTAATTTTAGCTCACTAGAGGAGGATATTTTATCTTCTAAAATGGGTGGAGATAGATCTTATTACTTCATTAAAAGTTTATTATTTAATTTGTTATTAATTTTATTATCTGTTTGACTTTTCTTCAGATATAATTCGACTCATCACAAGCAAAGACTTTCGGAAGTCGTAGCTGAAATATCGGAGAGAGGAACATACGAGCTGAAAGAAACTGAATTAGTTTATGGTGCTAAATTAGCTTGGAGAAATGCTCCAAGATGTATCGGTCGAATTCAATGGTCGAAATTACAGGTATTTAATTAATTAATGCATACGAATTGTTAATAAATATTGATTAAGAATAATTAAAAGGAATAAAGTATAAAAATTACTTGTAAATAAATTAATAACAATTACGCAGAGATTTATTATCGCTATAAAAAAAAAAAAATTGTTCAAATAATAGATGTTTAGGAACAATGGAGCGATCGTGATTTATCTAGTTCGAGATCAATCAAAAGTAGTTACAACATTTAATCGAGATCTACATAATTACCGGAGATTAAAATTAAGATTTCCAGAATGATTTTTTTCTCCTCATTCCTCTTAAGTTTCTAAATTATTATATAACAAAAAGTTTATAATTATAGAAAATTCATTGCTCCTGAATATTAATCATAATGTGATTGATGACGAATGGAGATTAGTATTTAATCCAGTTTAATCCAATATTAATCATTATATGTCGCGATTAATCAAATTAAAGATAGAAAATTTTATCTCCGATGTAATTAAAATTCTGGAATGTGAAAAGATTTTTAAAGAACAAGAAAATTTAATAAGCGAAATAATTTTGTGTCGTATAAAGAATGTTATTTTCTAATATATTTTTTATTTTATTCAGTTAAATTTATTACTTAAATATAATAATAGATAAGCATTGAGATTTCTCCTTCGTGGAATTTATAAAGATAACGTTTGTAGGTTGGCTCGTTGTTTTACGTAACGGTGCTTATTGTGCGTTACGTAAAATTGATTCGGTAAATATTGCAAGTCAGTCAATAATAAAAATAAGATTTATACGTAACACTTAGATATAATAAACAGATTTCAAATAAATTCATTTAAAACGATAGTCTAATTATAAAGAATTTGATTTGAGTTATATTTAACATCCGATAACACCGTAATGAAAAGACAATGTAAACAATCAACAGATATTAAAGATAAGCGAGTGCTTGTAATATTTCTTAAACAAATAATGTATAAGGAAAAAACTTTTCATTAAATATCGAGTCGTATATTTTATATTCCATGTAAAGTATAAACTTCTAAGAAATTTGTGTAAATATCAATAAATTAAACTAATTAGAATTCCAATAAAATCGCGTCAAATGTTTACATTCTTTATTTACAACACACAGGAATTTTTATTTCTTAAAAATATCAAAGATTTATAATAGAAACAAAGCTAATTTACTTCTCGTACGAGAGATTAAGTTCATTCATATTTCGGTTTCGATTCAGATAATAACAACTTCATTTATCAAACGAAACTATCAACTTCTAAATCTCGAAATCTTCCCAAATAATTTGTAATATTTAACACAAGCGATACAGAATAGTGAAAATTCATAAAGTTACAAAGAAATTAAGTATAATTGAATGATAAATGCTTGTTCTAGATATTGCCAGAATAACGAACTAAAACCTGATACATGTATTTATTTAGTATTTGAAATGAACTTCTACACGTAATAAGTTATGAAAAATATCCAAAATAATGTGTTTTTGCTCCCAAAATATTTACAACAATTCGACAAATTTTCTAATGAAAAGTATTTATATAAGGAATTCGTATGAAATTGGAGTTTATAAAAATAGTCATTATTTATTTAGGTATTCGATGCCAGATACACAGTCACTGCAAGAGACATGTATGAAGCAATATGCACTCATATCAGATACGCTACTAATAAAGGAAACATAAGGTATAAAAGTTTATAAAGTAGTTAATGAAGAGTTGCTTGAATAAAAAAATGAAATATAATATTTGTATTTTATAGATCAGCAATCACCATTTTCCCTCAAAGAACAGACGGGAAGCATGATTATCGCATTTGGAATAGTCAATTAATACAATACGCGGGCTATCGTCAGAGTGATGGAAGCATTGTGGGTGATCCCATAAATGTGGAATTTACGGAAGTAAGTGGCGCCATCTCCTGTTTTAATTTACAAGCAAATAGTATTATTAATATTAAATAATTAATTTTAGTTTTTAAAGATATTTTCATTTGCATGTTTACTTCTTGTCAAACTGACGTAACTGTAAAACTTTCCTTCGAACTTTTTGATTTTCATTATGTTTGATCGAGAGATTCAGAATTAGCTTCGGGGATAGTAAAAGTGTTAGAATATTAACTTATATTTTTCTTCATATTTATTTTTCTTCAACGCTTTAATTTTCATACAGATGTTATTAATGTTTTTATTAGTTTGGCTCAGTTTCTGAAGTCGTTAATTCATTTAAAACTTAAATGAGTTGATAATAAGCTGAATAATCTTGTTTACCCAAACATCACCTAGTAATAATTCTTCTCTTTTAAAGGGAAAATATTCTTTTTTCCCTTGACAGAAACCAAGAAAAAGGAGGATATCTTAAATTAGGAGCGAAATAAGAAATATTAAAGCTCAGAAAGATTGCTTTCTTCCATTGCAATTGTAAAAAAGAAATTTAGTGGAAAGTAAAATTCCAATTGAAAGTTAGCAGATAAAATTTCGTTTAACGATTATTTATTTTTTTATTCGCTAACTTGTATTGGAATTTTCTTATATTAGTTTTGTATTTACACGTATAAATTTTTTTTTTAAATTTCAGTAACTTTCCTCAATATAACCAAGTGAAATAAATTAAATACTAAAAATGCATTTTACATTGAATATTTCGAGTTTTTCTTAGATAATTTTCAGTTATTAAAAACAAATATGCACTTATTTTTAATTGAAAATAATAACTTAGCTTCGAAAATAATTTGAATGTTCTTTCGCGTATAATTATTTTATAATTTTTGGAATATTTTTAGATTCGAAATTCTATTTTAAATGAATTTTTCATTGTTCTTAAAATTAGTTTCTCGTGAAAACTTTTAGTAATTTATTAGTAATTTTAATTTTAACCAAAGTTTCATTTCTATTTTTCTTTTTGTAGGCTATTTTGAGTGTAGAGATAAAACTTATTTATAATATTATACAGGGTGTCCCAAAAGTGTCCGTACTGCGACACAAATCAAGCCCACCAGTGGCCGAATAAATAAAACCATTGGAAACTGGTAGTTGGTTATTGGTTCGTGCCTGACCAATGAGCTGGCCACCATGCTGTGTTCTGGGTTTTCTTCGTGTGTCTGACACCTAAACAGAATCCAGTTTCCACATAGGAAGTTCTGCTAGATGTTACCCAACTGGCAGATCACCCATGTTGCCTTAATCCGTCAATCCACTGATACAAATCTTAATGCTGACATTTTAATGTTTTGTGAATACATTTCACCTTTGTTTGTATGGAAACTTTTCGGGCACTCTGTAGATTATGCAAATTTGTTGTTATTTATGTAAATTAGATGTAATGTCTCAATTATTAATGTTTTAAAATGGTAACAAGTTAGAAGGTAAGCAATGAAAATTTACGTACTGTTCTTCCTAAAGTAATTGACTAATTCCTGACTCTAATTCTTGATTATAAATACAGAAGCAAGGATTACAAATTGACGGTAAGATAACATTAAAACAGTAATTAATAAACAGGTATATTTCCACTGTTTTAAAAAATTAAATTTAGAGTTGTGTTATTGGATTTTGGATAATTTTATCATACAACTAATACACGTATCGCTTAACTGGTTAAATTAAATACAAATATTTATATATGAGAATAAATGAAATCATAGAAATTAAATAAATTAGGAATTATCTGACATATTCTCGTTACTAGATTGTTTTTTTTCTACTAGAAAGTTACTTGTGTAATCTGTATAAATAACTTAAAGTCTTATCCAATAAATGAACTCTACTTAGTGATAACGTTCGTTGGAAAAAGTCCTATTAAGAGAAATAAACTTTCTTTTTCTCTTCGATTTTCTGTCATCCTTGGTTCTAAAGATTTGCAGGATTAACAGATCAAACCAAATTCACATAATACGCGTTTAACTCAAAAAGTATATACTGGACCATTAATTATATTTGGTCTATGTTACTAAAGCATTATGAACTTCTAAAATCTTGAATTAAGCAAATATTAAATGCCGGTTGGTGGTTTACGTTTGATATTGCTGACACTTGCTCTTTTCTTATAATTAATCCTAATCAAACAAGGCATTTGGAACAGGTTCGTTCGGACCGGACCACGATCGGACCACCTTATGCTGACAACGTTACGAGTACAATTCTAGTTTAAATCATCCGGTAGCGTGACTTTGAAATTAGAACAAACTGTCAGAACAAACCAATAGACTTTTCCGTAGGATAAAGTGTTATTGCTTTTTCTCACTCTCGGGAACACATATACTTCTACACAGGGAGATTTAAAAGTTAAAAAAGTCGAAATAGCTAGGTAAAAATTAAAAGTTAAATCTTTATAATGAAACTAGATCATTGTCATAATTATGGCAACTACTCTTCGTTTATGAGCCGGACAATCTTTTTCCTTCTTACAGCTCTGTTATGACTTTTCGAAAAGTTTCTATCCGGCCCGCGAGAACTTTAATAGATTATTAAATTGGAAAAATAGCTAACTAATTAATAGTTATTTTTCGAAAACGATAAGAGAAATAAATGTAGTAATTAACTTCTTTTTTTATTTATTTCATATTTGCAAACTAAAAATTTACAGGTCACAAGAAGGCGTCAATTAACTACTACGGCCCGCGGAAGAAACGTAAAATTTATTCTGGCCCATGTTATAAAAAGGTTGCCCACCCTTGATCTATGATATAATCCAAATAGCGTTAAAGAGATATGCAAAGAAACATATTTGAGCTTTGCAGCTCTCCAGCTTAGAGTAGACGAGTTTCTTCAAGTATTCTATACCAAGCTCGTGATGCCAAACTTTTAACATACTTCTGCAGTTTCAGTTTATTTTCAACTTTCTTCTTTGAAATTTCTGTACCAATAATATGTCAATAGTTCTCAACAGAGTTGAGCTCAAGACATAGCATTTGATCTGGGTGACACTCTACATTCACAGACAAATTTATAAAGCTTAATCTGTTGACACCGTTACTGAATATTCATTTTCACATTGTTTGAATTATCGGACGGTTTAGTTTCTGCTTTAAGTAAGTAATCTCTGTTGTAGGACTCGCCATTACTACACCTAATTTTTTTTTTCGACATCAGTTCTTTGCAAGTAAAATTTGGGTTAATTCGAAAACCTAATAGTATCTCTTACGTCAGTCCTCAAATCCGTGTACTGTTTAGTCCAGATAAACCACTGTCTGTACCTTTTACTCGCCAGTAATGATTTTTTACATAGATGATAGGCTTTTAAACTCATGCTGCCTAGGCGACGTTACACAGTGCTTTCGCTTTTATGCCATTCTGCTCTTCAGACTTAACGTGGTTCAGAAGAGCTAGCACTATGTTCTGGCGGGCTGAGACGTTATAACATCATATCCTGACAGCATATTTACCTCCTGATTAAGCTTTTCTTTAAATGCTACTATATTTACATGTAACAAACGCACAATTGTTGATTGATGTTAATGCAATCTGCGCTGTTTCGCGGGAGGATAAACCTTCAGCATTCAAATCAACAGCTTTAAATTTTTTGCATGATGATAACTGTCGAAAACTTTCCATTTTGCTTACAAAAGCGCAGCGTCTTTGCACGAATTTACATACCAACGGTTAATAGAATCACCGGATATATTGCTGCATTAGACTTTGTCAGTCAATGAAAAGTGTTCTCATGATTAGGCTCTATGTCATAGAGCCTAATCATGAGAACATTATAGAGTCTATGATGTCAGGGATGATACAATACTTACAGTTTGTTGTTGGTCTGTATCAAAATTAGGCTATACTTTACTAAAAAATAAACATATTTATATAAGATATAAGCAAAAATTTGCACAAAATAGAAGGGTCACAACAATTGTAGTGTATACGATTCAAGTGAAAACACACTATACTCAATTTCATCTGTGGTCATTTAGTGAACACGTTTGATCCTCCCGTAATTCTGTCCAGATTTTAAATAGGTGCCGAATAATCGGTGGTCAACCTTTTTTTTGTTTTATAAATAACAGTTGAATAAATTACTTAAAAATTAGATAAAATATTGAAAGCCTTTCTCGTTTTTCTCTTTGTAAAAGATCCGCATTGATAAAACAATTCAGGCTTTTTTCTGTTTACCACATAAAATTCTTCTTCTTGCATTTCTATTTTTGTAAATTTGAATTCTTGATTCACAAACTCATTTTGGAAAGGTAACCAATAATAAAATTAATCAATTGTGATATTAAAATCATTGCATGTAAATTATTAAATTTTCTAAGTGATTATAAAATTTATCTTTAACATGTTATCATTTTTATGTTTGCAAACAATAAATTTTTCTATAAAATTATAATTTTCTACTTTGTATTATAAATATAATTGATGCCATTTCTATTTCAAATTATTATAAGGGGTCATCAAACATGAAATTCCCAAATTATTATTTTTTTATAACTTTGTTACCTGATGGATAATTGAACTGATAGATGCTGATATACAAGAGGTATTAGTTAATGATGTTGATACCTAAATCATTTTAAAAAGAAATAATTAATATTTTAATTATAAATCTTGATTCATATCTTTATTTTATTTTATTTTAAAAATTAATTACGCTAGAAATAAATCCATTACAGATAATCAATAATTTTAGTAATTATATCTAATAGCAGTCTTCAGAAATAAATAGTAGTTAGCATAATATGCAGAAGCTCTGAAAAGAAAAGTCATTATTATACTAAATATCAATGCTTAAATTTTAAATATATTTTATTCATGAAGGAATTAAGTAAACAAAACAACAAATGACATTTACAGAAATTTCTTACTGTTGAAGCGATTTATTTGTAGTTTTTCCCTTTCTTTATCGGTCCAGAAATTTAATTCGCCTCTCTCACGCTTCTCGAATACTATTTGTTCCGCGAAACAACTTCAAAAAAGTGAAGTTTTGTATAATGGAAATTTTATTTCTATCATTTTTAAGTGGAAAAAATTACAGAACATTTACTGTATGGAGAGGTGTCGGAGCTTTATAAATTTCAGAAAGTGGCCATTATTTCTCTGTAAATCAAGAAAAACTTAAGTAATTTCGATTTTTAATATTTATTGTGACATCGTCAAAATGCCAGGCTGCAAATTTTTAATCATATTTTAATTTAAATAAATATAACTTATGACGTTGAATATGAAATTGTGATTACTTTTTCTTTCTGACGACATTATTTTTTACGTGACTTTTATCGTAGAAAATATTAGACCACGCGAATATTGTACACCTTTCATCATCGAATGATATATTACTGATCTCACTTTATCGTAAGGATCAATTCTATACCAAATTTATCGCTCTATATGATAAGGTAAACATTTTAAATGGGAATCACGTGACCGGAAGTTGATATATAGTTAGAGTTTCCGACCCCTAAGCTTTCAATACTTAATCCGGATTTTCAATTATCTAATTGCATTCTCAAGATTTACAAAGGACAGATGGACGAAAGAGGGAATGTACAGTACAGGTCTGCAATTAAAAATTGCAACTCAATAATAGCAAAACGTCAATAAAATATATTAATATTAATATGCGATTACTGCTTTATGTAAATAATTAATTAATGATATTTATTCATTTATTTTTTTATCTTAAGTTGAGTGTAACCTCTTCGGTTATGCACTCGATCTCTAGCAAATAGGGTTAGAAATGTAATGCTTTTTCTATAGAAAAAAGTTCTCGGAAACAGTAAATTGTTTCTATCTACTTCCGTTTCTAAGAATTTTTGGAAAAGGATCTTTCTTCAGAAACAGTATGACACTTTTAATGCCCGTCATCTAGAGAAAATGTTGAGCTGAAATAATGTGAGTTGTAATGCAAATCGGAAGTTTGTATATAGTTAATCAGGGCTTCCGGCTCTTAACCTTTCTACATATGATCTCGACTTTCATCTTTTTAACTCCGTTCTCGAGATTAAGGAAGGACAGACAAACGGACGTTAGTGGAATTTATAGGTCAGCAAATTTTTAAATTGCAGCCAGAATAGATTTATGTATTTTATAAAATATAATAGTAATGTAAAAGGTTACGTATGAATTTCATACATTTATTTATTTTTACATTTAAACTATAATATTGTATTACATTACAGTAATTTACTCTTTCTAAATTATATAGTTTTATATATATATAATATTATCAGTCTGTTATTGTTATTAGTTTAGATACACTAACTGCATTGTGTTGTAGAAATATTAAATTCTCTTTTGGTAAGACTTTCAGGAATTTGAAAATTTTAAAACAATTTTAAACAAAAATCTATATAGACTTTTAGGGTAGGAGCTTTGATTATCACAACGTTAGTATTGATTTACACAAGCGAATAGTCGTAAAAGTTTAGATAAATAAAATTAAATATTTAGACTTGTGATTACGTAAATTTTAGTCGTATTTGATATTTAAAATGTTTTAAGAGTTGTATTAATACCTTTTGTTCTTTATATTTAATATAGCTCTTTATATTTTGAATATGTATTCGAATGCCTACATCGTATTCCCTTCCATATTAATATTGTATATAACTTTATAAATAAGCAATTAATTAATAAGATGATTTTACTTCATTTAAAATTTTTAAAAATATGCAGTAAGACATCATTTTTCGATCATTTAATTATAGTAGGAAATTTTAATTGGTATTGTGAAATGAGATTTGATTAGAAGGAAATGTAATATCAATTTTCACTTAATTATTTGTTTAATGACAAAAATAGTCCAGGAAATTTCAGTAGTTTTGATTATACTATGATTTATCACTTAATCGGTTTATTAATGTTCTATATATTGTATGAATTGATAAACGATGAACATTGGAATAATTTTCTCGTCTTAAGAAACATTAATTTCGAAGTCATTACTCGATAAAAATCGTTTTATTAATTTTTCTATTCAATAATAAAATCATAAACGTGTAAAAAGGAGTAAATTTATCATAAAAAATCTTGCAAGTTGCTTGGATATTCAGAATAAAACTACTAGAAAATCACACAAAACAGCCAACTAAATATTCTCTGTTATCTTTGTTACGTGTCTTTTTATTCTTGAAATAACATTATGATAAACGAAATTTAAATTGGTTGCCGAAACTATAATAAATATTATGATTTCCACAATAAATTCATCAAATACTAAAATATTAATTAATACGTACAGGTATCAGTATTACTAAAGTTTATATTTGTAGGATGACCTAATTTATAGATTTTATATTAGAGGTATTAATTAATATTTATTTACATTATTGTAAAACGTTACTTTCTAAAAACCATTCTATGTCTAATAATACACAGTAATAGAGGTGCCCTCATAAAATCAGATTTCCTTAAACGATTAAGCATTGAACATGCGAGTTTCCATAATATCTTATGTGAATTAAACTCAGTTTTCAAAGTTTCTTTGACTAATTTTATTTTGTCTCATTTGTTCCTTTTTTCCAAATAATTTAATTATTAAACGGGTCCGCTTTACGTGTGGGGACACCATTGTATATCACACCTCCATATATATATATATATATATATATATATATATATATTATGATGTAAATTTTGTATATCTTTCTTCTCCCGTACTTTAATATTTCTCGAAAGCGAAATTAGTTAGATAAAAATTGGAACAGGATATGAAATGCTTAGGGACAGGAAGCCCCGATTAAGTATACAAGAATAGGAAGTTCTTGTATACTTAACCGGTCCAAGCCGCAAGTCACGTTATTTCAATTCAAAAATTTTGCCCTGAAAGGCGTTAGACTCTATTGCTAACCGGAAAAATGTGATGTACAGTGGCAAGACACTACTAAGTTGAAGTAGAAAGCGTATATTTTAAATTAAATAAATTAAAAATATAATTAAAAATTGCAGCCCGGAATTACGACGGTGTTACAATAAAGTAAATGCTCGTTTATAATATGTAATGTCACGAAAATTATAAATTAAACGATTAATAAAAGAAAATACTTAAAAGGATAAAAATAAAACAAAAACATAGTTTTTCTTAATTTGCATCCCTTTCACTTAAACTATTGTTTATTGTTTTCATATAGTTAAAAAGAAAACTTATTTTAATTATATTAATTGTTATAACGATATTTATATAGTTTATATTTATTTAATTATTATAATTTAATATATGATAAATATAGTTAAATATAGGTCATTCTATATCAATAAAAATTTGTCATTAGAATATACTTTTCTGGTTATATTCTTTGACAAGTTAAAAATGGATATTTCTTCTTGCTCTTAGTGCCCACAGGGCGGAAAGAGAGACAAGAAAAAGAAAAAGAAAAAATTTTATTTTGTTCAAATAGATTTGTCAAGATTTAGGCTGGAAAGGAAAAGGAGGAAGATGGGATATTTTACCTCTAGTGCTGTCAGCAAACGGACACGATCCGGAATATTTTGAAATTCCTGAAGACTTGATTCTACGAGTAAACATTAGTCATCCAACGTAAAATAATCTTTGCTTTATTCTTTTATTTCAAAAATAATAAATGAATTTTAGTTAATAAATCTTTTTGTGAATGCGAATTTATGGAATTTAATTATATTGTTGGAATTTTTCGGGTTTAATTAAATGTCTAAAATAAAAGTCGTGTTTATTTTTTTTTTTTAGTTACGAATGGTTTAAAGACTTAAATATTCAATGGTATGCACTTCCTGCTGTATCTAATATGTTGTTTGATGTGGGCGGAATTGAATTTCCAGCAGCACCTTTTAATGGTTGGTATATGGTCACTGAAATTGGTTCCAGGGATTTTGGAGATCCTCATAGATATAATATATTAGAGGTTAGTTTGTTATTAATTACAATGTTTAATCTTTTATTATTTTATTATTAATATTTATAATTATTTTAAAATCTCAATATATAAATTAGGAAGTTGCCATAAAGATGGGTTTAGATACAAGATCGCATTCAACTCTTTGGAAAGATAGAGCAGTGGTGGAAGTTAATTTTGCAGTCTTGTATAGTTTTCAGGTATATTGTTTGTAGAATCATTACTATATTATTAAATTAGTTCCTGATTACTTATATTTATACATAGAGAGATAATGTAACAATTATGGATCATCATGGAGCATCGGAATCTTACATGAAGCATTTGGATAATGAGATTCGTTTGAGAGGAGGCTGTCCAGGAGATTGGGTATGGATTGTACCTCCATTAAGTGGAAGTCTCACTCCAGTTTTTCATCAAGAAATGCTTTACTATCAATTAAAACCGAGTTATGAATATCAGGTAACTTTATGTTTTCATTAACGTTCATCATTGTATTAGAACTTGACAAATCAATAAAAGATATCAGAGATAAGAATGAAATTGGGGAACATTAAAAAATGCATTCATTTGGATTATTTAATGGGAGTGTATCTGGAAATAACGATATCTGGTCTCGACTTTCATATATTTAACCCCGTTCTCGAGACTAAGGAAGGACAGAGAGATAGAAAAACAGAGTCCCAGTGGGAATTTATAGCTCTAAAATGAAAAATTTCAGGCCAATAAAATGACAGAATTTTCCTTCAAATAGGTCTCTTTATGATGTTTTATTAATATATTGTTTTCCATTTTAACATTAGGCATTATAAAATCCTTGTTTGTATTGATTTACTACATTTCGCGAGTTTCAGTCTACTAAAAGTTAGGTAAGAATTACAGTAGAGCATTCGTTTATCCGAATCAATTGGGGACTGGGGTTGTTCGGATAACCGATTATGTACGAAAAAATTTATTTACCTGTCCGATGTTGAAATTTTTTTCCGTTGCGTGTCGCTTCGTGTTGAATTTTCGTCGATTTTAAGCCTAACGAAAATTTTTATAATAATAATCGAGGCTATTGTATCGTTAAAAATTATTTCTTTATTTTGTGCAAACAAAATAAATATATTGAAAAGTATAAAAACATGAAAATTATACTTTAGAAGTAAATCTAGTATCAAAAACAGTTCGATTCAGCACGACACAGTCCGACTGGAAAGCGTTCGGATAACCGGTGTTCGGATAAACGATTCTCTACTGTAATTAAACGATTTTATAACTTTAAAGACTTTTTCTTCTGTGAATATTATTGAATGACTACATATATACAGCCATATTATTTAAATTATTCTGATTGAATTGCAAACTTTGTTTTATATAAACAGAATGTTGTTTAAGCATTAAACATTGCTCGTAAAGAATTGCATATTTATCAATATAATCGGTATAGTTTTTACATTAATCATACTTGTTATACAATAGAAAATGATTGTTATGGTCATAAAGACTTAATAATTGAAAGTACAGAAGAATACCTTTAATGGCTTTAAATAGTAAATCCATATACTACACTACAAAATATATTAAGTGTAGAGATTATTATAAAGAAAGTATTTGTGTAATTTCATTTCTTTTGCAGAATAAATAATAAAACAAAAAATTTTCATTTATCTTTTAAAGATTTCTTTTAATTTTTTAACGTTTTTTGGGCTCTTATTAAGGTCACATTGTCATAATTTGAAACTTTAGGTAAAATTTTACTTACGTTCTTGTAGATTTTGATAAGGAACTTGTATATAAAAATTGCTTATAAACGAAAATTCAAATATACTAAAATTTATAATTATAATAAATCAACAAATTATAAATAATAAATTTGTCATTGATAAAAATTATTAAATTTATTTATTTATTATCAACAAACATAAAGTTTTAATATAAAATTATAATTACATTAAAATACGAAAATAAATAATAATTTCTTTCTGAATTTAAAAATTTGTTTATTTAACCAAATTGAGAATTATTTGACAAAAATAATTTAAAATATTTTATATATTCACATACATACTAAAATAGATTTATTCATTTATTCTACGTTTTAAGAATAAAATACTTAAAATGGAAGAGCATTTTGGTTTTAAAACTTTTATGTTCTTAAATATTTTTATAAAAGGATTTTTAAAAATCTATAGATATAGATTCTCTGGTATTTTCTAACATTAAAAGTATCTTGGAAGCCACCAAAGTAAGTTTCTCAGATGTTTGCTGACATTAAAGATATTTTCAAAGACATAAGACATTAGATATTTTCTATATGAAAGGAATTTTAGCTTCTGTAGATATCATATTAGATAATTTTTAGATGTTAAGAATATTTCAATTATGTACCTCATAAATGTATCAGTGTTATTGTTATATTATTATTTACTATGATAATAATAAGTATAAAAATATAAGAACAAGAATATTTTTATTAATGTAACTGAATACGAAAATTAAAAATTAGCTTTTGCAATTGAATTTTCAATAAATTTTAACAGTATAAAAATAATTTTAATATAAAAATGAGTTATCATTAAAATAAATATAAAATATATCGGTGAAAAATTATTAATAAATAAATAAATAGAGAAATAAATAGAAACAATTTTCATTTTATACTAGATAACACTCGTTGCTAATTGTTCTCTCTCTAATATAATTTCGGTAAAACAGTAATGATACTTTGATATGTAAATCGATATATTTATCAAACATATCTTACTGATAACCGATATACCCTGTATCTTGAATAAATAGAAGCACTATCTTCGTAAATGTATTAGTCAACATATAAGTCTGTTTCTATTCAAATATTCCAGGTTAGTTAGTGAGGCCAATGTAACTTTATTATAAGAGACATTTTTAACAATATCAAAGCCAAAACATATCTAATATAATGATTAATTATAGTTATGTTGTCGCTACTAACGGTGTATTCAGATACTTGGAAAAGACATAAGGCCATAGTTACTTTAAACTTTACTTTATTTGAGATAAGTGCAATAACATTAATAAAAGTAATTATAATTAATAAATATTCAAATTATACATTTTAATTCTTTTGCCATGTTCTTTTAATGTCAGTCATTAAAACATTTGTATTTATTGTAGTCTTATCCAATTATACCACTTAATGCTGTCAGTCAATTACTGTTATCAGTACAAGTTAAGCGAGTCTCAAATGAATTACAATAAGTAGATTTTACTGTATATTTATCGTGTTATCTGTATATAGAGTTAGTTTAAACTAATTGTAACCCCTTTGATTATGCACGCAGTCTCTAGCTGATGACAAGTGGAAAACGGAAGTGGATAGAAGTAAATAGTTTTATTGTGCTAGAATCTTATTTAATTCTTCTATTAACTTTAGAATTTTAAAATTAAGTTCGTTGATTTTCTACGAATTTTTAAACTCAGAAAATTTGCAGGAAATTAAATAATTTGGTTTTCAAAATTCTGAATCATATGTTAATAGAAGAATTAAATAGGATTGTAACACAAAACTACTTGTTTTCAAGAATTTTTAGAAAATGATTTTTTTAACTATAAACTGCGATAATAAAAATGGAAATGAATTTGATGTAATTACTTGATTATTATGATTATTAATTTGATATCAAATAGATAATTTTAATAATTTATCTTGATAACGTAATTATTATTAATCTGTTAAATATTATGACCTGTGAACAGAAATATGTTACTTTACATGAAAAAAAAATGTTATTTTTTATTCATACAGTCAATTTTTATATATTTGTACTAGACTAAAATTTTAGCATCGTCGATTATCTTTGATTAATCTGCTCAATATAAAAAAGAAATATTGATGAAAATTATACTTAAATGGAACTTTTGATGATAAATAGCTAATAACTGCATATTGAATAAGTTACTTAATAGATATACATTTTAAATATTATATAATGTCGGCCTAATGGTCAAGATAATTAAGGTGTCAGCCTATCATTTCTTTTTTTACTCTTTCCAACCTTGGATATTAAATGGGCCTTTTTTTGTGTGTGTCCATCCGAGGTTCGACCGTGTCCACAATGGGGCGGGACGGCCATATCCCAAAAAATTCCTGGGTTTTTGATCCTCCTGGGATAAAGGCCCTGAGGGCCTTTATCCCAGGAGGATCAAAGGCTCTTAGGGGCCACAGGAGGCTCTAAGGCTCTTAGGAGCCACAGGAGGCTCTAAGGCTCTTAGGGGCCACAGGAGGCTCTAAGGCTCTTAGGGGCCACAGGAGGCTCTAAGGCTCTAGGGCCAGGGATCAAGGCTCTTAGGGGCCACAGGAGAAGGATATATACTAATTATTAGTTTTTAGAAATCTATTCATTTTAGGAAAAATAATGTTTATGCAAGTAGCCTAGTGCAGAATCAATTTTCTGTAGACATAAACGAAGAACACATTTTTATTCTATGAGATAGCTATGTGATATCAAAGACTGTTATACTTTTAAATCATAAATATATGAAATCTAAATGTTGAGTTTTATAAAATTTTCTTTTATTACAGGAAGCAGCTTGGCGAACTCACATTTGGGAGAAGGATCGAGAGAAAAATACGAGCCCAAAACCTCCTATTAGAAAATTTCGTTTTAAAGAAATTGCCAGGTAAAAGAACACTTTTTACATAAAACTTTTTATAAAAGTTAAGTATATTATTTAACACGATAAAATAAGCGTAATACAATTATTTCAAAGCAGAAAGAAACATTGTAAATGATATATCACAAATACCAGCATAAAGTGGTTGGTTTTCCACATTTTTTATTTGATAAACTTCTTTTATAATAAATTCCAATTTGACAGTCGTATAATTAATTATAATTAAATTACAGAGCTGTTAAATTCACTTCAAATTTATTCGGAAAGGCTTTATCTCGTCGGATTAAGGCAACGATATTGTATGCTACTGAAACTGGAAGATCAGAGCAATATGCCAAATTATTAGGAAATATATTTTCACACGCTTTTAATGCCACAGTAAGATTGTAGTGAAAATATATCTAAATAGCGAGAGCAAAATCCTTTATAGAAATCTCAAACTTATTTTGATAGGTTGTGTGTATGGCCGATTACGATATAATCAATTTAGAACACGAAGCGTTACTTCTTATTGTTACAAGTACTTTTGGAAATGGCGATCCTCCTGAAAACGGAGAAGTAAGATACCTATCACAATAATCATATTTTATATTTTCCGGATAATTAAATCGTGAAGAATTACTTATTTATTTTAGGCATTTGCTAAGAATTTACAAGCTATCAAAGTTACTGGAGACACAACACCTGATATCACATACGTCAGGTAAAATTTAGCATTATTTTAAGAAAATTTAGAAAAACGTCACCGTTTTATTGATGTAATTTCTTACGTGATATCCTACAGGAGTACCTCCATGTCGTTTGTAAGGATGAATAGCATCAGTACCGATTTAGACGAGGATTCTCTACCTTCACCCAGTCCAGATGTTGACATTGGTCCTCTTAGTAATGTTAGGTAAATAAATAGTATTTTATTTTTGTATTTTAAATTTTGTTAAACTGAATTAATACTTCTATAGTAACATACTTATTGTTAAGATTTGCAGTATTTGCTTTGGGTTCGAGTGCTTATCCAAATTTCTGCTGCTTCGGAAAATGTTTGGATAATTTGTTGACCGATTTAGGAGGAGAAAGGATTCTTAAAATGGCAACTGGCGATGAATTATGTGGACAGGAACAATCTTTTCGCAACTGGGCAAGGCATGTATTTCAGGTAAGTATATAAAACACACTGCAGTTACTGAAATCGATTTAATGTGTTAATTAGTTGTCATTTAGGTGGCTTGTGATGTATTTTGTGTGGGCGATGAAGTGAACATGAACGATGCCACGGCAACGTTGAAATCCGACACTTCTTGGATTCCTGACCGAGTACGTTTGCGAGTGATTAATACTCCAGAAGTAGACATATCTCGAGGTAGTTTCATATAAATATAAAAGTTTTATTTCACATACATATTTGTAAAAGTAAATTTTTATTTTTTTAAAGGTGTTGCTAAAGGAACCAACAGACCAGTGACTTCATGTTTTTTGGAAGAGAGGGAATTACTCCATTCGGAAACAGAAGAGTATGTCTTATTTATGTAGTTTTAATAGATGAAGATTTTCCAATGTTTCCAGTAATCAAGAGCATTCTATAGAAAGTAATGCGATACGAATGACTGAAATATTATTTGCAAAGTGTTCAATCATTAATAAAGCAGTAGTGTTTCTTTACAATTCTTTGACAATTTAGGCCCTACTATGACCAGCTAATTAAAATTTAATCTTTTACTATTAAATAATAGTTATTTATAAGGGGTTATCACACATTAATAAATTACCTTTATGAATATTTCAGATAAATATGACTATTCTGACCCACCTAAAATGCATATCGGCTTAAAATATAATCCTCATCAGTTAGAAACATATTATGCCACTCATACAGTGATACAATTTACATGTCTGAAAATATATGTAGTACAGTACTATAGCATTAAAATAGAATAAATAAACGGCTAGCTATCGACAGTTGTACTTATAACTAATGACATAACGATATTGGTTAATGTTACCTATGATTCCAAAATGGCGGCTTGTCTCTGATTCCAGCAAATAGAAGAAAGGAAACAGTGGGGACGCACGTTCTAACCTAACCTAACCTATTCTAATAAATTACCATAATTATTACCAACCAAATTATTAGAATAGGTTAGGTTAGGTTAGGTTAGAACGTGCGTCCCCACTGTTTCCTTTCTTCTATTTGCTGGAATCAGAGACAAGCCGCCATTTTGGAATCATAGGTAACATTTACCCGATATTGTACAATCACAATTTTAAAGTAATAAAAACTTATTAATATACTTTTAAAGAAAATATATTAATAATAGATTTGCATATTACGTTTGCATAATTAGAACAAAACGAATGGTTTGTATTTTATAACTGATTTCATAACTAAATATAATATTTTATGTAAATAAACTTTAAATTTATTTAGCATTTTATCGTAAATTTTTTATGATATGATAATGTGACTATTTATTTTTAGAGAATTACTTATATTTCTATAGATTTACAATTACCTGTATCTATAATATATATTACACTTTAACTTTTGTTCTCTTAATTGAAAGAATTTAAAATATATAAATATAGTCGACAAACCATTTTGGTGAAATTAAAGATGGAACATACGGGACTATCATTTCTTCCTGGTGATCACATTGGAATCTATCCAGCTAATAAGACACAATTAGTAGATGGAATTTTGCAGTTTATAAGTGAAACCTGTCCTAATCCTGACGACGTCGTACAAGTTGAACATCTTACTCCCGTACAAACTTTAGATGGTAATTTTTGAGAAATAATTATACTATCGAAATACCATTGATATATTTAATAACGTATTAATTTTTTAAAGGCATTCAAGAGAAATGGGTGAAACACGAGAAAATGCTTCCGTGTACAGTACGGACTGCTATTACTAGGTATTTAGACATTACTACGCCACCAGGACAACAGTTATTAGGTTTGCTAGCTACAATGGCAACGGATGATAAAGATAAGAAGAAACTAGAAATATTATCAAAGGTATATTAATATTAATTACTTTAGTTTTTCCTAACCTATACATGGATTATTTAACTACTTCTTTTGTAGGATGCTGGGAAGTACGAAGATTGGAAATCGTATTATTATCCAAACTTTTTGGAAGTTTTGGAATATTTTCCTTCTATAATGCTCACTCCAGCTTTTATTCTCACTCAACTTCCTCCTCTTCAACCTCGTTTTTATAGTATTAGTTCTTCAAGGGATGCATTCCCTACTCAAATTCATGTCACTGTTGCAGTAGTGAAATTTAAAACTCAAGGTGTGTTCAATTGCAATAGTATTCAATACCTTATAGAATATAATTTCAAATAACGAAAATTATTTTCGAACTTATCATAGATGGTACTGGTCCAATACATTATGGAGTATGTTCTAATTATTTACGAGATACTCCTGAAAACAGTAAAGTGGCTTGTTTTGTAAGAAGGTAGGTAATTTCGAAAACGATGTCAAAAATACTTTGATATTCAATTAATTAGATAATATTAATTTATTTAATAGTGCACCAAATTTTCGGTTACCCGATAATATTGAACTTCCTGTGGTTATGGTCGGTCCTGGTACAGGGATAGCACCATTTAGAAGCTTCTGGCAACAAAGACAGTTTGATAAGAGTAAAGAATCATCATTAGGTTATTAATTATTTTATCAGATTAAAAATTATATTATTTTGATGTAAATTCTATTTCGAAAAGTACAGTAGGCCTATATAATTGAAAATAGGGCCTAATTATTTTTATTGTCTTCAATATAGTGAATGAAAATTTTGGAAAAATGTTCTTGTTCGTGGGATGTAGGCGCCCTTCAGTGGAACTTTACCGAGAAGAGACAAAATTAATGAAGGATTCAAAGATTTTAACCGATATCTACACCGCCTATTCTCGATTACCCAACGAACCTAAAGTAGTTAATATTAGAATATTAAGTAAATTGGCAAATATTAATTTGCAATAATTTTATTTATTTATTTCTAGCGCTATGTTCAAGATATAATTAGGGAAGTCGGATCACTTATTTATGATTTAATTATACAACAAAAAGGGCACTTTTATGTTTGTGGAGACGTTAGTATGGCTGAGGATGTAAGGCAAACATTAAGGAATGTCATACAAGAATACGGTTGCAATAGTCAACAAAATGCAGAAAACATAATGATAAGTTTACAGGTAAGAGGTTTTTTTGGAATTAAGATTGCTGTAATTGTTTCCAAATTAAATTTAAGGAATAATGGTTTCAATTTTTAAACAATTTTTTCCAATATTCTACATTTGTATCATATGAAAATATAAGTTAATAATTCGTTTTTAGTGTATAAAATGGCCGATATACAACCGATTGTTTCTCAATATGGAATATAAGATTGTTGATTAAAAGTTCAATTGGATGTCAGTTTCAATAGAAATAATCATATAGCATCGTCATGTAGATTATAGGCATGCTCGGGAAGTTAAAACAAGGGTATATTCTTTCCTTAACCAAAAGTTTAAAATAAAATGACAAAAACATATTTCAGAGAGGAAAGGGAAATTTTTATGTTTGTATGTCTATAAATCTTGTAAATTTATCTACAAAAACAAAAATATTTATGCACAAATATATTTCTGTTGCTTCCTTACGATATCATCTGCATATGCCAATACAAAATCATGAAACTCATTAGTGACGTCAGTAGTTAAAATTATAGTTACGTTAATTTGAAAGTAAAATGAGCCTCGATTTTATAAGAAAATATTTTAAATTTCAATAAATAAGTAGGCTAGATTTTAGACTTTTTACCGTACTCCTAATTATTTTTATCATTTAACATTATAAAAGATAAATATTTTAAGAGAATACTAAACTTAAATTATTTTAAAGTTGATGCAACTAGGAATTGAACTACGAATTGATTGATATTATTAATAATATATATATATATAATTTTAATTTCTTATTTTTAGGACGAAAATAGGTACCACGAAGACATTTTTGGAATAACTTTAAGGACCGCTGAAGTTACCAGCAGAGGTCGAGCCGAAGCAAAAAGCAGAAGAGTTCCTAGTTAATGTTTTCAAAGTACATATGTTTTACCATTTTCATTTTTCTCACTTGGAAAAAGAAAATTTCCAAAGAGAGAAAGAACTTTTCCCTCAACATTGAGATTATTCATTTGTGTGTTTCAAATATACAATATTTTCTTTGTAATTGCTTCTGTTTTATTCAATACAAAAAATTAATAAAGTTTACGAAAGTGTCTAAAATTTTGAAAAGAACATTAAAATTTCTAACTTATTTGTCAATTTTATCTCTAATCTATTTAAGGTATCCATCAATCAAATGTACAATTTATTAAAATACGATGTAAATAAACACTATAAAATGATAATATATTGTAAATATAATGATTAAATTAAAGTCATAATATACATGTAATTATATATATTTTACAAGACTGAGACTTCAACTAAAGAGCAGAATTTGAATATCTTATTTCTTCCAAAATTTAAATATATAGGCCTACCTCTAAATATGAATTACAATAAAGCGTGATATTTGATTTAGTAGCCAAGAAAAGAAACACAGAAGAAACACAGTACCTTTCAACTTAGCTTATTATATGTTATATTATTAATATAATGTTTATTTTATTTAAATATTTCAAATATAATTAACATTGATTAATATACAGATCTCAATATTGCTATATATCATTGTGTAAAAATGAAATTAAACACGAAAGTAAATAGTCTCAACTATTCAGCTCAAAAATATTTATCTCATTCTAAATATAATAAATTCAAAAATAAAATTTATTTAGTATATAAATACGAATGGATTTGTTCTATTTTTGAACAAATACTCGATACAAATCATTTTTAGCACAGTGAACTGATCAAATTTAATGATCAAACTTATCCATTTATTAATTTCTTTGGTTGTATTAATTTATTAATACATAGTGAATTTAATTTCCTTAAAGCAAAAAGTAAAAAAGAATTGACTAAAATATAAGAAATGAAACTTCAAACTTTTTATTTTGACATTGAATTTTATAGTGTTTCTTTCAGGATACTGTTACCTTAACTACAGTAGTCTAAGCAATAATTAAGGTCGATTCATATTATCAAACAAGAAATGACACGACAAATTTTATTAATTAAATTTCACTTGTACACATTAACCGTATTCGGCACGGAAAAGACACGTCCGAAACGATACGACAGAGCGATAATGTTTGTCGCATCCATGCGTGCGTGCAGTATACTGTGGACGATTTTGTGATTTCATATCGTCACTTTTGCGTTGTAAATATACATAATATTTTAGTATTTTCGAAAAATGAACTGTGAAAAATTAATACAATTTGTGAATATTCAGAATTTTATGACAGGTCAAATCCAACGTATAGTGATAACGATCGGAAAGAAAATCTTTGGTTTAGAAAAAGTCTGATATTCTCTGTTTTGCATCTGTTTACATTTAGTGTAGGCCTAATCAAATAGCCCGTTTTCTTTAGATTTGGGGCTTGTCTTTATCAAGTATCACGTCTATTATTGCTAAGTTATCGGTAGAAAAATATCTGAACACTTATTTAGCAACTCTAAAGCAACTGACGAATTGTTGCACTGCGTTGCGTCGCTATGTCTGAGATAATGTGAATAGTCTATAATTTGTCGTGTCTTTAACGATTCATGACGTATGGTTTTCTTGTCTGAGAATAAAGCTGGATTGACACTTTTCCACCAATTGAGTTTATTTATGTAAAGAAGCATTCGAACACAGAATCTAGTCTAATTTGCAACAAGAAAGAAGCTAACCACAGTTGCTGAAGAGGCGCTGTCTGTAGGTATGGTACCATATTGGAGTTATTTATATTATGCTAAAAGCTGTCATACAAGTTTTAGTCGACCGATTGATTGATCGTACGATCGTCATTACGCGCTCAGTACTGCAATTAAATAGTTGGCCAACCGTAACGTGCGCACATATGCAACTGAAAAATAAACTTAACAATTGAAGTTAGAACCTAATGACCAAATATCTGATTTATAATTGAGTTATGTAACTAAAACGAAGACAGTTCATGATCAACTCTGGGCAGCGAGTTAATTGGAAGTCTTGAAAAAAATCTTTTTCTAACTACTGAATTCTTGTCACTTTGCTTTATCATTTGAAACCTTTTATCTTAATTATATTAAGGCTGATTGTATCCTCCTTGGTTATGCTTGTAACCTCCAGTAAATGGCGTTGATTTTTAACGCTTTTTATGGAAAATTTTTTCCAAAAATTCTCGAAATTCTCTGAAGCAGAACCAAACAGTTTGTGTTAGAATTTAATTATGTTAACGTATAATCCAGATTTTTGAAAAATCAAATTTAAAAATTCGTCGAAAGTTAACGAATTTGACTTTCAAAATTCTAGACTGTATTATAATATAGTAGTTATATAGGATTTTAACCAGAGATGAAGTCGTAAATTAAAATGTGTCAGTGCGCTAACTGGTGCCTTGACACATTTTAATTGCGATTCAAACTCGGGCGCCAGTTAGCACCCAGAGTTTGGATCTGCTGTGAATCTAGTTTGGATTCCAGCTTGAATCTAGTGAATCGCCACTATCTCTGGAGGCGCCACCGCCTGTGGTGTTTTGTATGGGCAAAGCACAACTTTGTGGCACAATACCTGCAAAACGACTTAAATGCGCCAAAAATGACCTTTATATACGTAATCAGCGCAAAAAGCTGTGCAAAAATAATTTTCTGTTTTTTTGGCCGAGGCACAGTCCAAAGTCCAAACTAAATGTTCACAAAGTACGAGGACTTCCCTGCTTAAAAAAGTATCAGGGCGGTGCCTTAGTATGCTCTGAACGACTACAGCGCTGATTCTATTACAAAGTACAGGTCAGAAATCTGTTCACTCATTTTAAAGCTTAACTCCTGTCTGTGTCTTTTGTTAAAAATTTCTGAAATTTTGTAGGGCATATTGTGTATTTAAAGGTTGATGCTATTAAATTTTGGAATTAAAGATCAAGAGGATGGGAGATTAGAGTGGGAGATAAATATGGTATATGTGGGTTGGACCTTTAAATAAAACTCTCTTCTACCTTCAAAATTAAGCTCTCTACCATTTTATATTTAAAGTAATAAAAATTTTTAAAAACAACAAATGACGCTATACACAATTTTAACTTTTTTGCCGGGAAAGTTATGCAACTCGTTGCTAGATTTTTTACATGAACTTTCCAGTATAAAAAAACGTGAAAACACTAAAAGTGCAAAAAAGTAGGGAATTTACAGAAATGTGGGGCAGTATTTTTTACTTCAGAAATACGGACGTGTTCACATAAAATGAGAATGTATGGTAAATCCACACAATTTAATTATTCATTTTTTACATACAACTTTTCGTACAATTTTTTTTTAATCAACAATATTCTTCAAATTTTAAAACTCGAAAACTTTAAGTTATATAAAAAAAGGTAGTAGAACTAGTTTTCAAAATTTATTTGAATTTTATTTCCACTATTTATCGTAATGGAAATTTATATTAAATTTTATAATATCTGTATATAAAAGCGAGTAAACGTTAACATGATTACTTTCATTATAATGAGCGGCAAGAATAAATAGGCCTGTGTTTTCATTTAATTAAATTACTAGATTTAATCTAGCTTCTTCTCTGCCCTTTTTCGTAATTTCTTCTGTTTTTAACGTTACTCCGAAAATATCTTCGTGGTATCGATTTTCCTTCTAAAAATATGCATATTTAATAAAATAATAATAAACAATAATAAAATTTATATAATTATTATAACTTAAAATATACTCACCTGCATTTTAATCATTAACATCTCTGCTTCCTTCTGCGGTAAGCCTTCATGTTGTCGAATAATCGTTATCAATGTGTCTCTAACATCACGAGCCATAATAATATCTCCACAAACATAGAAATGGCATTTTTCCCTAATGACTAAATGATAAATTGTTGCCGACATTTGTTGAATTATATCTTGTACATAACACTGATATGATAAAAAATGAAAAAGAAAATTATTAAAAATTTACGTCATCAGAAACGAAACGTCTTTACTTACTTTTGGTTGTTTGGGTAAACGAGAATAAGCTGTAAATACATCTTTTAATACTCCAATCTCTTTCATCAATTTTATTTCATTTGAATATAATTCCACGTCAGGATGACGATATCCGGCGAATAATATCATACTTCCAAATTTTTCTATTTGAGACATTTTCTTTAAACTTTTGATATAAAATATAAAACATATGTATTTAATTACTCACCAGTGGCTGGAGCCCGTTCTTTTTCACTGTTTCTTTGTTGCCAGAAACTTCTGAAAGGAGCAATTCCTGTTCCGGGACCAACCATAATAATTGGAACGGTTTTATCAGCTGGAATATGGAAATTCGGAGCACTAATAATGAATAAACAAATTACTACGATAAGAAACACTACGATACATAAGAAAAATTTACAAATTAATCGCAAAGATTTCATCTTTAAAATTATTTCATAAATCGCCGTAATTCATTTATAATTTTCGAAAGATGTGATAATTCGTTATGCATTTCCGGATCTGTTTGTGCAATATATCATTAAAAAACAGTTATAGATGCATCCGTTCAAAAATTACACGGAAATGTGACGCTTCGCTTTGTTACTAGAGCGCACAAATAATGCTTGTTACGCGCCTACAGAATACAAAATTAATCGTGACAAGCAGAGCGTAGTACTAAAAAATTTATTTTGCTTTTTTTTGTGTGGAAAATAGCTATGGAACCTTATGAAATATTGAGACATGTGTAGTGAAAAAGTTCTTCGATGAATCAAGAATTTCTATAGTTCAAAGCATTCTCTGAATATGGGAATAAACTAAGAATACATAACACTTTAATTGTGAAGAAATAGCGTAGTAACATGATATGCCGCCACATACAACAATACTACCTATCAGTTCTGCGTATTCTATTGCATCATAGTTACAGGAAATGTTCTTGGCGACTTTAGCAATGTTCAGGCGCGCATTGTCATGGTAACGTGTTTCCCAAGTTTTTGATCACGTAAGGCACCGTGTATGTTTTCAACTATACAGTCAAAATTTGGCATCTGCTATTCTTCTGCATGTAGTCTAGTATAATGAGCCCAGCTTAATTATTACTTTTTTTTAATTATAAAATTCGTTTCCTTTTCATCTTAACTATTAAAATATTTCAGCCCAAATAACTCAAACTCTAATCTATACTGTAGAAGATTCTTTAAAGCAGAGAAAGTCTTTCGGGCTCTATAAAGCGATAGAGAGGATAGCGATTCAGTATGCCCGTAAAAAGTTATGAACGACAATGCAGAAAAAGCTGTGGACTTTATGGACAGTAAGTGTTTTGGAAGAGGAAGGAGACATTGTGCCTAGCACATTGGATTTTCATTGTACATTCACAGAACACAATGGATAAGATTAAGGAAAGAGTTAGATTAATGGAAGACAACGGGAGAATTTCTATCTCCAGGGAGAACTTTTTATGAAAACTGGACCCTATTTTGATGATAGACATGTGAATAAGACACGGAAAACTTTACGTTCTCAACCTGTTGAAGAGGCTAGAACACGCGACCAACCACCAGTTCGATTCATGGAATAGGAATTAATAATTTGTATTTGCTGATAACGTTATCTTCATTGAAGAAAACGAAAAGAACTTGAAAGAATGGTAGATACTAAACGAAGGAAAGAAATTCATGAACAATATTGAAAAGAAAATGACGAAAGCGTTGATGTTAGACTAGATGAATGATACGAATAAAGAGGAACATCTCAGAGTTGGACCATAATTATATAACTGACAGTCTGAAAAGATTCATCTACTTTACTTTGGATAGAGTAGGATCAAGAACAGTTGTGAAGAAGTCCTCTGATATCAACAGATTTTGAAGTTATAATTGTGATTGATTAAAAAGTATAAATATATTTTTTGTTGATTAAATAATATAAAGAAAATTAACTAAAACTTATAATTATTTCTCGTTCTTTTACTGCATTATGAAGCTTAAACGAGAAAACTTTATTAAGTAAATTTGAGCCATTCATGAATCTCTTGTAATTGTGAATTTAATGATCACGATATCATGGTTACTCGAAATCAATGTCAAGTTATGGGTCGGAATTTAAAAAATAATATTTAAAAATTTATTTTTTGTTCTACGTTTTATGAATTTTAATTATTCACACATAATGCGTTTCTGTAAGATATATTTGAAAATTTACCTTCTTATGAAGCAAATTACTTCCGTGCTTTTATCAGTAGTTGCCAAATAATTTGAGCATACGCCGTAATGTAATGGACCATTTCCTTCTGTAAAAATAATGTAAACAATAAAATCAAATTTACAGTTTACGAAGAAAATTTTCCTTTTTGTAAAAAAATCATTCTACTGCAATTTTATTTCATTCCATTTATTTGTAGAGTTATAAAAGTAAAAAAAAACAATAACTGTTTTTGCATTAATTGCATTTATGCATTTGTATTAATTGGATTAATGCAGTAATCTGAATTTAACGATTGTATAGAAATAAAAATAGCGTAAATAATAAGCTTCAGTTTTTTTATCTATACAGTAAAATTATAAATTACATAATATATATATATATATACTTTGAGTTTTGAATTTTATAACTGCAACTGTTGCGTGTATCTCTCGTGGAGTGAAATCTTCTGACGAACTGATGCTATAGAAGCGAGGTTGTAGTGGCAAGAATTGAGTAAGAACAAAAGCGGGTGTAATAACAATCGAAGGAAACAACTCCAAAACATCTAAAATATTTGGATAATAATAAGCTTTCCAATCTTCATATTGCTCGGTGTTCTGAAATGTTATTAAATATTAAATATGTATATAAGTGTACATTACTAACATTAAGATATTCGGTTAAATTTACCTATGGTATACAAAATGGCGACTCGTCTCTAATTCCAACAAACAAAAGAAGAGAAACAGTGGGGACGATTAACCTAACTTATTCTAACAAATTAGCATAATTATTACCAACCAAATTATTAGAATAGGTTAGGTCAGGTTAGGTTAGAACGTGCGTCCCCACTGTTTTTCTTCTGTTTGCTGAAATTAGAGACGAGCCGCCATTTTGTATACCACAGGTAAATCTAACCAAATATTCTAATACATAACACATACTTTAGATAGACTTTCTAATTTTGTTTTATCTTCTTCACTTGTAGCTAACGTAGCGAAAAGACCAAGTAAGTGTTGAGATGGAGGCGTTGTTATATCTAGTAATCTACTTAATGCCATATAAATCGAACACGGTACAAATTTTTCATTTTTAACCCATTTTTCTTTTACTCCTAACAAACTTTGAACAACTTCTAAATTTTCAACTTGATAAACAGTTTGTGGATCCGGACAAGTTGTTTTCATTTTATCTAAAATTCCTTCTACTAATTTTTTTCTATTGACTGGATAAATACCAATATGATCTCCGGGATAGAACGATAGTTCAGACTGATCGTTATTTATTTTCACCAATATAGTTTGCCGCCTGCAAAATATTTTCTTATATTTACATAACAAAAAACAATATTCCTTTAATATAGATAAAATACATACTCATCTAAATCTGGAGTGAGAAATGTCACATCCTTTATAGAGCAGGTAGAAAGTTTCCTATTTGTTCCCTTTGAAATAGCTAAAATTATTTTTATTTACTTTAGTTCTTATTCCATATTAAGGATAGTTTTTAATCAAAGATGTTTACATAACTAACCTTTCAATATATCAATTTTAGACAGTTTAATAGACTGCAAGCGAATTTTTTCGGGCGACCAGGTATTACTTGATTTTAATGATTGTGTAGCATTTTTCATATCAACATCTTCACCAATACAAAATACTTCGCACGCTTCCTGTAATTAACAAAACTGAAAGTATATACCAAGTTTAAAATTCGAAATTACTAACGTTTTCCCGATAAAAATTAAGTTATAGAGAGGTTATACGAATAATTTCAATTTCCGTGGAAATTCTGCAGAAAACTATTTGCAGTAGTTTACTAATTTCCTTTTAAGTACAGAATATAGCCCTAGTATAATTGTTACGTACAAAACCTTTCATTCTACGAATGATGGATGTACTAAATTGAAAACTGTTATGAAGTCTTTATTCTCTCATTGTAAAAAGGTAGCTGAATTGAACGAGACCGTATAACATATCTGGATACAATCTTTTGATGACATAATAGGAAGATGAACTTTTCCCCATACCTTTTCGATGTAATTTTCTGTAGATATTACTATTCAATATTATATACAAACAGTTCTGTATATTGATTTAGATGTTGATAACAAAAACTATTAAAGCTATTTTAAATAAATAGATAAAGAATTGTTTAAAGTTACGGGTCTTATTAAACATTTTTAGCGAAACTTCCTCATATCATTTGCAGCAAAACAATTTTTATACTATAATAAACGCTGATATTGGTTTTAAGATATTTAATTAAGATCATCGAAAAAGATATTATTATTAATTGAATAGTTTTACAAAACGAGAACTTCTGTATATTTTTATAACTAAAAAGGACATTTTTTAATTTTTCTCAAAATGTTAGTTTACTAACTTGAAAGACTTCTTTCGCCCAATTTCTGAAGCAATATTCTTGACCACAAAGTTCGTCACCAGTCGTGAGTTTTAAAATTCTCTCTCCACCAAGTTTTTCTAATAAATTGTCCACTATTTTCCCGAATTGAGAAAATTTCGGATATGCGCTCGATCCCAAACCAAATACAGCAAATCTTTTAATATATATAATTCAAGTAAATTCAAGAAATAAACATTAAAAATAAATACTGTATACGATAAATAAAATTTATAAATAAATATATTTGATTTACCTAATATTGCTTAAAAGTCCAACTTCAAAATCGGCAACATTTGATGATTCGCCATTCTCAAAATCGCCACTATTATTTTAACGGAAAATTTTTAAATAAATATAAACAACACGACTTACTTATATTTAAGCTAAATCTTACTCTGAATTATCAGTAGTTTGAAGAGACTGAAGATGTTTCAAAAATTCCTAAAAATCAAAATAAATTTTTATAAAATAGTTATTTAGTATTTCTGAATTATTAACGTTCGTAAATATTGATTAAACTTACTTCTCCATTTTCGGGAGGATCTCCATTCCCGAAAGTACTAGCGATAATAAGAAGAAGAGTCTCGTGTTCTAACTCGGTTAAGTCATAATTCGACATGCACATCATCTGATTAACGCATAAATGCATATAAAAGTCACAATTACAAAACTTAATTAAAATCTACTTACTTTTGCATTAAAAGCATGCATGAAAATATTAGTTAAAGACTTTGCATATTGTTCAGATTTCCCCGTTTCTGTTGCAAATAAAATCGTGGCTTTTATACGACGAGACAATGCTTTACCGTACAAATCCGAAGTAAATTTTACGGCGCTAAGAAGTTATCAGTTAGAAAAATATTAGATAATATTTTAAATATAGAAAAAATGTTTTACCTAGTAATAGTTTTGAATAAAGTTTTTTTGCGCGGTATTTGAGATTTGTCTCCGGAACCATCTTTCTCCCAAACGTGAGACTTCCACGCTGGTTCCTTTTGAAAGAAACGAAAATAATAATAATTCCAGTCTGTACTAATTTTTGTCAATTGAATAAATAACAACTTACTTGATATTCATAACTTGGTCTCAACTTATAATTGAGCATTTCTTGATGGAAGACAGGTGTAATACTTCCACTGAGAGGAGGTATTATCCAGACCCAATCAGCGGGACAACCGCCTCTCAAAGTCTGCTCTTTAGCTAAATGTTTCATGAATGATTCTGAGGCATAATGATGATCGACTATAGTTACGTTTGCTTTCTGAAAAATAATAAAAATTTTTGACGAAATTAAGGGTAATTAGAGAATTGAAATAAAAATATTTTTATTAAAATTCAACAATAACGATGATAAAATTGTCTATTTTTAATTAAAATTATTTATTTTCCGTTAGTTATAAACATACGAAAACTTAAGATATGTCTAGAGAAAGCTGATAATCGTTTTCGTTTAAGATTTCTTTTATAATGAATGTATTTTTCAGAATTGACTAATTATGCTACAAATTTATTTAAAACAATTGTTAAGGAATTTTAGAAAAATTAGCAATAATAATCAGCAAATAACTAAGTTATATTATTGTATCATTTTTAGAATAAAAGTTTTAGTGCATACTCTATGTTGTGCCGCGACTTTATGCTTTACGTGTCATGCTAAATGGCAAATCCATCGATCTTTCGATGATTTAGATTTTAAAAACTTTTTGATTCTCAATAATAATGTAAAAATTATCACTTACTATTAGAAAGTATAATTTAAACAACCTTTGTAAACTGTAGATTTTGGTAAGATCGTTTATTAGTAAATTATATTCATTAGACGTGTAGACAGTTTACCTTACGCTCTTATAGGTCACAGAATATTATATATATCAGCCCCATTTAATTAAATCCACACATGAATACTTTCTTTCCACTCAGAAAATGCGTTTTAACACGCTTGATGTTATATGCATACTCTACAATCATCACATGCGGTGATCTGTTTTTGTACGAAGCACGTGTTATGAAGAACTTGAATTACTGTATATTGTATTAACTGCGCTAGTGGTATAATATATCATTTAATAAGCATACTATAGAATTTTTATTTGCTCTATTAAATATTTGCATTAAAATTGATATCTTAAACAAATTAAAATTTTGAAAATAAATTTTGTAACTCACCTGATAACTATGTAGAATTGCAAAATTCAATTCCACAAAAGCACGGTCTTTCCATAAGGTGGAGGAAGAAATGGTCTTCAGTCCCATTTTTAACGCAACGTCCTATAATATATTATTTAATGTTTGTTTGTTTTATTTAAGAATAAAATCTATTTTAATTTTTACCTCAAGGATATTATAACGATGTTCATCGACGAGATCTCTTGCAATTTCAGACTCCATAAACCAGCCATTAAATGGACAAGCGGGAAACTCTATTCCGCCAACATCCAAGGAAATATTTGAAACAATAGGAACAGCAAACCATTGTAGATTAAGTTCGTTAATTCCTTCGTAACTAAAAAACAATGTATATGAAAACTAACATCAGTAGACATTTACGTATTACTTAAAGCAACTTTTTACATGTAAAGTTCCTGTCCTTAAAATTTTATGTATGTGAAACCACAAACGTCACTGAACAAATTTAAATCGTAAAAAGTATGCAAACTTAAAATTATATTCTTAATAATAAAATGTTAATATATATATATATATATAATTTGTTTGTATTTTATGAATAAATATATATAATATCAGTTAATTTCAAGCAAGTTTAAATTAGAGCAGGAAAAATTAATGTGAAAAAGTTTACTTCAATTTCTGAAGTAACATTCTATTAAAGTATCAGCTGCATGCCAAAATAATAAAATTAAAAATAAACAATTTTTAAAAAATATATTAAATATCAAAACTTAAAATTAGTTACAAGATAATATTTTTCAAAATATTTTGATATCTCGTCTTGTAGTTAACATTTTGTTTTCTATCGAATAGAAAAAGAAAATTAAACATATGTGGATTAAATCTGAGAAGGAAGATTAAGATAATCCTGTTTTTCAAACTGGATTATCGTTATTGTTTATTTGTAGAGAAAACATCTTAATAACCTGCAGTATAAGTAAGTTTGATTGTATAAATAACTAACTTTATATTATGCTATTGTAATTTTTGATGCCTGTATTTAATTAAATAATTTATACAAAATTCAAATATATAAAATATTACAACCAAATATTAAAATTCTGTCGTTCATGGTAAAATAGAAAAATAGGCGGGTATGCATCACGTAATTTTATAACTGTATTTATTTTTTTTAAATATTATATGTTATTTCTAAAAAAAATTAATAAAATTCCTGTTTAATTTAATCTTACCTTTCCTTCTGCGTAAAACGTTATTAAAAACGTTTTCTACTAAGAACAAAAATCTCATTTGCCTACTCGGATATAATCATCTTTATTGCATTATCGAATAAATGTGCTGCCATCTCTTATAACTTTTTAGAAATAAAAATTATTTTTAATAAAAAAAAATTGCCTATTTCTTCATACATTTGGTGACGAAGGACAAAGTTTACTGTCCTATTTATTTTGTAGCAGTCTGCACGAGAAGGAATTTTTGGAGTCGGCAATGCGTCCTCATTTGAAAAGGATTTAATGGCAACTAGAGTCGAATGTAAATATAGTATGAAAATTCTTGTACCTGGAGAGATTACATAAGTTATTCCGTGTCTCTCTTATTCCGTAATACTCAAAAACAATCTGTTTTCGAAAAACTTTTGGTGTTTATTATTCTTAAACTTAATAGTCTGGGCGCCAATATGACTAGTTTTGATAAGAAGCAACCAGACTCGTTTTTAGTCGTAAATAAAGATCAGCTTAATTTCCAGAAATTTTTATGGGATTTATTGTAAAAGTAATTAAAATTCAGATTTTTAATCATCTGGAATGATTAAAAAATTTACAAATGACGAAGCAAATCTTCAAATTAATCATTTACGTAAAAAATATCAACACGTGGAAGAAAACAATTAGAAAAAAATAAAATATTTTCCTTAATCTTCTATAATCGTTATACAATTGAGAGCCTCGACCTTTAAGCAGCGAGAGCACGTACGATGGCCTATTTTCGACGAGATGAATGCACGAGAGATGGATACTGCAAGAGGAGACGAATCTTACTTTACAAATTTTGCAAAGGTACGAATATAAATTTGTCTTTTTTCATGATTAGCCGATTTCGGACTTTATTTATTTACTATTTGTATCAAAATGTATAAAGCTATTAAGCGCAACAATGAACAACACACACAGAAAATATCAAGAAGGAAATTGTCAGTATTTGTGATCTTCAAAAAGCAGAGTAGGACAACTGAATTTGATTTTTATCCCAACAGATACCACAAATGTTTATTTCGTTGTAATATTGTTTAAAGCATTCGATTAAAGCGCGTTTATATTAGATCACAATCACCGTATTTACCAGTATGTATGACTTCTAATATTTTGCAAAAAACTACTCATTAAGTGAAGTTCTGCACATCTAATTTTGATCACATTCAATTTATTATGGGCGTGTTTAATCCATGTTTATTTATCTACTAATTTTTTAGCTTGTTTTAATATTTGTCGTTACATTCGACTGACATTAAGTGCAAGGAAAGACGTAATTTTGGTTTATAATGAACCAACAACAGTTGTCAAATTTAATATTAATTAAAACTTTTTGATTTTGCATCTGTATTCTTCAGAAAACACTTTCTTTCAAACAACATTCTCGAAAATGACAATATGATCATTATTTCTCGCGATACGATACTAAATACGGAAAAATGAACCGAAACGAAGTTGCTGCAGGCGAGCTGGATTTCTTCCAACTTCCTAACGAAGATTGTAAGACAGGTTATGACATTTTGTTATAAAAACGGCCTTCTTTATTTAGAAATCGCAAATCTCCCTTATGATGCTCGCTCGCATTGAGTTCCTGGATAAACTTTTCCGGAAGTTCTTAAGTTTGCGGAAAAGTTTCTCCAGAAGTGAATGTAGGCACGGCTTAATTCGATTTATTTTCCTGTTTACACTCATGGTAAGAAGCTGTGCGAACAGCTGTAATAAACATGTTTAAAATAGCATTTAATTTAATCGACTACTCGCATGTCTTGATGTTCTTAAGAAGCGTTGAAGGTTGAATTTTAATACGTTGCTGTAAATAAAAATGGTTTATTTATTTTTTTAGAGTTAGGATTGTTTAGTAATGTCAACTTTAATGAGGAAAATAATCTAGCTTTAAAAAAATGACAAATTTTTATAATTTTATTAACTAAATATTACACGGTTTATAGTATAAATAATAATATAAATAGTTTAATATTACACAAAAAAGAGGGAAAAAAACAGGTGCGCTTGTTTATCCGTGGAATAAAATATGCTTAATTTTGAATCGGATTTGTATTTATAAAAACCCTGTTCAAGGTTTCCGAGAAAAATAAGCAAGTTTCTATGAATTAACTGAAGAATAATTATTGATTCTACACCTTTCAAGGTTACATTGTTAAATTGTTATCGTCATTTCTATTGGAATTTTCTTACTGTACCGTATATAAATAATTTCCCGTTTTTAATTTTTCATTAAATTTTAAATATTTAAATACATAAGTAGAAATAATAAAAATAATACGTGTTTTAAATAAATCATTTCGTTGCATTTATTAAAAAATTTTTAAAAAATCATTATTTATATATAATAAAAAATCATTTATTATATATATATATAATTTTTTCTAAAGAACAGCAAATAAGATAGATAAACTACTCAATATGAGAGAATGATAAGAAACTTTAGATATATTTATTGATTACAAAAAAAAATGACAATTTACTAGCGATTTTAGAAACGATTTAATTTTAAAATGTAAAGTTCTGCAAATCAAACATTATAGATTATATTCTAAATAATGAAATCCTTTTTTCCTTTAATCCAAGCTCAAAATGTCGAATACATTCTTAACAATACTGACTGCGCTTTATTTCATCACCTCACATTGACATTCGTCCCAAAACTAACTTAATTGTATGTACAGTACTTTACGTGAGTAAATGCACGAATAGAATTTCAAAGGTAAATTCAAAACAAAAAAATTATACAGAGAATTATATTTGCTCATTTTTACTCCGTTCCTTCGATATAATTGATATTTGACAAAGCGATACCGGCAAAAAATTAAAAATTCCAAAAAACCCAATTTAAGAATATACTCATTAAAATACCTAAAACAATGTCTAGACATGACATACAAAAACAATGACAAATGCTAAATTCATGTACATACACACGCGATGATTCAAAGACGCTGTATATAACATCAAAGAATTCCCCACCATAAAATACAATGATTCTGTAACACGCTCAAAAACCAAGCGCTTCACGCATAGTATCGCAAGCAGCTGTTTAACGTGTACGTTTAGTAAGCAAGTATGTTTAACGTGTACGTTGTAAGAAATAAAGTTGTTTCATGCATACACTTGCATGCATTTATCTCTTTGTTAAGGCCTGTTGGTATGAAATTGATGGGGTCTTTGCAGGCTAATCTCTCGAAAACGCTTGGTATTACGATTCCTGTTGATACATTTTCTTCGCAGTTTGTGGTGGGGAATTCATTGGTGATGTTTCGTATAACCGTTTTGAAATCGTCCTCATTCTTTGTTATGTTATTAATATGCATAACATGATAGCATAAAGAACATTCATGCATCTAGCATAATACACTCAAAATGGTTTCATTCGCTCATTGGCATGAAATATTTGAGTAGAATACTCCTTACAGAAAAAAAATGAAAATGCACAATGGAAAGAGACATCTATTTGCTTTAAAGATGTTTATTATTATTATTAATTTGTTGCACATTATTTTAAATTACAAAGGACAAAAATTTTAATTGCAATTTAAATATCTTTTGTCATACTACCGATTATCCTTTGATAAATTTTTAAAAACAGTTATTCGATCAATACACTTATAAAACTAATAGTGTTCATACAAATAATTATTCTATACTGCATTTATTCGAATAAGCGCCATGCAATCATATAGAAAATTATTACACTCTAAGCAAAATTAAAACAAACGTGTAACATTGACAATAATCGTCTTTTATGATTGGATAATTTAAAATTTTTATCATAAGCATTATGATTAATTATCATCGAAAATGATATGATTCATTCGTTTTGTTGTTATTTAGTTGGTAACACAATCGCTACAATAATATGGATGATGGTTTTAAATATTTTAGATCTCATAAAAGGCTGTAAAATTAAGATATATACAGCGGAGGAAAAGTTAGCTGCAATCGAAGAGGAGAGAGGCAAAGAAACTAGGAAACAAAGTTGCAGCTGAATCGAAGGTTGAACATATATAAAAAGAAAATTCGAAAAGGGGCCGTCCATAAATTACGTAAGGGCGATTTTGGTCATTCTAGACCCCTACCCACCCCTGTGTAAGAAACCGTAATATTTTCTTTGATCCCCCTTTCCCTATCTTACATAATATTTAGGCATGATTTTATAGAAAGATTTTAACAAAAACAATTTTTTTATAAAACCCTATAAACCTTAGGTCCAAAATATATAATTATTAATTAGTTAATTAATAGGTACTATTGTTTATAAAAGACTTTATGTGAACAAATTTAAAAATATAAAAATTTAATGAATTAGAATGAACAATTTATTTTAAGAACTTTATTTTTTAATTATTAACAATCTTTTTATTATCATCATCATTAATCAACGTCATAATATTCATTTTTATATTAATTTTTATATTCACAAAAGGACGCAAAATACTTTAACAGATCGACTAGATAGTGCACGTGTAAACAGAAACGTCAAACAAAATAATACAAGAGAGAATAGAGAGAAACCACATTCCGTTACCATATTGATTACATTTTGGCTAAGGCCGAGAAAATAAACTACATGCTATAAAATGTGCTAGGTGCACCTGGGAACTAAATCATAAGGCTTATAAAACTTTATATAATGGGGCAATACAACCAATGCTACATTACGCGGCCTCTAGCTGGGGTCATGTAACTAGTAAAAATTCAGTAGCAAGTAAATTACTCTCTCTTCAAAGACAGTTTGCCATCAGAATTTCAAAGTGCTGCAGAACTGTTTCTACTAATGCCTCTCTGATACTAGCAGAGCTCCTTCCTTTGCCACTATGTATTGTAGAAAAGGTTCTAAACTGCTACATTAGAACTACAAACATCAAGGCTCAACAACGGTCTATCTACGGCTGTTCATATGCTTCCACATTGCAATTACCCTACTAACTGTGATCATCACCCTCAGTGGCGTAGCTAGCATGGGTGACACTCGGGGCGGACCGCCCCCAACGCCCCCCTCGGTACGCCTCTGATCACCCTGTAAGCAGGGTTATCCCCAGGGTGCATCTGGTGTATCTATACAGATGAGTTCAAAGGCCCCCTACATGTTGGCTCAAGTGTCTGTATCTTCCTGCAAACTGGCATATTTTGCCCAAAATATGTTAGAAGGTAGAGTACCCCACATATCAAGCTGAAGAAGACGCTGTCTACCAAGCTGTTCAGTGGGCCATCACTACCAAATAAAACTCTGTCTATCAACATTTACAGTGACTCTCAGTCTGTCCGAAAAGCTCTATTAACTTAAATCCCAATCGCAATAGCATAAAATCACATATATCCAGCACCATATTAAAAATCTTGTAAATAAGATAACTTTTATATTTTTTTCCTGGCCATACTGGCATACTAAGAAATGAAAAAGCCGACTTTGAGGCTAAGTCAACTAAAAAGGACACTGGCTTAGACTACACTCGCATCCCTCTCTCACGTAGCAGCCTTAAAAATTATATTCATGACAACGCTATGCAAAAGTGGAATCAACAATGGCTGAGCAGTAAAACTGGTAGAATAACAAGACTTTATTTTCCTAGTGTTGAATGCAGGTTCTCATCGCTTTTAAAGATTTAACGTTTGCTACTGCTCAACTTCTTATTGAGCATGGTAATTTTAGAAGCTACCTGGCGATGTATAACCGGGCAGAAACTGCCTCTTGCTATTGCTCTACAGAAAACCTACACACCGTCGACCATATGATCAATCATTGTTCAATTTACGATCAAGATAGACTTATTCTGAAATTAGAAATCTTTACGCTTGGTTTCAGGTGGCCATGTCCACTAGATAAGCTTGTTCAGAAGCCACAGTTTGATGCTTTTCACAATTATGTTCAAAAACATGGAAGAAAAGATTATTTAAAATTTCTAATATCTAGTTTTACATTTTAGTTTTCACTAAAAACCGAATACTAATTTTATGTTTACTTTGTATCATGTATTTTGGTTTATGTATTCTTAGTGTTATACACCCGTAGGAGTGGTGCACTTATTCTAATAAAAAAATGAGAGAAACCACCACACGGCTTTTCTCCCATGATAAAGTATGTGTAGAGCGTGAGTCTGAAAGCGTTATTATTTTATCACATCACACTTGATGACGTTAGTACAGCGAGCGATCTTAATAGAAACCGCCAAATTAAAGCCACAAAACTCCTCCACTCAACGAGATCAAAAAATAAAAATAAGAATATTACGTAAGACAATATCTAGTACCCTCTTACCCCTGAGTAAGAAATCGTAAGAAATCCTTGACCCCACCCACCCCAAAATACCTTACGTAATTTATGGACGGCCCCAAACAAGAAAATTAGAGCCAACTTATCCTGATTGGTATCCGAGAAAACGCTGATGTCTCGACGGCAGTGGACGTCATTTGAAAAGAGACGTGCATTTGTTAAGCTTTTTTGAAGACCTTTGATCCGAAAAGCGTTTTAGTTAATGATTATTTCTCGAGAAGAAAAATACCGAATTTGGAATTCCGTACAAGACAAACAATATAAAGCTACATTCAAAACAAATTTGGGCATCCTTCAGAAATTCTGAAAACGACAAAACATCTACCGTATAAAAATTACCCACGGATTATATTTTAAAAATAGCTAGTTTTATTTGCAATATTCGCTGTCCTCATCTACAGTACAAGGAAGGTTCAGTGACAATGACATTATATAGGGTGCGATGAATCACCGTTTTAATTAAAAAGAGTAGGTTCGTTAACAAATAACGTTACGCACGTAACTATAGGTGATTAATAAAATGCGCTGAAACCGCTATGCTTACTGGAAAAGAAGATGATAGAAAGTTTAAGCTGGTTTTCGTTTTGAAATAGTGCTGAGCCTTACTACAAGTGGAAAAAAGTTTCCTCAAACCAGCTATTCGGATAACGGCTGATATCCGTGTTATCGAAAAATTGTGCTTTAACAACTCGTTTGGAACAGCTATAGATGCCAAATTTTATAACAATAAAAGAACAGCTTTCAAATTTGAAAATCGGCATTCCTGTTGCGACAGGAAAATGCATAAATTTTGTGGAATTTGCAAAATTTTTTTGGAGTAGTTTTACAACGGTATATTCTCAGCATTAGAACTAGTGCAGTGGTTCTTAACCAGTGTTCCTCAAACTTACCTCGAGTGTTCCACGAAAGAAAAGATTTTAAAGTTTTTATTCAAATTTTTTCCCATCGCTATATTCGTAGACAATTCCATTTTTATTGTATTCAATATATTAAAGTTTATTAGTTTATATTATTGCTTCATTGTTTTCTGAGAAAGATTAGAGCTCCCCTTTAGCGATGCTGTATTATTGCTGCAGTAAATGAAAGTCAATACGATATGATTGTATGCTTCAAAAGTGAAGAAATGGAACAAAGAATTACTTTCAGAAAAAATTGACAAAAGATTTTGTAAATTTAAATTGAATTACTGCCGATGAAAGAAAGGGGAAAAGTCCAGCAATGAGTTGCTTAACTTTCCAGGCAACATTTAAAATTTTGAAGGCACCGTCTATTATCATTTTTTTAATTAAAAACAAAGTTTAATTATTATGAAATAGCAAAAATCTTAATTTTGAGGGTAAGGGTAGGTTTTATGTCGTCATTAAATGCGACCCTACTGGAGATACACACGACCCCTTTATCTTCCTACCCCATGGCCTTTAACCACCAAAGTTAATCACATCAATCTCAAATACGCCAATCTTTTTGCAAAATTTCTGAAATTTTGCAAACACATACAGACACGTACCTACATACATTTTAGAGGAGTAGAACAAGACTACAAGACGAGGAGAGAAATATTTACTGTATCATGGCCAATTATTCACTACAATTTCTATCTCCAATTCAGATTATTACTGTTTTTCCCCCTTTTTTTTATCGATGACCCTAATATCAAGATAAACAAGATAAAAATGGTGATATAGAGTTATCATTTACATTCGAATTCAACATTAGCATAAATCGAAATTACAACAGCAAATAGATATAATATTCGCTACTTTGGAAGAACACCGGCACAACTCAAAAAAGTGCGATTTTTTGATTATGTCATAATCAAAATGAAAATGTAGTACATTTTGATGTGTAAAAGTGTCATAAAAGTAACTTGCGTATTCGGCCACTAGAAAGCAGTTATGTGAGTGTTGAATAAGTGATAAGTGATATTCAGTTAAATCTTTGAATGGGATTTTCTCAAACTAGTTATTTTGAGTTGTGCCGGTTTTCTTCCAAAGTAGCGAATTATCACGATCAATTATCATAGAATGACTAATTCAGTAATCTGACCGTTACACGTTGTTAAAGATTACCGAAATCCATCTGACAATGTTTAACAATAAAAATATATTTTTGGGCTGCAATTTTTAGATTGCAAACCTATACATTCTCACTGTTTTCTGTCCGTCCTTCGTTAATCTCAAGAACGGAATTCGATGAAAATCGAGACCAGACATCAGGGGCGCTCGTACATTGAGGCATTTGGGACCCCTGCTCCCTTCTGTCAGGGTTACCCTTTTCCTAACCCCGAAGAGGGCCTGAAATTCCACCATCAACTAACAGAAAATGCGTCATTCTATCCTGTTCTGTAAATACTCGTATAAAATAAACTAATGAACGATATTTCTCTATTGCCTCGTTCATGGAAGGTCGCAGAAAATTTTCAAGGGGAAGGAAAAGTTTACAGACTAATAATTAAATAAAAATTTATTGATGTGAAATTTACTGGTGTGATGTGTAATCTACTTGTGATTTTTCACAAGTAGATTATAAAATACTGGATTGCATCAATACAAAAAGGCAAATAAAACGTCCCATGGAGACGTGTAAGCTACACTCTCGAGTGTAAGTTACACGTCAATCAGTTTTACAATTATAATTTGCGGAATATTTTACTCGATCTCAGAGAGGACATCGATCATGTTGCATGGGCCATGCTCCATGCAACAATTTTTATGTAGTTATTCATCAAATGTTTACCAAAGCCACATTCCTTGTTTTCAAGGCCAAATTAGTCCGGAGTACAACCAGTTGGGGAACGCTGTTGGACGTTGAATCAGTTTTAGTTAAAGGTTCTTGCATAATGTATGTTGCCCCTTTTAATTGGTTATGTCTTCTGTTTTATAGTCTGTTGGCGACGCTGACAAACATGGCAAGCGTAGGGGTCGGGCCAGATTACAAACTTCCCGTGGACCGGAAGAAGTCATCTGATTTTTAATTTAAAAGATGATTAAAAGTTACATCCAAGCATTGTGACAATGTCACAATAACATATTCAATTTTTATTAAATATTTTAACCGTATAAATGTTTTTTAATGTTCAGCCATTGTATTAAACCTGCATTTGTATAATAGATTATATAATAGAAACAGCTGTATAACTCTTAATTAAAATTTCTCACGAAAATACATCTTTCAAATTATTTATCTTTATACACAGTTTATATTATATATCCATAGTAATGTAATTATGAATTTTTTGTGAATAATAAGTATTTAGAATGATTACATTTTGTGAATTAAATAATTTGAAATACAGTATATGATATATATTTACAGTATATGATACAGATATATATTTATATATATATATATTAATTTCAATTTATTTTAGATATAAGAAAGATTTTTTATTTATATTTCAGTTATAATTCATTAATTTTAAAATCTATTCTTATAAGAAAAGAACATTTAAAGAAAAATAAATGAAATTTGTTTTTAAAATAGATTAATATGCAATATTACACAACTATTGGAGAAAACCAGAAGTCATGGACAATGATCCACATTGAACAGAGAAGACATGTCCACCTGAATATTTCTATACTAAGAAATGATTTTTTTTCGCAACGTATTTTTAATTTACATCTTACTACAAAAATTAAAAGTAGAAAAGAGCACTGTACACAACAAATACACCTTATTATTTATATCCACTCAAAACCCGAAAATGAGAAATTATTATTATTTATTAGCCCATCTTCTCAATATTTCAGATCGATTCGGATGAATACTATAAATACACGATGTTTTGAAAGGTCTCGTCAACTTTTAACAGTGTGTTCTACGGGTCATAAAAATGAAAAAATTCCATATAAAACGTGGGAAGGAAACATTTTTGGACCTAAGTTACAGCAGTTAGAAAAGTTTTCTGTACAGTTGTGCTTTTTGTATATTGCCGTTAGCTCGGCCATACATAAAATGAACCTCCGCCGTCTCTTAATTACAGTAATGGTTCATCGTATTAAAGAGCATTTAGAAACACGTCAATACCATAGCTTTCTATTGATTTGATTACAGCTAATTTTAAAATTGCTATAATTTCGAAAGGAAGCATTTTCAGAAATAAATTCCAAAATTACTATAATATATATGCCCTAAATTTCTTCTTCCTTGTATATTCAATCTCTATGTTTTAATTAGATATTACACGAATGCACATTAATAATTAAAATATTTCCGATTAATCGACTTACTTAGGATGTGTGATGGGCACTCTTAATATTAATTCTTCGGGTATTTTAAAATAAACGGGATCTTCACCATTAGCGGAAACTAAGAGAGGCAAAACATCCCATCTCCCACCTTCTCCTTTCCAGCCCAAATCTTCACAAATCTAAAAAAATAAATTTTTAATTTGATTAAGAAATTTGAAGAATAATCGTAATTCGATAAAAACTAATGAAAAACACTGTAATTCTTGTCTAGTAACAAAGGAGTTTTACAAAGCGGGTCATTAAAATTCGGTAAAGCAAGCGATTTAGTAATTTTGATACATGGGAATTAATAGTAACTGCCACTGGCAATATTATTGACGAGCAAGGACCTAAGACAACGGACCAAGAAAATAGTGGCACTTCTCCAGCATGAAGTAAAAACAGTGTTGGTTATCCGATTTTTGGCAAGACAGGGTGTAAAACCTATGGACATTTATTGGAGTATGCAGGTATAGTAAGAAACAACTGCACGAGTAGAAATTAAGTGTACGAGTAGAGTTCTAAGTTCAAAAATGGCCACAGTTTTTTGGAAGATTCTCACCTCTGGGACTACAGAGAATGTCATGGAGAATCTCTGTATTTCTTAGCATTCGTTAAAGTTCTAATATTTCAACCGTTAGCAACATTGATAAAGAACTTTTTTATTAAAAGTTACTAATTTACATGCAAATTTTACACGTTTTAAAGCAAACAAATTTAGGTTAGATAATAATCCAAAATTTTATCTCAAAATTCCTACTTATTCTTTAACAATGATTTTTAAACAAATGAAAATTATATATGATAAAATAAAAATTAATAAAAAGTCATTTTAGTTGTTATTAAGTTATATGCAAATATGTAAACATTTTAAAAGTCAATTGAATTTGTATTATTTAACAAATTAGAAACCTTTGTAATCTCGATGTTAGCCGGATCACCAATAACACTTCCATCCGATTGAACATAACCTGCGTATGACAAGATTTGATTATTCCATATGCGGAAATCTGCTTTTCCTTCTTTTCTCGGAGCAAACACTGTGATTGTTGATCTATATAAAAAGTCTTCAATGATGAATGTGTGAATATGAACTATTTATTTTATTAATTAAAGTTATTTTGATTTTAAAAACAAAATTAAACTTTTCATTTTTATTCTTTGATTTAAACCTTTATTATGTAAAGTAAACTTTACACAATTAAGAAATATAACAGAAATTTGTTTACTAAACCGTAATAGTTACAAGGGAGCAAGTTAAAATTATTATTATTATTATTATTATTTAAATTTAAAATTAATTAGTCAAAATTTTTTCATAAATTACTCATTAAAATATTTATCCTACTTTTTAATAAGATAAATATTTTATTTTAATGAAACGAACACAGAAATAGTTATGTTGAATAAAATACATACCTAATGTTCCCCTTGTTAGTGGAATATTTAAGATGATTGCAAACTGCTGCGAACATATCTTCTGCAGACATTGCGTAACGAGCATCAAATAACTAAAAAAATATTATTATTAAATACTTGAATGATTTTATACGAATTTCATCGATTCATAAAACTAATTAATAAAAAAATATTTCAATTAAGAATAAATGTAAATTTACTTGTAATTTTGACCATTGAATCCTTCCGATACATCTCGGGGCATTTCTCCAAGCTAATTTAGCACCGTATATTAACTCAGTCTCTTTCAATTCATATGTTCCAGTTTGAGATATTTCTTCTAACACTTCTTTCAATCTTTTCTGATGGACTTCACTATTACATCTACAGTATTTAATTACATTAAAATAACAAATATATACAGTAGCGGATTATAGTTTTTTAAAGCTCTAGGCGCCGTTTTGATATAAGACCCTTTACGTAAAACCACCCTTTTATATTTTAATGTTAAAAAGACCATTTAACTTTTGCAAAATATACACTTTTTAAACGTCTATTAATTTTTTTACAATGTAATTGTTGAGGCTCCTCGATACGACGAGGCCTTAGGCGACCCCTCTATTGGGTAATCCGCCACTGAGTAGGTTATATAATAATTATCTGAAAAAATAAAGTAAAATGCTTATATCGTTAACCTTTTTGTGCTGGAAAAATAAACCTCAAGAAACTGCTTAGCATGTTCGGCTATTTCCTCTTTAGTTCTGACTTTTGACGTGCTAGCCGTTCTCATAAAAGATCCTTTACAAACATTTTCTTTACAATCTACTTTCTATAAAAAGTAAATAGATTGTAATATTAATATATTATTATAATAATATATTAATTAGCCTGCAATTTCATATTAAATACATACTTCACTACTCTGTTGATAAAGAATATCTGTTGATATTTGTCCTGTCACGACGTTACTCAAACGTATAGGAGTTTTATTCGTTGACATTCCTACTTTATTTCTAAATATAAAAACATTTAAATATTATAATTACTTTTAAAAAGCATTTAATATTTAAATCGTAATTGTCAAATTTAAAGTTATGTCTATGATGAAATCAAGTAAAATTTTTTTTTAAAAATTCCTATAATTGCCTTGTTTTGCCATTTTATTTGTAAATGTAATGGGAAAATCGCGAAATAGTTCTTAGAAATGTCTACAGATTACATTTTTTAACCAGGGTTACTGTTTGCTTGTCAACGATAGACAATTCAGGTATAATAAAAACGAGGAAAAAAAAAAAAAAACTTCAAAGTCGGTCACTAGTTTTGCAATCAAATAGTCACGAAGATTACTGACTTTTGAACGTAAATTCTTAGAATTTGCAACGGCTTTATATAAGAATAAAGATGTTTCTAAGAACCTAATAATAAAAGAGCTTAATATCATTTTTAGTATTATCCATACGATTTCCGTACGGAAAAAAAAACAATACGTGCATTTACCGATCTATTTAACAAAATCGATGTATTAATCGAGCATTAATATTTTAAATGAAATGCAAATATAAAATTAATATGATCTAAATTATTATTAAAATTACATTTTGTTTTTAACAAACATATATAAATGAATTGATAAATGAGGTAATTTGTATAAGCTTATATAAATTAAATACAAAATATAATGTTTTATAACAGATAAAATATTATAAATACGGAAAATATTAAAGTGAAATAAATGTTCCTATTTTAATTTTTGTCTTCTGATAAATATAAAAGCTAATTCGTGGTTTATGTCAAGTTGCTTCCAAACTTCAAGTCAAGGTTAAAAATTCTTTTCCTTGAACCCTTCAGGATTTACGCACGCAGATAATTTAAAAAGTTTTTAGTAAAACTTGCACGTATATAATATATATAAACACGTTAGTTTTAGTTTCACTTCATCTATTCTTTCGATAGAAAAACAATTGTCTTCAGTTCCTTCCATTCTATCTTATTAGCGTTAAAAATATATTTTCAAGCCAATCCTTATACGAAATGGTTTTTTTTTTTTTTTTTTTTTTTTTTTTTTTTTTTTTTTTTTTTTTTTTTTTTTTTTTTTAACTCTTTCCGCCCTGTGGGCACTAAGAGGGCCTCTTTTAGTAGGCCCATTATGGGTTCGGCCAGGCCCACAATGGGGCGACCGGGTGGTGAGGGACGGGGCCCGACATATCCGAACGGACCACCCCCGAAAAATTCCTGGGGATTATTCGACCCGTTCGGATTCGATCCCGGGTCCCCCAGAGCGGTAGGCTGCCACCTTTACCGCTCGGCCATCCGGCCTATACGAAATGGTTAGTTTGCATAAGAATTCGTTTGAAATTATTGTCTATATTAGGCCTAAATTATCTGTTAAATATATCCCGAATAAATTCGGTAAAATAATAATATTTATTTATGTTTAACAGTATTTAAAATTATAAAAAGTAGAAGTTAAATAATTGAATCGAAATATATTAAAAGGTTACGTAAAGTTTATTCCTTATCGGTAGAATATTAAAAAAAAGGAATTTGTCAATAAAAAAACACATAAGTACAGCCAAGTTATTTATATAAAAGTTCACCAAAATATTTGTCATTGCTTTAAAAGTTTTGTTTAAAAATTATATTTAAAATTGTAACATTTCATCATATTAAGTCTTAAATAAAATATTTTTGTTAATTATATTAACATAATTAAACGCTAAATAAATATCTTTAACGAATTTTATATCAAACTATAATTTTCAAAATATAGTTTACCTTTATTGTATTTTGCTATTAACACTTTTAAAAGCAATAAGTTGTGAAAAATTAGCGCATTGAATACTAAAGAAACACCAAATGAAGCTACTGTTCATGGAATGGAAGCCTGCAGCAATACAAGTTCCAACAAAAATCTAATGAAACTGGAACCACGTGATTGCGTATGATATCTGCGCACAATTTATAACTTAGGACTATATTGGAAATATATTTATAGGCCTACACCTTTGTTTTTAACGTTAAAAAGAAGATATTACCCATATAAATAATAATTGCATTTCAATTAAGAGCGTAAATTTTTTGACGTTGACTGTTTGTTCTTATCAAAATTAAATAGAAAACTGAAACAGTTCAAATAAAAATATTTAATCATTTTAAAACCATTTAAAAAGATTCAAAATTAAACAAAATAATTTAAAAGTAACTTTGTGAAACACCAAAATTTATATATTTTTAAAGACCCTTCAAATTTTAATATACATTTTATCTAATCTCTTCCTATTAAACAGTTTTATCTAATATTTATTTATTTAAAATTACAATTTAGTTAAATGACACCTTGGAAATTGGCATATAAGATAACAATAAATTCTAACTGAATGACATACTTTGTTCAAATTCTTAATGTGAAGAATACTATCTTATTATTGTTTTGTCGCGCTAAAGAATTATTAATAATAACTCGTCAGTGCGATAAAACAATAATAGGAATATAAACATGCTAAAAATAATATTTAATTCGAAACTTTAGATGAGTCAATTATAACTAATTTAAAAATATTTTTATAATATTCCAATAGAATAAAACAAGGATGTAAACTTAAAATTTCGGCACTAAATCACTTGTTACATTATGTTTCTTTATTAATATTACTAAAAGTTTAAGGTATTCATTAATAATAATAAAAAATATATTCATTTTCTGTTCCAGTTACTTGATTAAAGTAATTTTAATTATTTAGTCTGCAATTATTGTACGTGAAAATTATTTATTTTGCTTGTGCCTATGCTTTTTATAATAGATATAATTTTAATTTCCTTTTCTGTAATATTTAGATGTAAAAATACGTTTTTTAAATTGTTTTTCTACTATAATTATTTACATTAACTGAATTTAACTTAAGCTGTGACTTGAATATTTATCAATGTTTATCCAATTACCCAATAGTTAAATAGAAAAATGGTGTTTCTAGAGCAAAATTTCAAAGAGTTTTTTAATTAAAATTTGCATTAATATATTCAATTTTTACGATAATTTATATGCAATATAAAATTACCATAAATACTTGCAAATTGTATAAATTAATAAGATATAAGAACTTTATTTTATCTTTATTCTTTTCATCATTGTGTTTATTATATTTTACGAAAATTTCATGTATCAGTGTTGCTCTATCATCATACATATCAGTACTATTTGATATATGAAGGTATTACACTTAATAAAATAAATAGCAAACCTGTTTAGGTCTGTTTAAGTTGTTTAATTTGATAACATTAACGATAATCCTGTTATTACAGCAACAATCAATTATACGAACGAGAAATTTGGTACATTGTAGAGGATAAATTTCTTTCGATTTTAATTGTAAACAATATTTTAATTCTTCACTTTATTAAATATATATAACTCTTAAAAAATAATTAGAAATTTGAAAAAAATATTACGAAAAGTTTCCAACTTTCAAGACGTAATCTCTAAAGAAGTCATTTTAACCTTCTATATAAGCCAATTAATTGTAACTAGGCTTACTTTCTAATAATTTTTCGTATTACTTTCCTTGCTATTATAACAGAAGGAAAGTATAACTATCCGGCAAGAAATGATCCCCAGGTTTTTACATTTTTGGACTTAGGACACCTTGAAACGTCGAGAGAGAGAAAAAAATTTTGGGGTAATTTCTGTAAATATGGATGTGAGGGGACAAGATTTTGTTCACCATGTTTGAACCTTAATAATTCCTGTACTTTTTGTCGAAAATTTTTGAAATTTTGCAGGGTGGTTTATTTATTAGAGAAATTGATGCTGTTAAATTTTGATGACTAAAGGTAGAGGGAGTGGGGAGATAAAGGGGGTCGTGTGTATTTCCAGTAGGGTCGGACTTAATGACGATTTTACTCGTTATTAGTATTTACAATTTTTTTAAAATAAAAGTCATCCCTACCTGAAAATTAAGGTTTCTGTTATTTTATAATAATTAAAATTATAAAAAGTGCTTTTGATCCTCCTTTTACCTACAGCTTTTGATCAGACTCTCAATATACGTGGCTCAATATTGTTTGCGGCAACATACATATAAAATGTTTTCGAATTCTATCTCTAATGAAGAGGCAATGAAAAAGTATCTTCATTGCCTCTTCATTCGTTTTCTACATTCAGACATAAAAAGCGTAAAATTATAGGGTTTTAAAACTGTTTTTCTACCAAAAATCTATTGTTTTTCTCACGTTAAGTGCACAAAAACAAGAAGTATTTTAAAACGTTAAAACTAAATTTTTTACTTTTGAAATGTCAAAAATACTATTATAGAAACAAAAAGAATTGTAAGCTGGATATTTTAATATATTTTTCGTATTATTTTAACACAATTATATATAATTAGCGTGAAGAAGAAGAGTTTGTGGGCAGTGATAAATTATCGTTGGAGATGACAAAAACGATAGAATTTTAATTCCAAAACCAGGATATTTAGTCAGAACTTTAAATATTAATTAATATCTAATATAATTCTAACGTTAATTGATACGCGCCGATAAAATAAATCGGAAACGTTAGTTGATTAATTGTCAGTACAGTTTTGTTTTGTTATATCACGATTTGCTTCGATTGCCGAAGAGACGATCAAAACGAACTTTGATAATATGGAGAATTTCCTGTTGGATATTTGACATGCGAATCATTAATTTCTCGGAAAAATTTCATACAAATTAAGAAGCAGTTTTAGTTTACTGCTATTAATCGCTGTTAGCTTGCAGCGGACATGTTGTACATACAAACGTTAGCATTATCAAACTATCATTTGACGATAGCTATACGGAATTCTTATAATGTTATGAGAGCTAATGATTACTAACTATAAAATGAAGATACTTGTCTATCCTTGACGTAATTTTCCAAGCAGATAATGATCTATGTAGCATTTATCAAGTAAGGATAATACATTAGCCCATATCCTTTGAGCCTCATTTTTCCTACTTAAATCTTAAACAGTAAACTTGATTTAATTCTATAGAGCACATTAGAATTAATATTGGTAAAATAAATAATAATTATCAATCCTTCAATAACCTTTTTTTTTCATATATAAATCGCATTTATACAAGAAGCGTGAGTTTTCATGTAAATTTGAAAGTATAATATCGCAGAATATTAAGTATTCGAACTGACGTTTTGGTTTCTGTTACACTTATTTTGCAATAAAAATATAATTTGGTGCATATGAAATCGGTGTATGCACCAGATTATGCTTAAAATTTACATACTCTCTAGTGAAATTATAAATGTAAGAATGAATTCGTGTGTAAGAGAATTCTTGTGTTCAGTTTTTGGCCGCAACTAATTTTATAAATCATAACGTAACCTGCATGCATAAAAGATTGACCATATCAATGCTTTGTAGGGATACATCGCGAGTATGTTAATAATCATTGCAGCGCCATCTCGTTTTAATTAAAGTAACATTTATTGAGTTTTACAAAATTACTTATTAAAAAATTAAGATAAAATCGTAACATTTCAAAACATTTGTGGGAAAGTAAAATCGCCCTTAATTGATTTTATAAAAATGGAAAATATGAGGGAAAAAGAAACTGGAAAAATGCGAATGTTGAACACGAATAGAACCCTTCAAATAATATACATGCTTTAGTTTGCTTGTGGTATTAAGGCTTATTGTAACCTCCTTGGTTATGTACGCGGCGACCTTCACAGATGACAAAAAATGTAATGCTTTTCTATCAAAAATTCCGTTTTTTAAAAATTCTCAAAAGAAAAGCAGATTAAACCCAGAATTTGCGCCAGAATCCTATTTAATTCTTCTATTAATTAATTAATATATGGCTCAGAATTCTGAAAATCGGATTCATTAATTTTCTATGAATTTTTAAAGTCGAAGAGAATGTATAGAAAAAAGTATATTTCAAAATATAAAAATGTTAAGAAGGATTTAACCCAGAATTGATGTCCAATCCAAATTCTTCATTAGTGAAGAACTGATTGATTCCATTAATAAAACACATCGAAATCCTTCCTGAAGCAATATTGCTTGAAAGTTTTCAGTGGAAAAGTATTTCAAGTGTGAAATGGAAGAAACTTTATTTTCTGGAATGAAGTGTCAAAAATAAATCTATTTTCAGAACTATTAGAATTTGCGATGTTTCTTTTGGTTCTTCCCTAGTCAAATGATGAAATAAAGAGCATTTTCAATGCAATGAATGTCAAGAAAACCAAATGAAGAAACAGAACAAGAAGAGACTTAGTAATTACTATCCTTACAATAAAAATTACATTCGTCCTCTAGAAGTTTTGAAAAAAAAAAAAAAAAAAATTGAAACTAGCTATTTAGAGACATAAAAGAGAAATGCTGAGACGTGCATAAATCCACGAATCTTGATACAAAATAATTCTGATGTTGATCTTGAAGAACTGTTTTTTAAGACATTTTGAAACTTTATAATGATTTTACATGTTGCTTAATGCTTGATTCTATACTAGCATTTTTCTCATAAATATCTTATTTTTAGCTCTTTCAGATTTTCCATTTTAAATGTAATTATACGTTGTTTTTTTTTCTTTAAAGTTTTGTTTTTATATTAGAAATTATGACGCACCTAGATGAGAGCCAAGGGCCTTGGCACCCTGCAAAGAAAAGGGAACGAGACACTAAAAGGTTTTCTAAAAATATTTTTTCTGAATAATTAATATTTATTTATTTTTTATTTGTATTGTGTCATATTTTCTATTTCTATACTATTTATGACTTAGTAGTCACGTAAAATGGGAATTTTATTGAATTTACATTAAAAAGTTTTTTATCCACTTCGGCTCCTCCCAAGATGAAATCTTATTGGAAATAATATTTTGAAATTCGTTTCTCCTGTAAAAAATAAATTTTATTAGGAAAGAACAGAACTACTTGTTAATCTAGCTAAATATACAACGTCCTGATCAGCTCAGAAATAAACATTAAGATAACTGTACCATATTTCGTCCATGCACCTAATACTGCCTTGGGCTATGGATGTCAAACCAGTAGCACGAGGTGCAATCTTCCGTCGGGGAGAGGTAGGACATAAGCTGTATACATTCGATTGTGATGGGTACCGTCGGAATTGTAACAACCCCAAAGATAGAAATACACTTCGCAAAACCACTTCGTGATCAAACAGCACGACGGGTTAGAAAATAGCAAAAACCTTTCTAGCATTAAAATAACATAAAACCATATCAAGAATGGGGAAAACAAAGGATCTAACAGACAGAACATGACATGATAGTGGGTGCAAGACATACTGGACAGAGCATTTCTAAAACATTAGCTTTTCAAGTATCACGATTTCAAAGCTATATTGAGAATGGTACAATGGAGAGAAAACATCCGGTCATCGGCGCTTCTATAGAAGAAAATGTCTTGTTGATGAAAGAGGTCGGAGAAAAATACTTAGAATTGTGTAATCAAATAGACAGGTCACAATCTCACAAATCACTTCAGATTTCAACCTTGCCGGGCAAAATAAAATATTGCATTGGATACTAGTCGCATCTTGTCACAAGTGAGCTACAACAGTCGTTTGACAGTTCAGCTATCATTGCTATCAACAAAAAATAAGAGAGCATGCCTTCTATGGGCACAACAACTCCAGAACTGGACCATTGAGAATTGGGAAAAAGTTGCTTGGTCTGACGAGTTGAAGTTCCTATTTCATGCTGATGGAAGACTCAGAATTTGTGAAAAACAACACGACTTCATGGACCCTTCTTCTCTAGTGACAATTGTGCAAGTTGGTGCGAGTCCCTTGATACCAATAGATTCATATTTGAATAACGCATAACATCTATACATCATTGCGGACAAAGGGCATGTTTTTATGACAGTTTATTTTCAATCAGATGGCTGTTTTCAACAGGATAATGCACCGGCACACAAAGCTTAAATCACTATAGAATGGTTCCAGGAACATGACAATCACTTCACTCTGTTGAAGTAGCCCACTCAGTCTCCAGATCTAAATACAATTGTACTGTACTGTACATCATTGGGATGAGTTGGAAAGGACTGTTCTGCAGGACAGATTAAATCTTCATTTGAAGTACAGTAGAGTCGAAAATCGGAATCAATTGGGGACTGGGGTTGTTCAGATTAGTGATTTGTTCCGATTACCGATTATGTACGAAAAAATATATTAACCTGTCCGATGTTGAAATTTTTCTCCGTTGCGTGTCGCTTCATGTTGAATTTTCGTCGATTTTAAGCCTAACGAAAATTTTTACAATAATAATCGAGGCTATTGTATCGTTAAAAATTATTTCTTCATTTTGTACAAACAAAATAAATATATTTAAGAATATATAAACATGAAAATTACACTTTAGAAGTAAATCTAGTATCAAAAACGTTCGACTCAGCACGACACAGTTCGACTGAAAATCGTTCCGATTACCGGGGTTCGGATTAACGACTCTCTACTGTATTTAAATTAATTATATACAGTACATATATCACTGAACTTCCATGTAAGCGCTTCCCTAAACGAAAATTTGCATAACGCGATTAGTCTCATACAAAATTCTAATTTTATCATCCAGAAATATACGTTGTTTTCTTCAAGTTTTAGGCCTAGGTTTGTGTAAAATTGTAAAATTAGGCCTACTTGTGTAAAATTGTCTGATAATGTCTCGACAACGCGGAACGTATCTCCCGCGTTATATGTGACTCCACTGCAATTATTTGCAAAACACGTATGGCGCCATCTGTTATGATATTTTACTTTTACTTTAAAAAACAAGGAAGTTACTAAGCTTGAAAAGGGGTGAACAAAATCGTGCCCCCAAACGCGCACAAACATCTATACCAGTGATTTTCAAAGTGAGGGTCGCAAAAAATATTTGGGGGGTCGCTGAAAAATTGATGTCAGATGTATAAATATTTTTTCAAATATTTTATAAATTTACTATGGATTCATGTTTAGAAATAATAGAAGTAAAAAATAAAAATAATTTTTACTTAAATAAATTGCATATATAAATAATAAAAACAATATAAATATTTTAATACGACTCTAAATAAACATTCATAAATTTGTGCGTTATTGGAAAATCCCCCGAGTTCCACCCTTTGCCTAAACTATGATAGAACAACGTTGTCATTTGGAACGGTGTTCGCTAGTAGCGTTGCGTCTGTAGGAAAGTCGAGTTAGAAATACAGAAGAGCGTCTACTATCCGAAAACCGATCAATCGAAAGTAACCCTGTATTAAAATAAGTTATTATATTAAAATTTAACTTTATCTCTGTTTTTTACATTTGTACACTATTTTCCAAACTTACATCTCGTCTTGTTCGCTTTGATTTACTCTTCGTCTCCACTTATTTCGATTGTTCTTTTTATACTTCAGACACCCATTCCTCTATGATTCTTCGCTATGATTGGTGTATTTCTCTTCCGGTATTATTATTTATTCTGTTATTTTGTCTAATTATATTAACATGTTCATATAGTTGTCTTTTATAATTATTCTTTTCTTTCTTTCTTATTTTTACTGAATTTAGTACTATTTATCTATAAAATTACAGTGCTCCGCTACTAGTGAATTTGCATAATTTCCCCTTATTGCTCGGACAAGACAAGATGTAAGTTTAGAAAATAGTGTTCAAATGTAAAAAACAGAGATAAAGTTTAAGTTTAATATAATAATTTATTTTAATACAAGGTTAGATTTACAGTGTCACTGTTATTAATGTTTAAACTCGAAGGTCTGGTGGAAATAGGAATGCAGGGAAAAAATTTAGAAATTGTAAGAATTTTATGTTAATGTCTGTGAATTTATAAAAAATTATTGTCGAGAAATTTAAAATGTGGTTTTTTAAAAAAATTTATTTAATTGTTTTTAATTTATATAGAATGTATCACATAAATACCTGCTGAGGAGGAACGAACGAGTCCGAAACGCAATAGTAAAATGTACGTGTCCAGGTAAATCAAATAAAACAAATTTCTGATCTGTGAAACTGTGTTGCAGTATCCTTAAAGCCAGTCTAATAAGTCTTACTAATAGAAAATACGTACTAGTAGGCCTACACGGGAATAATATTATAAAAAGAAAATTTAAATTTTCGTGTACTCTCTGATAGTACAATTACGTAAGATTGGAAACTTCTGACTCCATTGCTTTTAATAATTTATTTTATTTTTACGATATAATATAACTTTGAACAAAGGCGACTGTTATCTACTGGGTGGCTTGATTTAAATAAAATTAATATAAATATATATAAGATATTTTTATGGATTTTTTTTTACCCTGTCAACAATATGAAACTGTCAGAAAACACACAAGTAGGCTCTAGTGGGTTGGGTTATGTTGAGTTTTCACGCAATCGGCATTGATAGGAGCCGGCTCCTGTCTCACTTATTCTCATACTAGCAGGTAGGCTCGGCGTTGCTCGGGCAAAAGTAACGATAGCGAAGATTAAGATTATTACGTTATAGTCACCAAAGAAAAAGAGTAATTTCATCAACGAACTAAGTATTTCTAAAGAAAGGTCGAATTGAAAATCGAATGTTCTAATATTGTTCGATTTTCACGACGTCTTCTGATTATATCGTTCGATTTTCATCGAATGTTCTAAAGAAGAAAGATCGAGAAAAACCGAACTAATCTGTTTAAATTTGAAAATCGAATATGTTCTAACATATATCTCTTTTTTCTTTTTTTTTTTCCAGCGCCCGTAAATCTTAAACGTCGCTTTCTCTTGTTCTTCATTGTTACTTAACACTTCCATTGTTGACACTTCCATTGTTACTTAACACTATCATTGTTAACACTTTGGTACTTAAATTTGGTACCCTGTGCACCAAATTTCAACTTTCAACTCCTAACCGTTTTAGCGAAAATTAAGATTATTACGTCATACTCAACCTTACCCATTTTCACAGAATGCAAGAATTGGGTTTCCCCTGTTTCCAGACTAAATTACAGAATTTTTAGAATTTTCTGAATTTTCATCTAAAAATATGTTCGATGTTTTGCAAAAACGAAAAAAACTGCATCCGCGTCTTGCACGTCGCTTTCTCTTAACACTTCCATTATTACGTAACGCGTTCATTGTTGACACTTCCATTGTTGATGAAAGTGTTAAGCCTTATCCTGTCCCACTCCCTCGTGGGAAGGAATTTCGAAAAATCCCTTCTTAGTGTGCGTTCTCATGATGTACCCTAACTGTGTACCAAATTTCAACTTTCAACTCCTAACCGTTTGGCTCTGCGCTGATTATTATTATTATTATTATGTTGGGTTAAGTGAGATATACTCGGTTAACACCGGTGGCTGTGTACTATGCCGGACCAAAGTCAAGGCATAGTAACCAAAACAGAAATTAAAGAAGTGTATCAGTGTCAGTGTCTGTATTCAGGAATTTTCTCACAATATGACATGTATTCAATATAGTGGCCTTCTGTAGTGTGATGTATGTGTTTCTATTCAATTGTAATGTGCCCAGGCTTTTGTGTAGTGTGTGTGGTATGACACCTGTAGAGGAGAGAACAACAGGTACAATAAGCACCCTATCCATCCTCCACAGATGCCTTATTTCCTGGGCGAGTTCTGTGTACTTGCTAATTTTTTCAGTGCATGCGTTTTGTATATTGTGAGTGTTTAGAATGGATATGTCTATAATGTATGTGATTTTATTGTGTTTGTCAATGAGTGTGATGTCTGGTCTGTTGTGGTAAATTGTTTTATCTGTGATTATGGCTCTGTCGTAGTACATTTTGTGCGTGTTGTTTTCCAATACTGTCTGTGGAATGTATTTGTAGTATGGTTTGTGGATGTCTACTAATTTGTGTTTCTTTGCAAGCTCTTGGTGTATTATATTTGCTACTTGATTATGTCTGTGTAAATAATCTGTTTGTGCCAAGAGCTTGCAACCAGAGGTGATGTGTTGTATAGTTTCTGGCATGATGTGACATTTTCTGCATGTGTCATTTGTGAGTGTTGCATCTTTGAGTATGTGTTTTCTGTAGTTTTTAGTATTTATGACCTGATCCTGTATGGCAATCATGAATCCTTCCGTCTCCCCAAAGAGGCATCCCCGAGCTAACCAGCTGTTTGACGCAGTTTTGTCAACAAAATCATGGGCCAGATCATAAGGATGCCTGCCATGGAGTGCCTTTCGAGCCCACGATTGCTTAATGGTGTCTATGCTTTTTATATGTTGTGTTGTGTCCATATGATGTGAGTGTAAGTTTAATGGTGTGTTATTCGAGTCTGCTAGAGTTACTGCTTTATGTAATTGTGATGTTTCTTGTTTTTTGTAGAAAAACTCTCGCAGTGACTGTATTTGTTTGTAGTGAAGGTTAACTATGTCAATCAGGCCACGTCCGCCATCTTTACGTGGAAGGGTTAATCTTTCTGTGGCGGATGTAGGATGATGTTGTTTATGCTTAGTAAGTGTTGTTCTTGTTTTCCTTTGGAGTTGCTCAAGATCTGTGTGAGTCCAATGTATAACTCCAAAAGAATATGTGAGTACTGGGATGACATATGTGTTTATTGCTTTAACTGTGTGTTTTGCATTTAACTCTGTTCTGAGAATAGCATTTAACCTACTTTGGTATTCTTTAATTAATCTTTGCTTTATTTGTGCATGTTCTGTTAGTTTGGCCTGTTGGAATCCTAAATACTTGTAGAACTCGCCCTCTTCCATGGATTCAATAACGTCTCCATTTCCAAGTGCAAAATCTTCTTTCTTCAGGATTCCTTTTTCTATGTGAACTGTTTTGCATTTATCTAGGCCAAATTCCATTTGTATGTCCTTGGTGTATGAATGTGTGATTTGTAGGAGTTGATGAAGTTGTTTTTGTGTGGATGCATAAAGTTTTATGTCATCCATGTACATGAGATGTGACAGTGTATACTGTGTTGTTTTTTCATGCCTGATATTGTAGCCATATTGTGTGTTGTTTAACATGTTGGATAATGGATTCAAGGCTAGGCAGAACCAGAGAGGACTCAAGGAATCTCCTTGAAAAATTCCTCGCCTAATAAAGATTTGGTTTGTTTGTATGGAAGTGTTATGAACCCTGAGATGTAGTGTTGTTCTCCAGTGCTGCATAGCGTTTTGAAAGAATGTAATGAGTGATGGATGTATTTTGTACATGTGTAGAATATGTAGCAGCCAACTGTGTGGAACACTGTCGAATGCTTTTCTGTAGTCTATATATGCCATGTGTATGTTTCTGTGTTGTTTGTGTGCTTGCCGTAGAATGACTGAATCTATGAGTAACTGTTCTTTGCATCCCTTGTGATTTCTACGACAACCTTTTTGTTGTTCTGTTAGAATGTCGTGTTCTTCAACATGTTTGTATATTTTGTTTGCAATACAGGATGTCAATAATTTGTAGAGTGTTGGAAGACATGTAATTGGTCTGTATTGTGTGGGGTCTGTGGTATTGTTGTTTTTAGGTTTCATGTAGGTGATGCCCTGAGTAAGAAAATTTGGCATGTCTTGTGGATTGATGATGATGTGTGTTAGGTGTTTAGCTAGTTCCTGGTGCAGGGATGTAAACTTTTTGTACCAGAAATTGTGAATGTTGTCTACACCAGGTGTCTTTCAGTTGTGTGTTCTGTTAACAGTGTATTGGAAATCATGTATGCTTATTTCAACACAGGGCATAGTTGGTATGTTGTGTAAGTTTCTGTTCTCCTCCTCGATCCAGCCTGCTTCAGCATTGTGCGTGACAGCACTGGACCAAAGAGAAGACCAATATGTTGTGAGTTCTTCTTCTGTTGGTGTGCCACTGTGCTGTGTATCAGTGTTTGCTTTGTTATTAATTTGTCTGTAAAAGAGTTTTTCATTGTTTGTAAATAATTTATTTTGTTGTTTTCGTAGTGTACATGTTTTGTATCGTTTGAGTCTACGTGCTTTGGCAGCAAGTTTTTGTTTTAGTGTATCAATGTATTCTGTAATGTGTGTGTTGTGATGTTCATGTTTTGTGTGTGTTTTTATTTTCTTGAAAATGTTTTTGAGCTGTTTCCTTAATTTAGGTGTTATGTTGTTTTTAGTGTATTGTGTCAGCCTGCCTAATTGCTGTCTAATGTCATTTATTTGTGTTTCTATTCTTCTCTGCCAGGCAGGTTTGTGATAGAATTGTGTTTTCTGTGTATTTGTCTGTGATTGTACTTTCAGTCCATGTTGTGTCACTACTGTGACTGCCCCAGCATAAACTAATGTATGAATGTCTGAGAGTGTAGAAATTGAATGAATGTAGTGTGGTAGTAAGTGAGTGTTTACATAATTTAGTGTTTTTCCTACTTCCTTCGACGTGTTGATTTTTGGTATTCGTGGTCGTTGTGTGGGATCTGTGCCTGTATATTTAGTGAGTGTTTCCTGAAATATAAGTGAGAGCGTATTAACTAAATCCATGTCTATGTTATCAGTGATGGATGAGGAAGTGTCTGTAGTATCATTAGTGGTAATTGTTGTATGTGTGTTATTATCAATGCTTGTTCCTGGATTATCCTGATGTGAAGTCCCAAAAACGGATTAACATTAATTATTTATATTAGAAGATTGTTAAAACGAGTGTAGAAAATCATCCATTGTTACAAGGGACAAAAACCGATCCAAGATCGGATTTGACGCGTTAGTCATTTGAAACCGCGACGCATGAAAAAAAAGGAGAAAGATGTCGAAAGACAAAAAGGCCTAATGTAAAATAAAACGCAATAATTGTAATGAGTAATGATTGTAGACGAATGTCCTCCAGTATAGATGGACCTTTGACAAGTCGCTCGTATACGAAATTTAGATCATTAAAATTAGGAAAAAGGGAAAAGTTAATTATGAAAAGAAACTTCATATCAAAGCATTGAATTTCAAAAATCTCTCAGACTAGACGACAATAGGGAAAATATGAGCGCAAGTTTCAAAGTTCCATCAATTCTTTCCATCCTGAGTAAACGGAGGGTGTCAAGTAAATTCGTCGAGGCGGCTCTTTCTCGTGACTCGAACAGGGGTCGTTTTTCGCTTGGAAACAAGCGAGGGACCAATCGAGAAGAGAGAAAGGAAGGACGTGGAGCCAATCAACATGAACAATACGAAAAAGAGAGATTGAAGTAATCGCCGAATTGGAAGGACAAGAGACTTTTCCGAGAGGTTTCAAGGGAGACAAGAGGTGTTCCAAGGTGTCCATCGAAAGGTCCGCCGACGCCAACCGACGAGTCGCTGCACCTGCCGCTGCCCCGGGGCCTTCTATCGAGCGACGATAGGAAACACATCGACACAAAATCGTTCGAACGTTCACCTTTGTAACGATCTGTGTATAGTGTGAGTTGTTTTATATTTAAATAAACGGGTTTCTTTGTGAGACACTTATTGTCTGTGTCATCCTCCCTCACACCCACACGCGAACGACCCTAGACCATCCTGTCGCAGGATTAACGATCCCCCCCCTAAAGGTCGGCTAACTTACAACTGACAGGTTACATGATCTTCATTAATGTTAGATGTTTCTGTCTGTTGATGTATTTGATCAGCAACCTGTTGTTTGATAAGTTCAAGTGTTGTTTGTAGAGTAAGGTTGTTGTGTATAATTGTTCTTTTTTGATCAACAACCCTTTGTTCGGTGACAGTGAGATGAGGATACTGTTGTGTGAATTTATGGTGTAGTTGTTGTCTGTATGCTGTCGTGTTTGTTTCGAGTTTTGTGATGGTGTAATAAGTACGGATGATAAACTTGTTCATTTCCGTTGTCCATTTCATCCGTTGGCGTGGTTTTCCAGCCTTTGTGGTCTGTGGATGCATTGCACAGAAACACCAAGGCTGGGTTGGTTCCTCACATCTGTTGAGGGCATTGCAGTAGCCATGCTTGGGCCGGTGCTGCTTTCGCCACCGGGAGACTTTCGCTAACCAAGGAGACTGTGACCTATTTTTCGAACGTGAGCCTCTGCCTAACCCACGAACGCGGACCTTGTTAACCCGGGCGACGTCCGAGCCGGTATCACATTTAGATCTGGTTACTACCATAATACATATCTCCGCAGAATGTGGGTGTGTGGTCACTCTTAGCTTCATTTCTCCCCATAGACCTTACTGGCATGGGTGTCCCTACCAGGAGCTTGTGCTCCAGCCTGCATTGCCCTATGGATCAGTAAAATTACTGGGCTCTCCCACCACGACCAGGTGGTGACCATGGAGAGTTATTATTATTATTATTATTATTATTATTATTATTATCATCAACTCGTCTCGATTATATATATAGATAGATATTCAATAAATCAAAAGTAATAATGAAAAATAGCGTTTATTCGCATTATTTATAAATTAATAATTTATTCATTATTGTTATAGTTCTATAGGCATTCCCAGAATTCCTAAAATCGATAAGAAAAAAAGAAACCGTTTCTAAATAAGAAAAAAAAGAAAACATTAATTATATTTTAATATCCATCTTTAACTTGAATTCTCTTCTTTGATACACGAGATTAAAATAGAAATCATATCAAAATTCGAAAAGATAGAAATAGGACGCAATTTTAAAAGAAAGCTCTATTAACTAATTTCAAAATATTTTTCTTGAAGTTTAATAAAAACTTATTAAAACTGAAATTATTAATATGATCTAAAGTATTAAATTATTTTAATTCTATGGATGTTCCATATGTAATACTGTATCTGTCTTATACCGAATTTATTCAAATATACTCAAGGGTGCCTATCGGTTTCGAACAGATTGACGAGCAGCGCTTATTTGCATAAATACGGTGTATGTATTATTTCACTGAATAATTAATATTTTGTATTTAATTGGGCAGTTCAATTAATACAAAAGAATGATAAAGCGCACTTAAAACTAAAATTAAATATAAAATATTAACATTTTCATTGGCTAAATTTTATATAACTGTGAGATGATTGTCAATGAATATACTGTATTGCGTGACATCACACAACTTTGTGGCGCATCTGGTCTATGGTGAAAGTCAATAACGTTCCGGATTCGATCTCTATTTCCACTCGTTTTGTTTTTTCCTTTTTCTTAAAGACAACGAAAAGTGACCTCCTATTACTTTCTCAGCTCTGTTATACATAACAGAGGAAAAGTATGGTGATCGGTCAAAAAATGAACCACCAAGATTTTTACATTCTTGATCTCGGGGGACCATAACATATCCAGAAATGCAAATAAATTCGAGGTTTTTTTTCCTGTGTTAGTGTGTGTATGAGGCACGATTTTCTTTATCTTTTTCGAATCTTAAGGTGTTCGAAATGTGAATAATCAATCTTAAACAGAAAATTATTAAATTAATTAATAATTACTTAGTAATAAATATCGTGTTTTATGTTCAAATTTTATTATTTGAATTATTCCAAATGTTTTTCGTGATATAAACAGAATAATTCGGAAGCTTCACATTTTGTGTTATTTATTTCTGCCGATTTCAACAATTTAAATAACAAAAGGTATTTAAAAAACAAAAAAAAAATTAATTTTTTAGTAAATATATGCGACTTTATTTTAGAATAATTAATATTAAATGACTACAACCTATGTGAGGACTTCTCGTAATGTCATTTAGGATAGCCAGAAGGTGTAAACTGTGCATGTGGAAGATGGTGTTAGATATCGAAGTATAGTACAATAGATATCTTATCTTTTGTATTCTAATAAACCGGTGCTAATTACAAAGGTTTAAGAGATTTCCTTTTCTTAAAATTAGTCCGACGGGATGTACAGTAAGTTCTGATAACGTTGATGTTCTTGGAGATAAGACGTTTCTGTAATAGAGGTTCTTTGGGCCGGTTGCTCCTTATCGATGTCCTAAACGGATAGTGCGCTGACAAAAGAATCGAAGGAACTGTCACCGAATCGTACGTATTACTTTTTCAAAAATAGGACTCACTTAATGGAAAAATCGTCCGTGTTCGCGAGTTTCGCATCTCTGATCGGACGTTCTGGTTGATCGTGATCCCCTCTTCCTCTTTTTCGATTGGGAAATCCAAGTTTGTCGCCAGGGCTATTCGGGACAAATTCGGATACCGGAAACCGGTCGGAAATGTTTATTGAACTGTCGCGATTTCCGCCCGTAACTTAGAGTTACGAATTTTTACACCAGTTATAAATATTGCCAGCTACACTCAAGTGACATTTGGTTTTATAAACATTTTATTTCGTCAGTTTCGCGATCGTCGGAGAAAAGGGCAAGAACATCTTTATATAAAACAATTTTCTCTTTTAAATCAAATTTTGGTTGAGGATCGGACCCTAGTATCTATATAAAAAATATATAGTCTAATTATTGTACTAAACAGCATTGAATCGTGCAATATAATAATTACTTTGTAAATTTATTTAAATCAAGAAACCGATTCTTCTTTTAATCTGTTCTCATTTATAAATAAAAGAAAACAGCCAAACATGCTAACTTTAGTTTATGATTTATTTATACTTATGAATCATTTCTTCTTAAAAATAGGAAATCATATTTTGTTATCTCTATGGAAGGGGAAAAAACAAAACCAGTGGAAATAAAGATCTAATCCGAAACGTTATTGGCTTTCTTTCACCATAGATTAGATGCGCCACAAAGTTGTGTGATGTCACGCAATACAGTATATTCATTAACAATCATTTCACAGTTATATAAAATTTAAATAATGAAAATGTTAATATTTTAAATTTAATTTTAAGTGCGCTTTATCATTCTTTTGTATTAATTGTACTGCCCAATTAAATACAAAATATTAATTATTCAGTTAAATAATAAATACACTGTATTTATGCAAATAAGCGCTGCTCGTCAATCTATTAGAAATCGATAGGCGCCTCTAAGCATATTTGAATAAATTCGTTATAAGATATTACATATGAACATCCATAAAATTAAAATAAATTTAATACTTTAGATCCGCAGACGGTAATTAGCAGCGACTATAAGTTATGCTAATTTATTACGCTTATATATGCTCGTCTAGATTTACTGTAGGTAACAAAGTACGTACAATAACTGTAGAGTACTATTTAACTGTCATTCATAATCAACCGCGCCAGCGTACTTTAGTACAGTCAAATATTTTTGTTGACCGGTGAAATTTTTTCGCGACCAGCAGTTGAAAAGTACTGCTTTAGATCATATTAATAATTTCAGTTTTAATAAGTTTAATAGAAACTTTAACTATTGACTAATTTCAAACTATTTTCCTTAGAGCTTTCTTTTAAAATGGCGTATTATTATTGTTGTTGTTGTTGTTATTATTATTAACTTGACTCCATTTTCTAAGCACTCGAGTCTCCAATGCTAGATACTATTTTATATTGCTATCGTCAACTGGGTGCAGGACATCTGGGCGACCAAAATAAGACATTAATAATAGACAAAGTACGAATGTTTTATTGTTTTCTCTATTAAAGTAATTATTCTTTTTAATTGACCTACTACCCGGCAAATTTAAATAATATACTTTAATTAACGAGTAAAGAACGATTTAATAATTAACAAACATATTTATATAATATATATAAAATACAAAAGATACAAAAACGCCTTAGCTTCCGCCCTTTCCACGTTTTCCTTTTTTTCAGAATAACATTCTCGAATTTTATGTTTTATTTTTAAAGGAAATAACACATTATTACTATCAATTGACATATTAAATATATAATTTTTATATTTTATATAAAGTTTTAATTTGATTTTCAAGAATTTCTTCGTTATTTGTACAGTATTAAACATTTTAAAAGTATTTTTAGTTTAATTAAACGTTATTATAAACTAAATAAGGATCTTGTACATGAACTATAATGGGATATATATTATGACTATATGTTTATATCGTACTGTTATGAAACTGGAAAGTATTCTAAGGAGATTTAATTCATTAAAATCTTTTCATGTAATTTCTTTACATGTAAACGGTTAATTACATCTATGGTTTTATTTCCGAAATAAATAGCCTATTTAATTTAATTAAGCGTTATTTACATAACAATACTATATGAGATTTGAGATAGTAATGACATTTATGTTTGAGTTTTCTATGTTTGCGCTACACATTAATAATATTAAAAAAATCAAAAAAATTTAAGACTTGTTATAAACTCTTTATTATAATTTATTAAAAGTCTTTAAAACATCAGTTTAAAAATTAAAATATAAAATTATACAAATAAAAGTTCATTTTAAAGTGATTTATGACGTGAAATCCTGGGTTGGCTGACATTATATCTTGATAAATGTTCGTGAATAAATTTCTAATACCATAATATAATAAAAAATTAAACATTTGTAATCGCATATTTCAATATTTCTAATCGTATAATCGTATATTTTAAGTTTATGTATATATTAAGTGCTAATTAATACCATTTATGCAAACAAATTAGAATTAAATTTAATCCATATTGAGTAGAATAATTAGATATGTGATAACAGAGCTTATAATTATTAAAATGTTACTTCTAGTCATTTTATAGAAGTTAGAACCATGAAGAATAGGAGGATTTTCCAGGTACTCTCTGATCGTTGAATGTGTTTTATAGTCCACATTGGAGCAACTACGACACATTTGAAAAAGTGTGCTTTTAGCAGAGCTCTCCACATCGGATGCATTTATGGTAAAAAATATAAATACCGAAAAATCGAATGCGAATCTAATGCAGTAATAAATCACATCACTAGGAATTTCAGGAAGCAAAAGTCTGTGAACTATTTCGTACGCATAGAAAGTCATGTCGAATAAAAGACAGCCATTCCATACTAAAATCAAAGGAGAGAAAACATAATTTAAGACTTCGACTGTGTTTTTAAGATTACCGAAGAACAGCAAATGTCTTCTTATCAACTGAGGATTTTCTTTAACATTTTTCGTACAAGAAATAACTGCATACTTAATTATAAGACAATAAATAGAATGTATCAAGCAAAAGATATTTCTAGTAAAATTAGTGCACCATGCTCCCCAGGTTGAATCAAATGCTATGATTACTTGCCAAAACCATTTCGGCATACCAAAAGAATCAATGTCGATTCCGAATATGAACAAATCGAAATACGGTTGAAGAGGTAAAGTAAACATTGCATAAAATACGGGAAGAATTTCAAGACAACCGAAAATCCAAATTCCAAAACCATAAACAAATGCCCAACGTTTCAGATTGGAGATGCTACCATTGAAATAATCAGAGTATTTATTTATCAAATCGATTACGCTATCCCAGACAGAGCTTATCAAAACTCTGAGACGATAGAATGATATTAAAGATTGTATACACGCTATTATATCCCATATTAAGATGAAATATATTTGAATTGGAAATCCTTGCGTAAACGCAAACGTAAGATTAGTACATATAAAATGAAGGCGTAGATAAATAACGATGAAGACGAAATTACTCCAGCAACAATTTTTTCCAGTCAGATTCATTCCATAGAGTCTCGTGGAATATAAAAATATTTTTATATGTTTATAGAGTAAAGTGTTCCTTTCCATGATCATAAAATTTACATATGATGTTTACTGAGCTTCTTTTGATGTCTGAAATTAAAATACAATTAGTTATTAATTTTCAAAAAAATATATGATATTGCAAGAAACATTTTACTGTAATTGAATTATCAGTTTTAATACTTTATAATAAACATATATATATAGATAGATAGATAGATTAATTCTAAGAATTAATATTAGTTTCGATATAGATAGGAATCTCACCGTTTATTTAAATACATATTGTTAGAAGTAATTGTATGTTTTATATAAAGTAATATATTTCGCTTTATAATTATCGTAAAACTCTACTTACCTCGTATTTATTAAGTTATGATTTACTCAGAAGCCTGTAATACACTGCAATTCAACAGTTTACTCGTAATGACTAATACGCTTTAGTAATGAGGGAAAGTAGTTAATCTGCTGAGAAATCAATAAGGCAACGGTAATAAAATAATGTTTATTACTAGTGTCACGAATTACCGCTATACCGGTAATTCGAAATCTTCCGCTATCGATAATAAATCCCTAACTTATTAAATTTCAATAATGATTTATCGCAAAATAGGCTACGTGAAATTAAAGTCATATAAATATATAACAAGCATAATTTGATAAGTAAGGAATCCTATTTTCCGTGTTGCGGAGTGGACAGAACAACTAAACACTGGCGAAATTGATATGAAACTGTGTACAAATTTTAATGTTACACTAAAATTTTCCCATAGTATATCGATTAATGTTAAATTTAAAAATACCGTACTATACTCAATACTAAAAGTAAAAAAAAGGCAAATAAACACAATGATACAGATATCATTTCCCGTTAAAAATCGGTTTTAAAACATTAACCAAAAACAGTTTCATTACCTGTGCTACTTAACACTCACCAACAGGCTGATCACGTCGGTTTTCCAGGCTTTCTTCGCCTGTAAAATATATAAATAGGTATTACTGTAGTTTCTCATAGAAAATTATTCCGGAAGGCATCTCTCTTGGAAGATTGCCTGTGTTGCAATGCCTCATCCTATTAATCTTATTCCTGATATGGAAAAATTCTATTCTATTAAATATTCTAATAAAACGGCTTTATTTAAATACATAAACTAATGAAGACAAAATTAAATAATATTATCAAAACAATAGAAACAAATTTATCAAACAGACATTTTCCATACCTTTTCAGTTTCAGACACATTAGGGCTGTAATGATTTTTTCTTAACTTACTTGTTCATCTAACAGTAATAAACATTCCAGTTAAAAATCATTATAAATATTTTTTTAACAAACTTAAAGATTTAATAATTTTTACTAATAAGACGAAAATCGTTCGATAGAAAAGCTATTTAAAAATGAGTATTTAAAAAATGCTATTCGGAGAATGTATACAGTACGTGCAAAGAAAGAGATATTAGTAAATAATATATGATAACCCAAATAGAAAATCCTATTATTTAAGATATAAAAACATGGAAATTAAAATATCGGCATAAAATACACGAAAAACTGTTTGAAAAAAGAAATAATTGGTTACAGAAATTACAAGAGAGTAGTGCAAAATAAACAGCAGTGGAAATGAGCAAGATTTGTATAAATTACGTATTCTGTTTCGATCTCCGTTGTTTTTGTTTGGATATGAATTGTTACTTTGTTAATGATTGTGTTATTACATCAAGACCTAACACGATGAAGTACAGTTTGGACGGTCGCCGATCGAAGGATTCAATACGCCGTTTAGTAAAATCATAATCAAAAGTTTTAATTAATATAAAATTGAGCTTTTGTTATTCTGAATAACATTTTAAATGAAAATCGTTCCATACAATTTTATCCATACAAGTATAAAATTAAGCCATAAAACTGCAATAGCTCCATGGGAAACCGCCGTGAACTTTGACCTGTCGACCTGGAAGTTTCTCGAGCACCTCACTTATAACGAGAAAGGCTTAAGTTTAAAATTTGAGCTTTAGTAGTTTTTCTGTAGGAACCTCTGAAATACCAGATAAAGAAAAGAAGAATAAAAGGAAAATACAGCATTATTGATTGCTTATATTTCGGCAATATCTTTATAGAACAATCTGAAATTTCAGTAAGATCTGAGTGGATAAATTTATTTAATTTAATTATAAAATTCTTATAGTGAAATTATTATATCAAATATTATATTTTTGTTAACTGTTATTTGAAAGATAAGATTTTCTGTAACTTTATTCGAACAGGATAAGACAGATCAGACTTTGGTTTAACATTTACCGGGTCTTTTTTTTAATTATATTATAGAAATAACTTTCTGATGATTACGTAATAACCTCTAGATTTATTTAAATTAAAATTTTGTCAAAATTTGGAAACATTGATAAATTATTATTTTTATGGTCCCTTTAAGTTCAAGCAAGTTATGTCTCGGATCGATTTTGGCGATTTTACGAAATTGATTATTACATTTAATAAAAGTTAATTTATAAAATTAAAACGCAAACAATTAAAAACACCTTTAAATTTTTTATTGTGCATATTAAATGAATTCTAAAAACCAATACATTTAAATTAGTCTTTATTTTAAAAGTTCTAGGTTTATTACAAAAACAATACCTTTTATTTTAGTAATTAACATAGAATATTATAATTTAAAATTTAAAAACATATTTTGTAATATATTGAATTTTTTAATAAAGGAATAAAATCTCTAGTTTTAAAAAGTTATATTAAATCACAAATCAATTACACCTGTATTACTTTTATAAAATATACACACACGCACACATACATATGCTTTTTTCTTCAAAAGCTTAGCTTATAACATATCGAAATTTAGCTTGTTTGTACCACCAATCTTCTTTATTATTTTCTTTACCATTTTTCTCTTCCTTTCCATTTTTCTTTTCTTTTCCATTTTTCTCCTCTTTCCCATTCTTTTTCTCTTTTCCATTCTTTTTCTCTTTACCATTCTTTTTACTTTTTCCATTTTTCTTTCCTTTTTTCTCGTCCTTTCCGGATTTTGAACTCAAAATATCTCTACCATTTAAAGGTTGAATTGGTCTAACTTCATTCAAATCTCTTCCGTCTTTTTCTGTTTCTATACTTCTAAATTTCTCTAACTAAATTTATAAGAACAATTTCGGAATTAAAAGATATATATCATCGATGCAAAATTTATGAAATGCCTAATTAAATTTCTAAAATAATTAAAAATAAAACACATTTTAAAATAATTCTCGCGTTATTTTTACTGGAACTTTTAAATATACGTTACTTAAACCTTACCTGGCTTTTGCTAACAGTATTAGAGTAATGAAAAATTATAAATTTATAAGACTCCGAACATTCAGGTACCAATGAAGATCCATTATAAGTTATATAATAATCTGTGTGAGCCGGCAATAAATCTTTTAACGTTAAAGGAGACTTCAGCGTCGAATTCGAATCTACTTCATCAACATCTTCCAATGATTTGACTACACTTTTTAAACCTTTATTTGATTTTCCGACCTAAAATTAAATTTTTTTAAGCATTTTACTTCATAATAAAATTTCAGGAATATTTTAATACAAGCTAATTTTACTTACGTCAAAGAGAGAAACTAATACCAAATTGGCATCAGGTTTATCCTCAACTTTATCATATTTCGTATTTAAATGAAACAAGGCAACCTGTTTATAGAATAGAGTTCTAATATTATTTCTATATTTTTGGTTTGTGAATTTTATAATAATAAAAGCAAAAAATTCAAAGGACAAATTGATATTAATTTATATTCATATATCTTGATCTTATCTAATATTTGATAGCCATAATCGACTCAAAGAAAGTTGTTAAGATCAGTAAATATCTAACAGAAATATATTACAAACCCTCTATTACTGTTTATTACCATCTTCCTTTTTTAAAATGTCTCTAATTATAGTTTTTGCAAAAAATATACTATTAAATATCTCATTCTACATGTTTATGTATATATTTATGTTATTTTTATATCGATAACTTAACATTTAACAACAGAAAATTATAAGGAACATTTAAATACAATCAATTATTAAAATAATACAGCTGTATTTTTAACTAGTGTAACAAACCATAGTTTTTCTCTTCGTAAAAAGCATGTCGCCGATTAAAAAAATTCAGAAAGTAAAAATAAACATCGAGAATTATATATTAAATTATAATGATTGTCAAATGTGAGCTGGATAATATTTAAATAGAACAATTATACTCTTATAATCGTTTTATCGAGTGTCAAAATTATATATAATTGATTTTGTGCCTTCATTTGTCATTGAAATAATGTCGTAGTCAACGCAATCTTGATAATCAAATCACCACACGAATAAATATATATTTTAGATAATCAAGAATATTTTTAATAATTTTTCATTGTATATTTTAAAACTTTCAAGGTTATGAACCCATTGATAAACCATTACAAAGATATAAACTAGGTCGAACAACCGTATAATTTTCGTTTTAGTTGTTAACAAGGATAAATAAATAAATCTTAGATATACATCTAACATTTATTTATTAGATTAGGAAGTTTTTAGAAAAGGAGCTTTTTTTACAAAAAATTTAAATAATTACGCAATAAAAATTAAAAATTTTATTATCGTAAAAAAGTTAAGGAAAATTAAATAATTATATATTAGATTTTTATACATATGAATTTTTTGAAATTTTTTTTTATTTCAATAAATAATTAAATATACATTAAAAAAAACTTACCTCGAGAGGGAAATATTTGCTATCAACTGTATGCTCAGATCCATTTTTGTTAGTTTTACCATATTTAAATGTAATTCCGATTAAACGATACGTAGCTCCTAGCCATTCACTTGTAACAGTGGCATCATTATCCTTTGGTAATGCAATATAAACTATTGAAAAAAATAAACTTACGTTAGTTATTTTTCAACATTTACTAAATTTTCTAAATTTTTACTATGTAATAATATTTACTTACCAACAAAGCCAGCATTTTTTATAAACAAGTCTTTTAATGGTTTGTCATAATTTTCGAAAGTTAATTTTCCGAGATTGGGATCCACAGTTATTGCTTCCGTGTCAATATTTATGGGTGATTGTTGTTTTCCTCTGCATCCTTTGTACAAACAAGGCCACATATCTGGCTCGTCTTCGTATTCTTAGAATTAAGAAAGTTTCAAACTTTAATTTATAAATTTAAATTTTATTTATCACATTTTTAAAACAACAGTATTTGTAGTAATTTTATTCTTGTGGAAAATTACTATAAAGTATTACGATTACATTACACAATATTAAATCGTATTTAAATTAGTATGTAAAAGTTATTGTATAAATATGTATAATTTTTATGCAAGGAACTTTAAATAGATGTAACCTTTTTATATGAGCATTAAATGTTAGCATTTTGGAATATTTATACTAATATTTATGATTAGATGCATCAAAATTGGAGATTCTTTTATGTATGTCTTTCATAAAATTCGTATTGTAACATATCACTCCTAGTTGTTCATAATTAATTATGAATAATTATTAACTTTGTTTATTTGTTTTATAGTACTACCACCAAAACTATAAATATTTTCTATTTCTACTTTATTACGATTTATTTTAGTTATACAGTATCAAATCTAATTTCCTTAACATTATGTAAAAAATAAGCGTCAAATTAATTTTGAATGAAATGCAACTTGGTATATTACGGGAATATAAATGTGCCATGCATTTTAAACAATGAAGTTAAATTTAAAAATACTGAATTTATTCCGTATTAAGTAAATAAAATTTATAGCATATTCAATCTAGTTACGGCTGCGAGATAGTTTTTTAAACCTTATATTGTAAATTTACATTTGTTTTCATCTACCACCCGTTACTATGATTGACTGGCTAGTAGAGAATATTAAGACATCCTTGTTTTAATTTCATCTATTATAGACCAACAGCAATGGAGTGAGGAGGGAGAACGACATCTAAGCTATTCTAGCCGTGATAAATTAAGAAAAATGGATCGGATTTCAACTCGAATCCCTTAAAGCAAAAGGTTGACATTCTATCTCGTGGCTATATAACCCTTTTTATTGCGATTTACCTCACTTTTCTGTATAAAATAACAGATAAATTTCTACATTTTATCTCCTCTTAACATACACTTTACATTCTAGCAAATAAATTTATATTTAACTACTACATCAATAATAAGAAAACTAATTAAGAACGTATTGTTTTTATTATAAAAATAAATAAACTATTATAGTATAACCTAAATGTCAATACTCTATCTTCTAAGACAGTGATTCTCAAGATGGGGGTCGCGACCCCCAAGGGGGTCGTGAATAATATTTGCGGGGTCGCTGAAAAATTGATGCCAGATCAATTTTTTCAAATATTTTATAAATTTACTATGGATTCATGTTTAGAAATAATAGAAATAAAAAATATATAAAATAATTTTTACTTAAATAAATTGCACGTATAAATAATAAAAATAATATAAATATTTAAATACGAGCCTAACCCCCTCCCTCCGGGATGTTTTTCGACACATACTTATTCTTCGGGGTCCTTTGAAATTTTTAAGTGCAGAAGGGGGGTCGCGGTCCAAAAAGTTTGAGAAACACTGTTCTAAGAAATTATGGAAAGTATTCTATAGATGAAACTAAACTTATATTAAATCTTTTATTATTTTTAAAATAAATCTTCAGTATTTAAATCTACTGCTTATTAGTAAATTGTTTAGCATTCTTCGATAAGAATGAATAATTAAACATTTTACTTACGGTCAGAAGAGAGCTCGAAAGGATATTCTAAAAGAAAATATTGAGAAAATTTATAAATTTTGTATAATAATATTTTTATGTTAATTATATTTAAATATACGTACCTTCTTCCTTTTCTTCGGATTCCTTTTCTTCTGAATCTTTTTCTTCAGAATCTTCCTCGTCAGATTCTTCGGAATCTTTCTCTTCTGATTCTTTCTCCTCTGAATCTTTTTCCTCTGAATCTTCTTTCTCTTCTGATTCTTTCTCTTCTGATTCTTTCTCTTTATCTTTATCCTCTGGCTTTTCTTTAGGCTCTGAATAATTATTATCATACAATTTTAATATAAAAAATAAACATAACACATTTAATATAAGAGTAAAATTTAAGATAAACAAAATATACCGTATAACTTTTAATATATTTTTCTTGATTAGTAATCTCTCTAACTTATCTACAATAGTTTAATTACATTGCTAATTGATCCACATTGAAAAATTAATTTTACTATATAAGTGTGTCAAATAATTAAATTTATCCATCTAAATCATTAATTATCTATTCGGATTTGCGTTATTACATTACCAAAAGATAAACAATAATAAACTTTTAATATAATTATTAAATAACAGAATTGAATATGTGAAATTTTACACAGGCCTAAATGAAGAAAATAGTTGTTTTAATAGGAGGAATTTTAATTATTTCCATAAATATTTCTTAAAACAATTTAGTATTCACAAGTAAAAGATGAATGGGAGTTTAAAAACTCCCATTCATTAGAACAACTGCTTAAGCTGTGATGTAAAATTTCAGATATTCAAGAATGCATTATTCAACATTTAATAATTTCTTACCTTCAGCTTTTGCCCAAGGTTGGAATTGTTTCCCGTACCATGGATCGTATTGCCATCCGTATTCTCCACATTCTATATACACCGCAAAACATATTATTAAGAAATATATCGTTTAACAAATGTAATTTGTGTATGTAACTTACCAATGTACACGACGCCGCATAACAATATCCACAGAAATAATGTTATATTCTTCATTTTCACTTCTCAATGAATGGTCGATACTATAATCAAATCCTTTTATAATTTTAATACTTTTCCTTGTTCGTTACCGATAAACTTTATTTTAAGTAAATCATTTTTTTTAGTCGAATTTTATCACGGAAAACGAATCTTTAAGAATACGAAAGTTGGCGATAAGCAAGATAAACTATTTTCCTCCAGTATTCGATATTTAATTATATTTTTAAAGCGTATAATAACTTTCTAATAATAACAAATATAATTAAAATTTCAACAACTTTTTATATTTAATTACTTTATTATAATCTTGAATACAAATTACTACTCGACAGTAAATTTGTACCGAAATTAGCGTAGAAGCATAAGTTTTTGATATTTGTTAGTTATAAAAATGATAGGATACAAAGTTTATTTAGTAATTATTATTCAAAGATACACGAAGACATGAAATATTTTAACGTGCTCTAGTTTAAATGCTTTAACATGCATCCAAGTCAACATTCTCTTTTATGATAGTTTAGTTTTTAGATAGTTTGATTAGTTAGTGAATAGGCTTTTTTTAAAGATTTAATTGGCATGTTTTTTATGATTTCAACGGAAAATATTCGAAATTGATTAAAATCATTTAGTATTTTATATACAGATTAGAAAAAAAAATGAAAAATATAAAAATCAGATTCTTCCTACTGGAAATTATCTTTATGAAATAGGAAAATTGTTGTTATTAAAAACTTAAAAGGAAAAATAATTTCTTTTCTTGATAATGAAACTCTATATTGTATTATTATCTATGTTCTATGCACCTTTTATTATAAAAATAAATTAATAGTAAATTTTTAAAATGTTTCTATAAAGTTTAGTGTTATATAAAAACTTTAAGTAAGGTCTGCTTAATTTTTTGGATTAAATGCTACTGTAGAATTTATATAAATGTTTTAAGTTATAATTATAAATTTAAACAAAGTAACCAAAAATCTTGAATATTTTTAATTGCATAATTTAAATACAGTACATATAAGATGCCGATACATTATTTACGCATTATTCTATCGTTCATTTCATTAAATTCATTAGAGTCTTCCAAAATTTTGTTATTAATAAAACGTCAAGAATTTCGAAAGAAAAAGAAACAACAGTTTAAAAAGAAATTTGCGAAACGTTAAAAATTTCGTTATAATACAGATTTGATGATTTGATATTTCGAAGAAATAAAAATGAGCAGCCCTCAAACAGTTCAATGAAACTGGATAAGTATAAAATTACTTTATTACTGCGAATAAAAACGACTATTATCTACAATAAAAATCTCTCAGAATGGCACGTGGCTAAATCACGATATGTATTAAATGAGGTGCAATTGTTAGCAGATTTAAAACGTAGATAGCAAAATACCGTATAATAGCTTTCAAATAAAATTAAAATATGGGATATTTTTTTATCGTACAAGTTATATTCATTATAAGTTTATCGACTGATAACAGCGAAATTTAATCTAAACATTTTTGTTATATTTGAAAAAATACATTAATAGAATATCTACCATATTTAAATAATTATTTTCAGAATAACTTTTCTTCATAAACTAATAAACTTTATAAATATAACTATATGATTTCTATGAGTTTTCACGTGTATTTTTCGTATAAGAATATCCATTTTTTTTAATACTTTACATACTTTTCACATACTATTTGCGTGAAAAAATTAATTTTTAAATTATAAAAGTTAATTCTAAAACAGTGGTGCGTTATTCCTATTGGCAAAAAGTGCAATTGCCTAGGTCATCCTCTAATAGAGGATCTCAATTCCTTTTATAAGAAAATATCTCTCCCCATAAATTTTCTCGAAGATAAATGTCTGAAAACACTGTACAGTACATTAGGCTCCCTAATTGAAATTCGCCTGTTAACGCGCTATATTACTCCACTGTCTTAAAAATGATAAACATTTCGCGATTTAAATATTCAAATTTAAATTAATTTTTATACATATACGTATATATTATATTTATTTACTAAATAAGAAAAAATTCTTTAAATTAATTTCATTTTAATTTACAAATTCTATTTTATGACGGCGCTAAAATACAACTTTGAACAAAGGCGTCTGTTATCTACAGGGCGTTTTGATTTAAACAAAATTAAAATAAGTATAGGCCTATATAAAATATATATTTTTTTAACCCCTATCAACAATACGAAACTCATAAAACATATCAGTAGGCTCTCACGGTTTGGGTTAGGTTATCGATCGGTATTGATCAGGGTGGCCAAATATTTTATCTGTAGCACGCAGACGGCTAACAGTCCAAAACTGGTTCTTTCAGATACGATATTTTATTATATAAAACAGTTAAAACATTCACCGATGACAAGCCAATTTAGTTATATATGTATACATAATTTAACCGGTAATTTTTTTTTTAAATTGAAAAACAATCGTCTTTAGTTCCGTCATGTCCAATTATCAGAAACAAAATAATTATTATTTTTAATTTATTACAAACGTTGAATTATAAATCTGTGATATACTTAAGTCCAATAACCTAAAGTGGCCGTAGCCTATTTAAATGCGTCACACTAATATATGAAATTACATCACTGAAAGTCATGTGACATTTTTATCTTTGACTGTTTTATAATTTATTTCAGTAGTTATAAAAAACTTTAAAAAGTAAAACATAAAAAACGTCTAATTCAATTAAAAATTTAAAAGTACAATTATATTCACGTTTAGCAATCATGTGCAAGTATGTGAAAGTTTACAAAGTAAATAATTAAATGCACATATCACCTTAGGATAATTTTCTTTCTAATTAAATTTATTTATATAATTTTGATTAATTTCAACGATTATATACGAGCAAATAAATAATAAAGTGAATGAAAGATATTAGCAATGATATTTTTTCTTCTAGATAATAATTTACGATTGTCACATGGTTTTGAATATCTCCATTCACAAAACACGTGCCAAATTTGATATATTCAATATTTTTCTGTATTTATTTTAAATGTAAGTGATTTGAATAACCAGATTTTATGTACGAAAATATGTATACCTATAAATGTTATATCCTGGTAATTTATTTAATATCTACAATATCTACACTGGAACGTGGCAATATAATACAAGATGCCATAAAAAACAAGTCTCCTAATTTTTCTAACGTTGTAAAAGACTTTTATTTGCCTTCTCTGTTATATTATAGTATATGTGATCAACTAATTATTTTTTTAAATTTGGGAAACAAATAATTCTTCTATTAATTTATCGTAGAATTTTAAAGCTTTTGCTGATTTTAAAAGCTGTCCTGGTTGTATTAATGTCTTCTACGTGAACATAAAATTGCTATAACATTGAACTTATAATTCAAAAAAATTAAGTTTGATAAAAGCTTTTCTTTCACTATTTATTTATAATTTTATTTTCTACGTTCTGTAAATATTTAGAATCGCTTAAGGTATTAAGGAAATTAATTTGGCCAAAAATATATCCTAAAACAATTAATGATCTTATTTTTTACAGTTCTTACAAATTTTCGATTTTGTCATTCAAAAAAAATGGAAAAAATGATATAATAATATACGGAACCAAATAAGATTATAATGAACTGTACTTTATTATCGGCTAACGATACAGATCAAGGAAATATATCTGCGTGTTTCGTAACACATTACAAATCAACTTTTAAATTACTTTATAAAATGTAATTGACTTATGATGTGAAAAATTTCAAAGAAATGATAACTAAAATATTTATAAATTATGAAAATTTAACAGGAAAGAAGAGAATGAAGCTCTTCTGCTTGATAAATAAAACAGTTTCCAACGTTTGATTAATAAATTCAGCAATATTCTTTAATGAAAATAAAAATAGAAATACATCACATTTTATAATAATGAAAAATTTAAAAAATTCAAAGTGATGTTAATTAGTCAGTTTAAAATATTTTAATTAAATAATTTTTACACAATGCTGTGCGCTCTCTTGAAAAAGTGAATATTCTTTGTAGTATTTCTAGATTGTTTCGAGGAAGAAAATTAAAGTAGCCTACAGTATATAATAAAAATAGTTTAATGGTAAACTAATTAGCAATGTTAATAAAACTTTTTCATTCATTAAAAAGTTTTATTTACATTGTCTACGTTAAACTTAGTATATTAACAGGACATTATACTGGTGTTGTTTCAGTTTTTGTAAATAGAGATCTTATTCAGAAAAACACAATCTTTATTTTTTACTACTTGGTTTTTCATCTGTTTACACTGTTATTTAGCAAGTTTACAATAATAATATTCTATAAGAAAAAAATTTATTAAACTTATTATAACAATTTTATACCCGACAATAATGTGTAAAATTTATTACATTACTTATAGCTTCCTTGTTTTCTATTATCAATACATTAATACATATATAAATTATCCATAAAAGGATTTTTATCATTATTTTATCTTTTAAAAAAATTCACTCGTATAAAAATAGATACTTGTATAAAAATTAAAAGGTTTTCTTAGAAATTGTTAAAATTAGCTTTACTTACTTATCCACCACTCCTATATGTAGACTTAGTTACTTTTTCCGATAATCTTTTTTCCTTTTAAATACCTTTTTACTCGTTAATCCCTCCATAAATGATGCTATGCTGTGGAATCTCTCTTCCTAAATTATTATTAATTTTATTATTTTGCATTTTTATATAATATGTTCGAATAACTGTCTTGATATCCATTTCTTTCTTTTTACTGCAATTAAATCAATCTCACATCCTCCTTTATTACAACGCTCTGCAACTGTCAGGTGAAAAACCAGGTGAAAAATATTTTGTTTTTCTCAATAAGATCACCCCTATTTGCAAAAACTGAAACAACAACAGTATAATAAGTTCTATAAAATACTAAGTTCAACGTAGACGATGATATAATAAAAATTTAATACAGTAAGAACATAGAGGCAAAAGAATTTAAAAAGTTTTACTTTATATCGTAAAGTAATTGTCCTCAAATTTTTTAAAATTTATTTTTTGTTCATTAAAATAATTATTGAAATTGTTTTGCATAAAGTTAGTTAAAATCGAGAATACATTTTAAAAGTTTTTAATTTATAAACTTTTTAAATTCTCAGTAATTCCATACATAATACTAAAATATGATTTGATGCAGAAAAACGTTTGTACAATGTAAGACTTTTTAGAAACAATAAAATCCAATATACGTTTTTATTACGAGCAATTATTTATTGTGACATCGCCACAATGCCGGGCTACAATTTTTAATCATATTTTTAATATATTTCATTTAAAATTTATTGGTTTACGTTAAAATAAATTTATCAATTGAAACGCTAATTTATCTGATATTCTATGATTGGTGTACCGGTGTACTGGTGTACCGGTAGCTCATTGCTTTGTTACAATAATTAACAGTAATCTTTTTTTTGTGTTTGCCTCTTTTTGCACTAAGAGGATCTTTTTAATCCTGCAGTTTCAGTCAAGCCCACAATGGAGAAACCGGATGAGGAGGAACGAGCCCAAAAATCACTTTTAAAAAATTCCTGGAAAATTGCTCGTCGGGGATTTGATCACGATTTCTCAAATTATTCTGACTAATTCCCGGGTCATGCAGAATAATCTGAAAATTAAAATAGTATATTTTCTAACTCTCTTAATTTTTGTTTTATCGTCCTATTAATGAACGTAATAACCAAATTTAATTCGATGGATTAAAAGTTTAAAAGACGATTCATTACCTAAAGTAATTTATGACTGTGATATCGATATTTTATTTCGGTCTAAATTTGAAGTTAAATACTTTACATTTCATTGCGCCATTTTCCAATAAAGCAATGTATCATTGCTTTATTGGAAAATGTCGAATTAGGGAATTAGGGTATATTTATTCAGGTCAAATAATTCAATTTTAAAGATATCCCGGAAAATTTTGTTATCTTTTCGCTTTACAATAACCTAATTTTATTGTAAAATAACTGGTTTATAATAAATTCTTCTGTATAACACTCAAAACTTTTTTGAAGAAATTTTTAGAAATTGTTTTTAAACACTGACAATTTGCTTAAAATCTGATAACCTTAATATGAACTGTTTATAATATAATCTTCCGTTATAAAAAATTATCTGGCATAAATTTGAAGACAGATAACTAACGTAAACTTTTCATTTATTTCTTGAGTTTTCGTGTGTAGTTTTTATCTAAAAAATGTAATCAATAAAGATCATTAATATCTTTTTTTACATTAAAACATGTATTTATTTAATTTTTATTTATTTGTTTCATTAATTTATTCCATTAAATTTACATGAAAAGTCTAGTTAGACGTTTGATTTTCACCCCCTACAAAAACATATATTTAAACACAAATAACAAATTTTAAAAGAGATTCAGAGCTTTTTACATTTTTTTTTTTTTAAATCGGGGAAGTCAAGATATAAAAATTGACTTTTATTATGCCTTTTTATACAGTTAATTAACTATTATGTTATTCATTAATTGTGGAGAAAAATTTATGGTGTATACTTTACGATATTCACGTAAGATTTTCCTCCCATTCTCGTTCTTTCTGATAGATTATATTGTCGATTATGCAATTACTAAACATTGAAACTTTACATATAGCACAACTTTATGTCTTCTCTAGGAAAACGTTCAACTTTACACAATTAAGTGAAATTTGTAGACCGTATTAGAATCAAACTTATTAAACATAACCGTTATTCCATTAGAGTGAAAATTTAATTAACAATTGATATAACTTTTTTATAGATTTAATAAGAAACGAAGTTTATTTGGAAAGAAAATAATTTTATTAAGTTATTAAATACATAAACTTTATAAAATGTCGTTAGGTTATAACTTTTTCATACCTTATAGCAGAGTTTTTGCGTTAAAACATTGATGGCTTTCATAGATATTCCTTAAAAGGATCGACAAAACAATTCCAGGAAAATAATTTGCTAGACAAATAACTCAGATATGAAGTCCTAATAATAGTTTAGTGAATCTAGATCACAAAGTTTTACATTTAAATGTATTAAAGCGAATGAAATCAATACGTTATTGTTCTCCAGTAAATATTTACTGGAGAACAATAACTGCAAGGGTGAGGTTAAACATGCATTGTTTCTTCAAATAAGCATTTCTGTGTTATTAATCTTTATAGTGAAACAAAAAGTATAAAAGTATAGGCTACGTACAGTACATTTTCTTACAAGAAGAAACAAACATGTATTTATAACATATACAAACATATATATATATATATATACACTGTACATATGTGTGTGAGTAACCTGTGTATAGACTATATTCAATATATAAATATTAGTTTATAACTTGGATTTTAAGATTAAATTTTTAAACTAATATAATAATTCTGTACAAAAGTTAGAAAATTTTACTTAAGTACAGTTTTTTATATTGTTGAAATATATTTTGTATAGGCCTAACAAATAAATTGAAATCCGCTAATAAATGTTTATCGATTAGCATTAAGTAAATTTCAATTCATGATATTAAATTTTGTTTAAATCTCATTCGATTCTTTTAATTAAAGCTGTCATGAAATGTTAAGAGTGCGATGGAAAGTTCATTAGAAATTGCGTTATTTACAATATAAAAAGTTCGGGTTCCTTTGCTAGCCTAAATATTTTATAGTAGGAAAAACTAAAGCATAATAAGTTTTGTATTAATAGTAACTAAAAAAAGGATAAAACAATTTACAATAAGGTTTTTAAAAAGTTTATAGAAGTTAATATAGAGCGTTTTCTTCACATCTTTAAACAATAGCTTGTCGGATTATATTTTCTTATTTAATTAAAGAGCTTGACAGAACGTTTGATAACCAATTTTAAATAATTTTGTCGTGTAATTAAAGGAAGTTTGAGCACTTGATGATTCGGAAATAAATATACTACTGATTGAAACTCAATAAAAATGAAATATATTATTTCATTTTGTTTAATGAAAGAGTATTTTTCAATATAACAAAAGTTTCCTTATTTAGTTTTTGAAGAATATCAATGACACGGAAATATTATTTTAAAAATTCATTAACACAATAAAGTAATACAAATAGAACGATTGCCTATCAGCATTCAAAATGTCTCTTAAATATAACACAAATATTAATTCCAAACAACTGGAACATTTACGTACCTAAGGCAATACCTATTGCTGAATTCGAATATAGAAAATATAAGTCTTATAAAAGACTATAACATTTTCAATAAAACTATATTTTATCCTTAAACAATATTATTAATCTTAAAATTACCGTAATTTATATTACTATGTGTTTCGATACTTTTTCCGTTGCAAAGTCACATTACTTATTATATCGAAAATTATTATTATTTTAAATCCAAAATAAAAACTAAACTGTAATTAGTACAAAAAATCTTAATTATAAATACACTGGATTTATATTTTACTATAATTTTTAAGTGTTTCATTTCAATTGTTGTTAATTTGAATGAATTTTATTGTATTGTACAGTACATTTAAACGATTAGAACTGTAAGTAATGTGAAGTATAGGCTAAGTTCTACATTGAAACATGTAAAATTCTAGCGATTATACAATCGTTTATGAATTTTCTGAAAATACTGTTTATACTTAACAACATAAAATAATAATTAATACTGGAGATTAAACGAAGATATGTAAAATAATTGCGTGCCCGAAAAAAAAAAGAAAATTCGAATTAAATATAAAATGGCAAAACGCTTAATTTTGAGGGTAGGGATGAGTTTTATATAAAACTGTAAATGCTAATAACAAGTAAAATCGTCATTAAGTCCGACCCTACTCGATATACACACGACCCCATTTTATCTTTCCACACCTTCGACCTTCAATCACCAAAATTTAATAGCATCAATTGTCCTAATACACAAACTCTCCCTGCAAAATTTCAGAAATTTTCGACAAAACGTGCAGGAATTATTAAGCTTCAAACAAGGTGAACAAAATCGTGCACCCCACACAAACAATTATTCTCAACAAAATAATTCAAACAAAATAATTCTCGACGTTTCAAGGCGCCCTAAGTCCAAAAATGTAAAAATCTTCAGGGATTATTTTTTGACCGGTTGCCACACTTTTCTTCTGTTATATAAAAGAGTAGGGAAAGTGAATCACCAGATAATTGGATGACGGTATTCCTCTGTAACGCGAGATAAGAGCGGGCAGTATTTAGAGCAACGATGGAAGCTAGAAAGTAGCTGAAATTTTACACACAAAAGAAATAACGAAATCAAATATAATTTTTTAATTTAAATTTAATAATTGGAGATATCCATCAGAAATGAAATATAACAAGTTCGTCAATTTATAGAAAAGGAAAATGAATATTTCCAATATCGAATCACTAAAATTTTACGTTGCCACAATCAAGATTTGCTCCTGACCACCTAAAATTGTAAAGTATTACGAGAAAAACTGAATAAATATACCATAAAGTGAACTCCGTGAAACAATTAAGGACACTATAAAACTGCGTCCATGATTTTCACGAGAAAGTGTCCACTGTTTCCATGATTGATTCTAATCAGCTTTGGAGAGAGAGACGTTATCGTATCTACATTTTGACATATGGTAAATATATAACACAAATCATATTATTATCCACAATTGTAAAAATATCTAAAAACTTCGTGTGATACTTGTATGAAACACTTAACTGAAAAAAAGTATCTATCAAAAACAACGCGTTTTTAGCTGCACGAAACGTGGACTCAACAACATATCTCATTATTACGTGGCTGATAGGAATCATAACGCAACATGACAGTGCTGCCAATATTCTATTTTTTACAACATTTCATGTCCAGCTTTTTTCGGTGTTCGGGATCCTCTCCAGTCACCTCTACATTCTTTTATTTTTTATTTATTAATTTTACAACTGTTGCTCTGACAAGCAAAAACTTCTATCTTAAACGATATTCCTGATTAAAAGCAATGGATAAAACTAATCAATAAAATTTTTCTAAAACATATAGTTAATCCGAATTTCAATTTGTGTGTTATTTGTTTATTGCACCAGTGGTAGTCAGTCTGGACGTTGTACGTCACTGGACTACTGAACGGACAAGCTCGGTGGCTGCAGGTTTCTATCTATAGTCTGAAGTCCATCCAATTCTCTTTTCCAATGGGCTGCTGAAGGCAGTGACACATTCAGAAACAAGTACCCCAAAAATAACAGTGGCACATTGCTCCGAATGATACTATTTTATAATTTTAATTTTGCAATAACAGTATTTTTAATAATCGAAAGGGTACAGGATACCGTTATTGAAAACCAGTTTTGAGTACTACCATTCAGTTCATGCAAAATATATTCATATATTAATACCACACAACTGATATGCTTCTTAGTTATGTGAAATTGATATTTAATGGGTTTCTTTAAATACCTTCTTATATTTTTCAGATCGATATTTATCATTACAAAACTTTTCTAATTTAAAAACTATTTTTTAATTTTCCTCCTACGACATTTAAGTATAAATAACTATAATAAACACTGTTTAGTTAAATTTTTAAGTTCATTACCCTAGTATTAAAACGAATGTATAAATATTATACTGTATACCTTATTATGCAGGCGGAAAATATTGATTTTCATCTATCATTTCTTACTTTATTCTTACTTTATATATTTATAAACTTGCGGTAAAAAATTAAATACGTTGAACAGTGTATTTTTTTCACTGTTTAATTGTCAATAATACTATAAGCTGTCACAGATTTTCATTTGATTATCTTATCAACTAATAGATCTTTTATACTTAATAGCTGTCACGTAAAAAAAGACAACATTAAATGTAAATAACAAAGCATTATTTATATTTTCCTCTTTGAATACCATTATTATTTAACACTATATTTATATATCTTACTTAAGAAAAAGTAATTATCTTAAAAGAAAGTATTATATGGCAATTAATTAATTATCTTATTAATAATTAATAATATAAATTAATTAATTGCCTCTTGCTAGTAATTAATTGCTAAGTCTATTTGTTTCTTTAGAAATATGTGCATTTATTCTTATATATTCTATTATTTTTCTTAAATATTTTTTACATATTTATAAGTCTATTTGTTTTATTTATAAACAAACAGACTTAGTACTTTTGTGGAATTTTGCAAAAAATAATTCTGTATGACAATGGCTATCAAAGAAAAACACTTCACATCTGAGAATATCAACGAATTTTCTCATTCATTTAAATTATTTTAAAGCATGAAATGTTAAACAATGTGGATCGTCAGTTAAAAATTCTTGCGCGATTATAACTTACATAAAAGGAAAAGGACTTTGTTTACGTACACCATATAACTATTAAGTTTTAAATTGTTTTTATTGAAATTACTTATGCACGTTTTATAGTTACTGTATTATACAATACATTTTCATCCACATCAAATAATGTACCAGATTTATCTTTTCAAAGGCAAAAAATTCAGTGAATTCGATTAATGATTCCTCTACGAATAGAAAAGGAAATAGAATTCGTACAGTGTGTTAAACGATATTGTAAACAGGAACACTTGTTGTTCCAGAGATTCTTTCGAAACACAATGTTCCTTATATTACACTTCGCTGTAGTATTCAGCGAACAAGTTTCACTGAAGAAAATATACATTTCAATAATTAGATCTTTGCAATTACTCTCACAAAGATTTCACAAATCGATACACAGATTTCACGATTGACGATTAAAAGTTCACGAATTCGCAAACAACATACAATAATAAAAGAAAAATTTTTACAATGTAGTGGAAACGTTTCACGAAATATGCGACATTATGCAGAGTAGAACGACAGATTTCACAAATTAAACAATTCGATAAATCTAAGACGAACTATTATCGCGGTTTCAATATAATTACTTCTAATTTTAGTTCAATTGTTTCATTTCCTGTGACATCGCAAGTTTCCTTTGATATACATTTTAATACTAGGACGTATTAAAATAAAATTAAGAATTCTTAATAAAATAATATACTGTAATAAACGGAGTTGTGTATACGATATAATGAATACGCTACAAATTATTTGACAAACCTATTTATTTTTATGAAGTAAATGAATAATCTCACTGATAACAAGTTACAATCTGTCCCAATTATTAAATAATTACTATATAAACATTATTATTATATAGTCATTAATCATAGTTATTATATGCTTTTATTCAGTATTTCCTCTCATACACATGTAAAGCCTGTGAAAATCAATTTCTCTGTTCGTTTTTCCGATTATAGTATCTGTTTTTTAAACACTACTAAACATTCTTTGATGGAATTCAGCTGTGGAGAATACGGTGGTAAAAATTTGTAAGTGATGCCTTGTTCAGACAAATATGATATGATTATTTCGGAATAGTTGAATTTTATGTTGTCCATTATTAAACAAAATCCCGGAAATCTGCTCTTACATCATTGCCATTGTCACGCAGAAAAAAAATATATATTTATCATTGTAGGAACTTGTGTTATATGTAAGAATTTCTGAGGAAGTCAAAATAACAAAAAGGCTTACGTTTCTTTCCTTGTTCGACGGACAAGTTATTATTGCTTCGAGCGAATATTCGTAATGTCTGTGCGTGGGCAGGTTATCCCAGTTTCATGTAAAAAGCAATTCTGAATTTGGAATATTGATAATGATCATGTATAGCATACTCTTTCTTTTAATAATCTCGGATCGAGAGTTGCGATTCTAATATTCTTCAGACTCTTACCTGTAGTGTTGGCTTCTTTCAGATATCTGCAAATCGAACTTCGGTTTTTTCCTTGTATCAATCCTAGCAGATGAACCCGGCGTTGCTCGGACAAAAAATAACAACAGCAAAAATAGAGATTATTTCATAATTCTAACCCTTGTACTATATTATATTATAGTATTTGATTTATATAATTACAGAGGTTATTTTACTTAAGGGTTTATCACAACTAATCTAACACATTTTAAGAATTCTTTATTCCTCTGCTGTGCACAATTTAAAGAATTTTTAAAATGTGTTGGTTTGGTCACTCAGTGTGATAAACCCTTAAGTAAGACAACCTTTGTAGTTATTGTATATAAATCAAATACAATGATATAACAAATATTAAAACGAAAACAATATGAAGAGTTTGGTTACTTCAACCTACCATTGTCTTACTTATCGCGATATTCGGATGATACGAAATGGCACAATTTCATTTGTCAAATAGACATCAATTGAAAATGCGATAATAGATAGGTTTTGACAGTCCCGCACGTGCTAACCTTAACGTCCGAAAGACTTCATACGACTTGTTTAAATAAATAAAAAAAATCTTGTAAAAATGCCAGAATAATTGCTTTTATGTGATAATAGTGTTTAAATTTTGGCAACAAATTGTATAAAGTACGTGGGAAGTATATCCTCATAAATATTGCATTTATAGAAAAATTATTGGGCTGCAATTTGAAAGAATTTATGTCTACAATTTTTCGAATAAATTCTGACTGTTGTCTGTCTGTGTGTCTTACTGTTTGTTCTTAATCTCGAGAAAGGAGTTAGATAGATAAAATTCAAGACCAAATATGGAAAGATTAAGGCCAAGAGGTTAGATTAACTACATATGAACTTCCGATACAAACCGAAAGTCACGTTACTTTAATTTAGAATTTTCTCCTAAACGAGTTAGTTAGAAAGCTGGCACGACTTTATTCCTAACAGGAATAGTATGACGTACAGGGTCAAGACACCGCTAAAAGAATTGAAAACATTCTAACGAAAAATTTCAGCCTGGCATTTGACGACATCACAATAAATAACAGGTCGTTAGAATTATTTTGGTTTATTTGGTTACGGCAACGCGACCCGTGAGCGATCTGCCAAAAGAATGCATTCCTGGAAGCTGGATTCAATTTAGGTGTTATTAACGTGAAGAAAACACGGAAAACTCCACTTGGCCAGCCCGTGGCCATACCCGAATCCACGACTAACTATCAGTATTTGGTAGTTTTATCACTTGGCTACTGGAGGACGCTTATTAGAATTAAGGAAGTACCGTTCAGAAATGAAAAAACCCGAGTCGTTAGATGTGAAAAATTAAATTCTTATAGACTTTTCACAGGGTAACTGTTAGGATCTTAGGGTGCAAGATCCCTAATCGTAAATTGCTGTTTTATATTTAACAAAAAATACGTTATAAGGGTCAGACTGGACACCGGTCACGTCCTGCTCGTCTAACTGACCCGAACAAAAGACGTCCCCGAATCTCGCGCCCACACGTAAGTGTAATCTGATCAGTTCCTGATTGGACCCCTGTCGTTAGGTTTTCACACGTGCAAAACAGCCAACCCAAAGTAACACTTTCGATTCCACCCAGGGAAGTGCTATACACTACCTGTCGCAGGAATGGCGAGATGGCACATCTATCTCGCGCTATATCATTGTCGCAATTAAATGAATATAATACATATGTTTGAAAATTATATTCTTCTTTGTAAGAATTATATTTAGTTTGTTATTTTGTTAAACTTTTTGCCAATAGATGGCGCTACGTGTAAATCAAATGAGAAAATGAAATGTAGCTAAAAATCAATTGATTTATAGAAATCCAATAGATACTTTGGGGTGAGATGTATGACATTATCTAAGTTAAAAGTGTGTAAACGTTACTGCCGAATTTTGTAGCAATTGGTCAAACGGCCTAGGAGTTTATATCGAACATCCAAACAAACATCCTTATTTATATATATTGATTGTAGTTTTTTAACCTGGCATTAATGCCATCAGTAGTTAAGAAATTATCTGCCTGTACGATTTCGTATAGTACAGAAGACATTTCTATTTTTTTTCCTGCCATGTCTTTTTAAAAAAGCTTCCTCTAGAGACTTGTTCCACTTTCTTCGAAATCGCGTATCGAGAGTCACTGCTGTGACTCTCCATCAAGTAAAAGTCACTGACCGACTATATATATACAGAAATCATATTTTCCGATTTTCGGAGGTCAATTTCTCTACTCCCAAACGTCTAAAGTAGGCTAATTTTGAATATCTCGTTTGAAAGGTAGTTGTTATCTTAGATAATGTGCATAATTTCAAGATTTTCTATAAAGCGGTTGCCAAAACACGAACAATTGAAAAGTGCAAAAATTGTCAAAAAAAAGCTGCATTTTTTTCTTTTACTTCAACCGGCACTATAGACGCTCGTGGAGAAAAAAACTACTAGGTTCAAAAAGTTCAAATTTTAAAGTAAGCCCTTCTCGTTATCAGTGAAGTGCTCGCAAAACTTCCAGCTTGATAGATCAAAGTTCACTGAGTTTTCCCATAGAAATATTTCAGTTTTATGGCTTAATTTTATGCTTGTAAGGATAAAATTGCATCGAAACAAATGAATTTTATTCAAAATGTCACTCAGAATAACAAGCTCAAATGGCGAAGAGTCACTGCTATGACTACACGAGGTTGTATCACCAAGCTATAAACAATACAATCGTGATCACAGATTTTCATCGTTTCGTAAACTAATCTTTCCGAGCAATAGTTCGTATAGTAGTGGAAATGTTTATGGGTTCTCTAGAACTACTGTACATTATGAGTTATTTCATGAGTGATGACTTCAAGAGATCATTGAACGAAAAGTCACGTGACTACATTATTGACGACTAGTTTGCGCCCAGATTTACTAAGTTTTCTTTAATTTGCGATATCGGTCACCTTTATTCTGCACAATGCCGGTTGTTTCGAGAAAATTTGACTAAATCGCGATTTTTTTTTTTCATTATTGCATATCTTTCGCGAATTTATAAATTCTTAATCGTCAATCGTGAGATCTGTGAATTATCTGAAAATTCACTAACAAGTAAATTATTATCAGTCTTGTAAATTTCGAGGACTGTTTTTTTTTTATTCTTTGAATAAAAAAAAACAACATTTTGAAACAACAAAATGTAAATTATTCGTTCCCGCTTTCGTGTTTGTTTAGTCGGAACAGCCATTTTTATTTCGAAATGACAAAAAAATGAATTACTTGTGTGATAGACTGTCATCGGCTAATTAAAAAAGCAAACGTTCATACTACTGACAGAAATTTCAATTTGACAGGAATGAAAGTAAGAGATAAGAGCGTAGTTAGATGACGTCAAGAGTTATGGAATGATCTGTATATCTCGACATCAGAGTATCTGCAGAAAACGCAGCAGGATCTTGAGATAAACAACGCACTGTGTGGTAACCGCGCGCCGTGTTACTTGGAAATGGGGCATATATGGTTTAAATCTCGTCATTTAGTGTCAGCTTAATGTATACTTAACTTCCAGTAGTGAGTAAACAGTGGAAACTGAAAGGGGAAGTGTTAATCTACTTATAGAACATGGAATTAAAGAATGTAACAGTTTCTGAATTACGAACGAAATTAAACGAATTAGGAGACAAGACAATAGGAACAAAGGCAGAACTTTTAGAAATGTACACAAGCTTAAAATAATAAGTATAAACTGACGCGTTTACAGTTGTTGTCTTTCGTTTTCGATTTTTGTAACAGAATTGTGAGGACAACAATTTAGTTTTAATTACTCAACTTCAATTTGTAATACTGTAAACTTTTGAAATTTTAGATACATTATAATAAACACAGAACAACGTTAAAAATTTTGGTTAATGTTACCCTAGGTATACAAAATGGCGGCTCGTCTCTGACTTTAGCATACAGAAGTGAGGAAACAGAGGGACGCACGTTTTCTAAACCTAACCTATTCTAATAATTTAGTTGCAGATAATTATGATAATTTATTAGAATAGGCTAGGTTTAGAAAACGTGCGTCCCCACTGTTTCCTCGCTTCCGTATGCTGGAGTCAGAGACGAGCCGCCATTTTGTATACCTAGGGTAACATTAACCAAAATTATTGTCATTAAGTTTGATGATAATTAAAATAATTTCAAACTGTTTTTGAAATTAACTTAATTTTAAATGTTAACATAATTATAAGGATAAAAGAATTTGGAAAAATTCATATAATTTAATATTTAGTTGGATCTTTTTATCATTTGAATAACATCAAACACACTCCATCAGGTATATAGTTTGAATTGATTTTTGCAATTGTTTTTCTTCAATATTTTCTCAAGCATCCATAATTGCTAATTTTAACTTGTTTACTTGATAATAATGCTTGTTTTGACCATAAACTATGTTTGTTATATTTCATTAATGATTCATTTATGTAAAATTATGTTTTTATAGTCCATAAATTTTCTGTTGGACTAAGATCTGTTCTCGATTGAAACACCATTGTTTCATTCTTAGTAATCGTGTCCATCTTCTATTATTCGTATGCTTTTGTTACGATGGAATACTCGTTAGTCATTTACATCTTCCTGCGTGCTTTTTCGTACTTGTCGATGAATTCCCTTTCAGATGCCTCTCCAGGAGTCTGTTTGGGGTAATTTCCTTCATGCGTTTTCTTGTAATAACTGGTTTCGCAACTCCACCGATATACTTCTCCGTAAGTTGGTCCACAAGCTCCAAACAGAAGTTCAGTTGAGAAAGCGTTCCTGTAAAATTATGTGTATTGAAATATGTAAATATATACTGAATTACATTATATTACAATATATAACGCATAAAAGCGATTAAAAATGCAAACATATTTACCTCTACACTTTTTATACAGGATAAAAGGATTGAAGATTGTTATGTCCAGCAGGTGAAGAAACATTTTCTGATAGTATGTTTTTAGGCGAGTCCTCACAATCGAGTATGTTGTAACACAATGATCCGCTAAATTTATTTCCACCATTCCTTTACTGTACTCCACACAGACAAGTGGTTTTAATTTTTTTTCCACCTCACATTTCAAGAATAAATAAATTTTAAAACTCAGCTAATATAAAATTACTTTTTGGATATAAGAATAGACTTACTTCTGGTTTGTACTGGGACCCCTTCAGCACCGTGTCGATAGCATACATACTTCATTCTTATCCTGCCACTTCAACGTCATCGACTTTTTTCTGTAAAATGCGATGAAATATCCTTCCTTCATTTTTTTTTTAATGTCTTCTGGCAGCTCCATTCTGTGTTTTTCTTAGCGTACCGATCGCATCCAGTGGCGTAGCGAACATAACTGGCGCCCCTCTCTTCTCCAGAAACATATAGTTTGACTTGGAGACCATTTGGATACCCCTCTGCAAGTGGCGCCCGGGGCATGACACACCCCCTTGCACACCCTCGCTACGCCACTGACCACATCTGTCTTAAAATCAACTAACAAATCAAAAAGTACAGAAGTATAATAGTTGTCTACAAATAGCATATAGCCCTTATTTAATAATTGATCCATCAAAAATGACACTATTTTTGTTGATTTGAGTTGATTTGATATATCTAATCCTTGGACGTTGTTTTTTTTAACTCGGTTTTTCGCTTCCTCCATACATTATCATGTTGTATACATGACCGGTGGAGGACTCGCAAAGTTGAAATGATTCCATCCCGTAACGGGTTCTTTTTTGGGGATGTACACTCTCCACTGTAGTCTTCCTTTCCATAACAATAAGCTTTCGTCAACACTTATGTTTGTACCGAAAGTGTAGCTGATTGCCATTTTCGAAGTAAATAATCAAAAAGAGGTTTTAATTTATACAGCCGTTTGTTTGTTGCTGTTGGGTCAAAAAGTGTGTTATCATTAAAATGTAAAAATTTTCTCAGTAGGTAAAATCGATTTTCCGTCATGTTTTCGAAAAAAATGGCGTTTGTAGGATTCGATATCTACAAAAAAAATGATGAATTGGTAGGTTTCTGTAATATTCCCCGTAAAATTATTAAGCCGAAAAAAAACTTGATTTCTTCCGTGTTGGTTTCATTCCATTCTACATAAAACAATATAAGTTTTCTATATTTGATATATACCTGATCTCTGCTTCTACGTTTCATAAGAGACGATCTTCTTTCTCTCGAGTAGATTGTTCGGCGAACAAATTTGTTTGATGAGTGATGTGTTTAGTAAGTTTATCATCGAAAAAATATTCAAATATCTGGAGTGCAGTTAGTTTTTAGCCGAAATCAACGAGCAATTCTCCTAAAATTGTAGAAAATGTTTTGTATATATAATATTCTGACTTACATCATTCTATAATATTATATTTAAAACATATTTAACTTTATATCATCACTTTTTGTGGTTAGACTGAAGCAAAAGATATCCAGCTAAAAAAATGGTCTTACATTTAATATTAACGAATAGACATAGATATATCTAGATGTAATTTGACACGCTGAATCGATTGGTATAAAAAAGTACTTACGATCAACCGTTTAAGAGTTACGAACGATTTTTTATTTCCGGCTATTTGCTTCGTTTAAGAACAACTTTATTAAGAAACATGCAGGCACTTCTCGATATTAACAAAACGAATTACTTTAATTTACCATAATACATTCCTTCTAAGAGAGAAAGCGACATTAAAAATGCTAAAATGGCGTCGTTAGCCCGCGAACACGCGTACCCACGACAAGAGTGTAGGGACAACCCACGCAGGGAAATTTTCCCTGACTGATGGGGAACATGTCGAGAGTGACGTCACTTCCACAATTCCCTACACACGTGTGCAGTAACAGAAATACTTGACACGATAATATAATTATTATATATTATTTAAAGCAAAAGTAAAATTTACCAACAAATTTAGTTTGCCACATGTTATTTTGTAACAACGTTAACGTCTTTAGCTCTTTATCCCAGATATATGCTGCTCTGTGCTACTACCATCAGAAGTAAAGCAAAAGGTATCCAGCTATAATTGCGTTTTATACGCATTCTTTTCTCGCCGTTACTCGTCTAGGGGTTTAAATAGTATACATATAGTACACATTCGTCATTAAAGCCTTCCTACGCCTCTTTTTTTTTAATCACTTATACAACGATATGAACAGGTACTGTACAAAACATTATTGTAGTCGAATTATGTAGAATTTGTTAGTTTTGAATTAACCTTGCTTAGGAAAAGTGTCTAGCATTTTCTATAACAAATAGTCTTCAAAACACATGTCAATTATAACAGGCACGAAAAATAAAATTCACATTTTCACGACATGTGGATTTTCGAAGAGCTTATAAATATGCCTCCCAATTTTGTTGTCAACATTATGCTCTACTCAGTGGAAGACAGTATTTACATGTAAAGGATCGCTTTTAACAGCGTAGGGACAAAAGTGACACGACCTTGTAAATTGGTCCCACCTGGTGTTGTATTTGTAAACAGTCGGGGAAACAAAGGGAGTATCGTCTTTGTTTATGGGACTTGTGTGTAGGCGGGCAATGTGTTTGTTACATGTTAGCTTACTAGAAAAAATGTAAACAAGTGACGGATGTTACGGTAAGCTGTTTCGTCGGGAGAAGGGCCGACGTTTTGGAAAGCTTCCGATGAAAGGAAGAATCCTGATTGTTCGGAATTTGTCGTCTAAAAGCTCTTTAAATAGTAAGAGTGGCGAGAGAAACAGAGAGAAGGGCAAGAGACTGATAATACGGTAGTCTCGGGCACTTGGGCAGCCCGCTGAGCGTAGAGAGTGTTCTCCTCTGATAACGATCTCAGGGACGGGTAAGTGCGGAGACTGGACGGGCTGTATAGTTGAGCCAACTCCACAAACCGAACGAAGTTTCCCTAGAGTATAATTGTTCCCGAAGGTTAAGCTGACACGTGAGACACCACCTGTTGTTATCTAGTTATACATCGATCTTACTGCAGCATATGATACTGTCTGGCGCATGGCTTAATCTATAAGCTGCTCCGAGTGATACCCTGTTTAGAAGTAGTTAAAATAATTGATGAGATGTTAAGTAACCGACCCTTTCAAGTTGTCATGGGAAATTCGAGAAGTAGGATAAGAAAACTAAATAATGGCCTACCTCAGGGCTCTGTCCTGGCACCACTGCTCTTTAGTCTTTACATAGCTGATTTGCCTCAAACGAAGGCAAGGAAATTTGGATATGCAGACGATTGGGTGATTGCCACGAGACATAAAGACCTTGCAATTACTGAAAAGATCCTGACGGAGGACTTATCAATCTTAGGACAATATTTTCGCCAGTGGAGACTTCAATTGAGTAAGACAAAAACTGAAGCTACATGCTTTCACCTTAATAACAAGCTGGCAAATGAAGAATTAAAGATTTATTTTGACAATAATTTACTGAAATATAATAAGAACCCGAAATATCTTGGTGTCACTCTGGATAGAACTTTATCCTTTAAAACACATCTGATGAATTTGGCTGCCAAGGTTAATACCAGAAACAACATCCTCCAAAGGTTATGTGGAACCACATGGGGTTCTTCGCCGTCCACCTTACGGATCACTGCTCTTGGCTTGGTTTTCTCTGCAGCAGAATACTGTGCACCAGTATGGATGAACAGTACTCACATTAATAAACTGGATGCCCAACTAAATACTACCCTACGTATCATAACAGGTACTCTCAAATCAACTCCTATCCATTGGTTACCTATTCTGAGCCATATCCCTCCATCTGCACTCCGAAGGGATAGCACTTTGCTCAGGGAATATAGGAAAATATTGTCTAATCCACAACTCCCGATTCATCAGGATATTGATGACCTCAGCATAAACCGGCTTAAATCAAGACACCCCCCATTAAGAGCTAAATCCCTGCATTCCAATAATTTCAACCTCACTGAATCTTGGAAAAGGCTCTGGGCTGATGTCTCTCCGGTGGACAGCCGACAACTTCCTTGTATCACAAAGCGGCCACCTGGATTTGAGTTATCCAGAAATCTTTGGAGTGTGTTAAATAGGATTCGGACCAAACATGGGTTGTGCAGGAACAGTCTTTTTAGGTGGGGAAAAGTTACATCCCCGCAGTGTGACTGTGGTGCTGAAAGACAGACTGTAAGGTTAGCTGATGGGAGAGAAAGAATGTTGCGGCGGTCGAGCGGTCAGACTGTCTTGTGGGAATGGACTGACATCACTGAGACGGGTTACCATCTAAAACCGTTTAATAAACATAAAAATGGAGCTTACAACAACTCTATAAATTCGGCGTAAGGCCAATCCAAAGGGATGGATCAGTCTGTGCAACAGTTCAATAGTCCAGTCGATCGTTTAAACTTCCGATAAAGGTGAGGTGGATGGTGTCGGCCCCGGGGCGCACAGCACAACTTGAAGTAATGCCTTTCGACGGCGGGGTGTACCTGGGCGCAACTCGTCGGGAGCAGAGGTCGAAGACAAATTCGAAGCGTCGATCCAGATTCCGTTGTTAAACCTTAGCAAGAATCCAGTAGCGGAGCACTCGGAACCAAAGACCAAGAACTCCGAATGTCCTTGAAACGACGATTTTATAATTTTTCTCCTCCAAATCGACTCTCCATTGGCCTCTCATTGTCACCTGGTGCCAATTCGAAACCCGATGGAGGGCGCGGGAGAGGTCATCGTCGCGACAGAACTTGATTCCTCTCTCGGCGCGTGTTTCTCGAATTCGTTCTTTTCCATTGTTTAAATATTAAAAAAAAACTTTTATTAAACAATGTAGACCTCCAATTTCGTCCCATTGTGTTGTAAAGGGAGATTTTTAAGCTCTTGTTAACATCTCCCATTCGGACCTCCTAGTCGACCCCCGTTCGGGTCCTCACAAGACTATACACCATATCTTGGAAGATTGTGCAGTAAGATCTTTTCCGGGACAACTGAATGACTTCCTGATTGTGACTGAAAGTGCTTTAAACTATATTTCTAACTTAGATTTACATTTATGATTTGTGTTCTTTCATTTTTGATTTGTGTCTCCTTATGTTGTGTTCCATTTATGATTTGTTCTTTTTATGAATTAGATGTGTAGCCATACGCTAAATAAATAAATCTTGTTATCTAGTAAATATTGTGTTTTCAAGCATGTATATTCTACCTATTGTAAATAAACTGTAAATAGTGTATGATTTAAGTGTGGAGGTGTACTTTTCTACGAACCAACGTAAGAACATTCTCGAGTCGTAGAAACCAACTCGAGACGGATTATCCTAAAGATCTTCACTGACGCGGTAGTCTACAGGAGTATCGTTGGGGATCTTCACTTTACACACTTCCTGATAGCAACTATCGCTCATTACAGCTCAGACAAAGATTTTATTAATAAAGAAAGCAGAAGAACGTTGGCATGCCTCGAACGCAAACATTTTCGTAATATATTAACCTAAGTTTACTACATTGCTCATAATAAATTTTACGAATTCTATAAAATCATTACAACAAAATCATCCATACATAACGTAATACTATTTTTGTACTTCACAATTGTCACTTTTTTTTAATGTTAGTACTACAGAGCTACCATGCACTCTATGTGTACAGTACCTGTTCATATCGTTGTATAAGTGATTAAAAAAAAAGAGGCGTAGGAAGGCTTTAATGACGAATGTGTACTATATGTATACTATTTAAACCCCTAGACGAGTAACGGCGAGAAAAGAATGCGTATAAAACGCAATTATAGCTGGATACCTTTTGCTTTACTTCTGATGGTAGTAGCACAGAGCAGCATATATCTGGGATAAAGAGCTAAAGACGTTAACGTTGTTACAAAATAACATGTGGCAAACTAAATTTGTTGGTAAATTTTACTTTTGCTTTAAATAATATATAATAATTATATTATCGTGTCAAGTATTTCTGTTACTGCACACGTGTGTAGGGAATTGTGGAAGTGACGTCACTCTCGACATGTTCCCCATCGGTCAGGGAAAATTTCCCTGCGTGAATTGTCCCTACACTCTTGTCGTGAGTACGTGGTTCGCGGGCTAACGACGCCATTTTAGCATTTTTAATGTCACTTTCTCTCGTAGAAGGAATGTATTATGGTGAATTAAAGTAATTCGTTTTGTTAATATCGATGAGAGCCTGCGTGTTTCTTAATAAAGTTGTTTTTAAACGAAGCAAATAGCCGGAAATAAAAAATCGTTCGTAACTCTTAAACGGTTGATCGTAATTACTTTTTTATACCAATCGATTCAGCGTGTCAAATTACATCTAGATATATCTATGTCTATTCGTTAATATTAAATTTAAGACCATTTTTAGTTGGATACCTTTTGCTTCAGTCTAACCCTTTTTGTTTCTAAGTGGTGATAAACAGTATACATATATATATTTGACTAGTCCGAAATTAAATTTTTACTCATACCTTCTGCGAAAGTGGTAAAAGCTTCTCTTTCTTGGTCCTCCATTTGGTATATCCGCCTCTCACTTCCGAACAGATGGTTTCCTCTTGGTCTTCACTAGATGGTACCTCTCCTAGTTTCTCTTCTTGTCGTCCTTTTTTTTCTACCTCCTCTATTTCGTCGTCAGAGGACAAATTACTTTCGCTCTCGCTACTATCAACTAGAAACTCACAGATATCTGACATCTGCAGCTGTTTTTCGGAGCTTGGTCCAGCAATTGCGGATGGATTCATTTTAGAAAATGCTTGAGAACAAGTAAGAAATAGAAGGAACTAAAGAGTGAGCGTTCTTTAGTAATGTCTCTAAGCCAATCAGCTTGGAGGACTGTTTAGACAAACCAATAAGGCGAAAGCTGACATGGGGGCGTTTTTTGGAATATTTCTCCAGTTTTAGAATAAATTAAATTTTAATTTATAAATGTAATCTATAATTATCAATCCAAAACTTTAATATCCCATCTTGAATATATTTTAAATTTATTATAATAACTTGACTGAAAACAACTCATTGTGTTTTTTAAACAAACTATCTGTAAATCTTTCATATATTAGTAAAATTATTAAATAGTAATATTATTGCCTAAACATTCAAAAGTTTTAAATTTTTTAATTATCTATTGAAAAACACAAACATCTTTATGCGTATAATGCAATAATTCCAAATTCGTGTCTTTCCTAGTTTTGGGATATAATGCATAAATGCAATAAACGAGAGTAAGCCTTTTCTTTCACAATTTACTAATTTATAAAAACCTATTTAACGTTTGGTTACAAGATAGAAATTTTGAATAAAAATCGACCCATAAATAACTATCGAGTATAGTAGACTTACAGTTCGTAAAAACCATTTACTTATCACAGCTATAATAAATTATTTTTCGAATTCAATCAATTATTAAATTGAGTCAGTATGTACTGTACATACACACATGTATATGTTGTATATATTTAGATATTTAAAAGTAATTCATTATACATACATATACATTTAATGCAGAAATTTCTAATTAAGATAATAAGTTTATCTAGTAATATTTTTTGTATTTTCTGTCCTTCCAAATTTCATTAGAATATCAATATTTTATTTCCAAGTTTTTACGTTATATTATATGGCAATTTTTAAAACTTAGTTCCGATAAACAATTTAAGTAAAATAGGAGATTAAGAGTAGAAATTCAAAATTTTAATTGTTATTTGTTGATGCTAAATAGGTATCCTGTCTCTTCAGGAGAAGACAGTTATGACTCCCGTGAGATTCGTTATCCTATCAATGCTTGTCACTGGTGATGACATTTTAAAAGCAACAATTATCGTGTTAGACGTGTTTTGTTAAAACTGCATAAATTTGTGATATAGCTTACTGTAGTAAAAATTCATCTCCTCATCATAAAATAGCTATTCTTTTCCATCACATGTTTTTAATAGTAATATGATAATTTACATAATGTATTTTTAATTGACTAATTCATTAGGGCTGTCCATAAATAAAGCCCACACTGGAAGGAAAGGATGGAGGTGGTTATGGCAAATCAGACAGGGGGCTAAGGAGTGATTGAACTTCAGTGGACGTCCGTTTTATTTGATTAAATTTTATACAGTCGAAGCATTTCATTATTCATACCTGGTATAGTGATAAAGCATTCTTCGAATTAATTGAGTTTTCTTAGATGTCAGAAATGGGTAGGGAGTTAAGACCTATTATTCCCTATGTAGATCTGTCAATGCAATTGACAAGAATTGAAGGAGTAATTACAGAGTCTCATGGGAGCCATACCTATCTACACCTGAAGAGGCTAATTACATGTAAAGAATCTTACTGAATATCAATAAAAATGTAATTAAAGTAGAATATCAACAATACGAATTCTCACGCATTTATCCTCTAAAGGCCGCCACACACGTTCAGGAAATCCTTTGAGGAATAACTGTGCACGCCTGGCCTTGAGGAAATTCAGAATTTCCTGTCGCCCACATACGAGGAGGAAAATCTCTCAGTTAAATTGTTTTATTGCCCTGTAAACAAAAGCTCTCTCCCCGATTTTAAGTCGGTGTTGTCATTTTATTGCACTTAGAAGGGTTCGATTCGTGGAAAGAAGGGTTCGATTCGTGGAAACAGTGTACGTGTTCAAATCAAACTGCCACTTTGTATTCTTTCAATTTGTCGTTCGACATCCGTTTTGTTTCTCCTGTCTGTGCAGGCCTGACCTTGAGGAATTCCTGAACGTGTGTGGGGGAAAACTGTACAGTTTCGGCGGCCTGTACAGTTCACCGGAGTAGAAACGAAAAACCATTTGATTTTCCTGCACAGTTTTGGACTGCGCAGGCCGACCGGAACGTGTGTGGAGTCGTGTGGTTCAGTTGTGAGGCCGCTGAGTAGTGAGGACCCGTGAATTTTTGGAGGAATTTTTAAAAATTTACGAGAGCGAACCATGCCTTTGGCATGTAAAAAATAAAGAGTACCACGATAGAAGCAAGAAAGAAGCTGCTTATTTACGTTTAATTGAAAAACTAAAAGAAATGGAGCCAAACGCTAATAAAGAAAGCGTTGTAAAAAAATAAACAACATCAGAAGCGCATACAGAAAAGAAATTAAAAAAATTAAAGCGTCAATTAAATCAGGAGCAGGAACTGAAGATATATACAAACCAAAGTTGTGGTATTTCGAATTATTAAGGTAAGCTTAAATTTTTAACAATCACATGGAAATACGATCCTCTTTTTTTAAAGCCACTCTTTACACCATAGACTCCTACGCACATGTTTTTTCTTGCGAGTTTTAATGCAATTCGTTGCCAATAAGCACCCAAGAATAGCCAGTACGTCGTCATCAGATGCCATGGTCGACTGACGAACTGAGAGATTAAATTGTACTTGCGATAATGTAAAAAAGATTTATACAGGAGAAACAAAACGGATGTCGAACGACAAATTGAAAGAATACAAAGTGGCAGTTTGATTTGAACACGTGCACTGTTTCCACGAATCGAACCCTTCTTTCCACGAATCGAACCCTTCTAAGTGCAATAAAATGACAACACCGACTTAAAATCGGGGAGAGAGCTTTTGTTTACGGGGCAATAAAACAATTTAACTGAGAGATTTTCCTCCTCGTATGTGGGCGACAGGAAATTCTGAATTTCCTCAAGGCCAGGCCTGCACAGTTATTCCTCAAAGGATTTCCTGAACGTGTGTGGCGGCCTTTAGGATGGACGAGATCCTATTATGGCGCCCCCTTGGTCGCCCCTGTTTTATGCCAGTGATGCATGTAAGCAAGTAACTTGGAAGATCTGGATATCTCAATTAAGTATCTGTCTAATTTGTCGATTGAAAACAGCCGTACTCGTTGGGACTGCACTCGTCACAGTACCTATAGAAACAGTACATATAGAATGAAAAAAAATATATGTAGGATTAAGGTAAATTTCTTTATCACAAATATTAAATAATATTTGTGATAAAGAAATGAAAGAATATTTGTGATAATATTAAATATAAAATAATACCAATGAGATCACTCATTGGTATTATTTTAGTAACTAGTAAATGAAAATTCAGTCAATATTCATTGAAAAGATCAATAAGCATTATCAACTTTGGTAATGGTACTTATTTATTATGTTCACTAATTAATGTAACGATACTTATAAAATTCTTAATTATTCAGGCTACAGGCTCCTAATAATAACAACAATAATAAACTACTTAAATCACCCGGAGAACAAGTTTTAATTAAATCTCTGCTTACGCACTTTTGCATTTGCAAATTTTTTAATGATCTCCTCATACGATAATGTCTGAGCTATATCATTTTCAATGAACAGCAAGGCTAGATCAGAAAGCTTGTCTTCTGCAAGAGTCGACCTAAGGTACAGTACTTTATGATTCAATAAAGAAATTATGATTTAAAAAAACTGTGTTTTCTATTTAATTCAAATCTTGCGTAAATTTTGGGACACCCTTTATAATACAAAGTAGGTACAGTACATCTCATAGGTATCTCTGTAAAGTATGAAAGAATATCTTAACGAATAAAAAAATACTCAGGTCAGCTGACAAGTGAAATTCACGCAGAAAGCGCGGGAACATGCTCGGCAGTGTTAGCGCTTCGAAATGGACTCGCCAACTAAAACGGCAGCGCCTGTGGCGGCAACACTATTGATGTAACTGAGGCGGGGGTGGAACTCCGCCCACGCACTCGACGCGCGCATCTCAACAGATAAGGCCATTCACATACTGGCCACACGCTCTCAATCAAAATATCGAAAAGTGAAAAAAGTTTTTCCTTTAATTTTCTTTATCACTGAGGCGCCCCCTAGGACTTAGCGCCTGGAGCGGCTACTCTGTTCGCCCTATGGTAGGGCCGGCTCCGCATCTGAGGGTCTGACCCTGCCTATCCTTATTTTTAAGCGTCGTCTTTTCTCTTCCCTTTCTCTTTCCTCTATCGCTCTAGTCCACGTATGCCTATGCATACATCATAATATGCACGCACGATACTTTCGATTCGTCACTTTTCCGTCGTAGATTTCCCATTTCACAATTATGTGACTCATAGCCTGGTGATAACGGAGAAAAGAGACAGATAGGACGTCGGTATAAGCCAAGTTATGATTTCACAGATTCAAGACAGCTTGGTAGCAGTCGCGTGCCGTCATTGGAAGCGATGGAAGCGCCGATTCCACCCTTTCAATGACCTTCCCTTGAATTTTATAAAATATAAATTTTCATATTTTAACGTACTTTGAATTAATTAAAATTAATATTTTATTATAACTGCATTATGTATCTTTTACAAATTTCTATACTACATGTGAAAAAAACGATAAGATTGCTATTGTACATTCGAATAATTCGGTGGCGGAAGGAATGTCGAAACCGGGTCAGTCTCCAATCAGCCAGATTATATAGGCTTATAGGCATTAGCACATGCGGTTTACAGTGCACCAACCTCACCCGGTTTAGCTGGTAGAAGCGACACACTCGTAAAGAGTACAGCTTTATATCCCGGAGCGGTTGTGGGCTGTTATCCGCCTGCCTGTCAACTTCCAAGCAGCCAGATTATAGGCATTGGCGCATGCGCTTTACATAGCACAAACGTCACGGTTTAGCTGGTAGAAGCGACACACGCGTAAAGAGTACGCGACTTTATATCCCGGAGCGGTTGTGGGCTGTTAGCCGCCTGCTAGATATTCGGCCACCCTCGCCCGATTATGTGAATAACGAGCAGACTAGATCAACGGCGGGCAACCCGCGGGCCAGCTACGGCTGGCGAAAAGTTTCTATCCGGCCCGCGAGATCTTTAATAGATTATTAAATTGGAAAAATAACTAATTAATAGTTATTTTTCCAATTCTTTGTAATTTTCGAAAACGATAAGAGAAATAAATGTTACTACATTTATTTCTCTTAAATAAATAAAAAGTTAATTACTCCGTAATTAACTTTTTATTTATTTATTTCATATTTGCAGACTAAAAAAATTACGAGTCACAAGAAAGCGTCAATTAACTACTACGGCGCGGAAAAAAAACGTAAAATTTATTCTGGCCCATGTTATAAAAAGGGTTGCCCACCCTAGACTAGATTTATAACAACCCAACCGATAGGAGTTTACTGGCACGTTTTTATGATAGTTCTGTATAGTTGACAGGAGTTTAAAAAAACTCCATTAAAATATTTGATATATTTATTCTGCGTTTATTCCGCTCTCCCATCTTATATTACTTACGGATTCCAATGTTAAACCGGTGATATTACGATTTAGTATGTCCCATCTGTAAGGGGATGCAGAAAAAACGTGTACAATTCTAATACAGTGTTAAAAATTAACTGTTACTTTGGCAGCATCATTTACAACCAAATTTAATGAATGAGACCTACAGTACATACAATGGTACAAAAAAAAGCTCTAGAATTTATTTTCCTTAAATTTACGATTTATATATCCGTTGTCATAAAAATTTGTCTTTCCACTGTCTTCCCAAGACTACAGATATTCAGGTTCAAAGTAACTGGTTTCGACTTATTTCTACTTAAGAAGTGACTAAATAATTAAGAGATTAGGGAATGGGGACATAAATAAAACCCTGTTGAAAGAGCCAGAATTTTACTTCAACAAAAGCTTAACAGAACCAATCACTCGCTCAGTACAGTGGGAAACTGATTTCCGTGTACACCTGGTATTAAAACGAATTAGTTAGAAAACGAATGACTATTAAGTTTAACATAGTTAGATTTTTACAGCTACGGTGAGAAACGTTTAAAATTTACAACAGCCCTGTGGCGTCCTTTGAGATATACTAGTGATGCGACAAAAGAGGCATTTGACATTGACCGGTATCGGCACCCTCGGGATTTGGCACGCACACACTCACTACACACCTACCTGGACCGTCACTAGTTCCATCCATTAGCTACTCGTATCAAGATATTTGACTAAGTGGATTGTTTTAAGATTTAAAAAGTAAAGAATATTTTATGTTATTTTTATGTACGTTTCTTTACAAAGCTATATTTTAATTATAATTTTCTTTAAAAGTATATTAATACAATCGAACAATACATTGTACCAGGTATGTATATCCATCGCACATTTTATTTCACCGAGTAAGTTTTTATAATTTATTTTTAATTTTAGCCCTTATATCGTGGCTAGCGATTCAGAATGTAATTGTGATATTAAAAATACATTTAGAGAAGTCTACAGTTTTTACTGGCTTATCGAACAAATGAATACGAATGGACCCTAGACCAGTGATTCTTAACAGGGAGCCGCGGCCCCTGGGGGTCCATAAGAAGTTTGCCGGGGGCCGCCAAATTATGCAAAATTTCCTTCAGAATATAATAAAAAGAAAATTGATGTATAATCCGAATATCGTATTGAAAAGTGAAATAAGAAAGATAAAGTTTTACTATTTAGTTTTTATTTATTTATTTTGTATTTCTTCCTACATACAACTTTGTTAGTACAGAAGAAATAAATGTAAATATGCTACTTACACCGCAGTATTTACTTCTTTTATTCCAAAGCAATTTTAAGAAACTATTAATGCTTGGAATTTTAAAAATAATTAGGAAAAATAGTAGGCTTTGAAAATTTAAATATTTTTGCAAAAGCAAAATCCTTACGACAAAGTGGGCGTTTTAGTTTTAGTTTAGTTTTAGCATCGACATTGGATCGATTTTTCGACATGTTTCTTATTTTATTTTCTGTTAAAAATTAATGAGTTTTCATGTTTAATTGTGAAGTTTGAATGTTATTTAAATAGATAATGAAATAATAAAGTTATGATTTACATTTATTATATAAAAAATAAAGCAATAATAAAAAAATCAATTTATTATAGATAAATTATCAAATATAAATTATTATTAAAAATGGGGGTCACAAAAAAATTATGAAATATTTGGTGGGCCGCGAGTATAAAAAGGTTAAGAACCACTGCCCTAGACCATCACTGACGCGCAATTAACTGATTGCCCCTGGAAGTCGGCTTCTTACAGAAACACAGCTTCCCTGTCATCAAATGTCACGGCACGCCACTGCTTGGTAGTCTGAACGGCCCCAGGCTTTCGCCCGTGCATTCTAAGTGACTTTTATTACATTTAGCTTTCCGAAGTCTATGAGAACAATTATTTGGCATTGACGGCCGCGAATTTCACGCCAATAAGCTGCCTCGACTTGTTCGATTATGTTATCAACTCAATTTCATATTTATTTTCACTTCGCGGTCCTTCTCTGTTCTTTTTCCGTTATTTACACATGTAGGTCATTTCATTGTTATCAACATTTGATATAATCATTTATCACATACTGCCATGACGCTCTTGTCTGTCCGCCACAACTGTCAAGAATTAACGCGATTGGCGAAGCGTAGTGACAGCGGGCCAATAGAGAGCAGGTCCTTGCCACAATGCGGTTTGCGCGCCAATTTTCCGTACATGCGTTAATCAAGCCGAATAGTTTGGCAGAACATTCGGTATTCGGCCCGAGGCCGAATATACTATTCGTTGCAACACTACTTTGAATGTTTCAATCTAGTTTTTTCGTAATTTTACGATATAAGAACTTTTGATTTTGTAAATTGTATTATACTAAAAAATAAAGTTTTATGTTATTCTCCTACTTAATGATGTATTTTTAATGTTTCCGAACTAAATAATACTTATTAAATTGAAATTCAAGTTTTACACACGTCTACGAATATTAGAGAAGACTGTTTTACTATAAATTACTACGTCTTACTGTAATGTTGATTTCAGAAAAAGGTAGACAAGGACCGTTAGACTGATGACGTAGGCTGTCGACTTTTCCAGGTTGTATCGGAGCTCTCGCGATAGCCTGATTTACAGAAGTCACACTTAGCTTTTCTGACGCGAGCCAATTCGGAATATTAATTTTTTTAACCAATCAGATGATGGCGGGAGGTTTAAATTCGATTTATGTCGATAGATGACCCTCTAAAATTTCATATTTATTTTAATTTTCTTTCTTTTATTGTAATTTCACGAAAATTAAAGAATATTCCAAAACAAAGTTGGAGAATCTAACTACTCGTGAAAATTCTACGACTTCACGAAATGATCCAGGTATGTTATATGAATTTTTTGCGGATATAGACGTCGTTCACCAGTGCCACGCGATCGCTCTTGACGGATACATCCGTCGCTCAGTGCTGAGTGGTTAAGAAATAAAAATTGAAATGAAAAGAGGAAAATGAATTGTCTGAGAATGCAATTCCTACAATATTTCTTTAATTTCTTAAATACTTTAATGTTAAAACGCATCTGTGTAATTCACCAACTGGAGGAATTACTGTCAGAGAAATTAATGTGACGCCTGTGACAAATCAATTGCAAAGTTTGGACCATCTGAACCCGCGTATAGTGAAATTCTACGAATAAAAAGAGTTATTTTTCATCTCACCCAGAAAAAGCTTAAACTACTGCAGTTTATTGAGTCTCGCATCACCGGAATTCTAACTCGTGAGGTCAAACATAGTCTATATTTTGAAATTATTAATGCAGTTTTTTCTGATGGCAAACTTAATTTACTTCAGATGGACTGTAGCCTTGAGGACCATAATATAGATAAATAAATATATTTATTTTAGAACTGAAGGACATTACAGCCGATAACTTTCCAGTTGTCTCTCTAAATGAAGAAAAAGAGAAAAAAAGAAAAATGATATCTTTACAAGTTTTGTACTACAAATAGAATTCCATCACATAAAATAAGATCATAAAATTAGAAGGTAATTTTGTATAAATTTGAAACATTATATTCTTTAGTTTATTTTCGTTTTCTTTTTTCTACTCTTTATTTTGCTTTCTCTTTTTCCTATTTCCCGAATATAAAGCAAATAACAAAATCAGAGCTATAGTACAACTTCTGCATTTATCTGCGAATATAGCCTAATCTGTCATAAAACATTTATTTTTAATTGTCTACTTGGACATTACTCATTAGTAGGACTTTATATTGGTTTTAAAATTCGACACAATAATGAGAGTTAGTTCAGAAAAAAACAAATTTTCTTTATTTTATCACCTGTAGTAGTAATTTTTTCTGTACACTTATACGTGTTTCGGGCTAACATGCCCCTCATCAGCAGTATACTGGGTATAGAATTACCACAAATCACTAAAAATAATTAAATAAATAAGATTAGTAAGTAATTGTCTCTTCAATCCAAAAAAGAATCCCTTCGGTAGACTACATCACAGCCATTCAAGTTAAAAACTCCTTTATTGTAAAAACAATAAAGGAGTTCTTACAAGGAATTCTTTTTCGGATTGAAGAGACAATTACTTACTGAACAAATAATACAGCTACCATTAGAAAATTCAAATAAATATGATATTGTGTATAATAATAAATACCCGACAATAAAATACTTTTTTTTAAAAAAAAACTTACAGTAATAACGTATCCTAATACCTTGTACTGTACAAGTGGATTATATTAACAAAATTTTTTGGTACTATCAAAATTAAAAATTAAAAAATCGAAGTTAAAAATTATTGGTTGATATTGTAATTTTTCTTAAAAACCATTAACTTATTGTATTTTGTTTTATACAGAAAAATGAATTTATGTAAATTGGTAATTAATAATTTTGGAAATATAATCTACTTGTACTGTACAAGGTATTAGGATACGTTTTTACTGTAATTTTTTTTTAAAAAAAGTATTTTATTGTTGGATATTTATTATATACAATATCTTATTCATTTAATTATTTTTAGTGGTTTGTGGTAATACTATCTTGCTGATGAGGGGCATGTTAGCCCGAAACACGTGTAAGTGTAGAGAAAAAAAATTACTACTACAGGTAATATAATAAAGAAAATTTGTTTTTTCTGAACTAACTCTCATTATTGTGTCAAATTTTAAAACCAGTATAAATTCCTACTAATAAGTAATGTCCAAGTAGACAATTAAAAATAAATTAGAAGTAAGGACGGTAAGGCATTTATAATTGTCATAAAACATTTTTGTTTCTAATGAAACTCGGATGTAACCAAATATTAAATGTAATTGCACAAAATGTTCAATTGTAGTTGTAAAAATATGATAGGAAAGAGAAATGAACATATAGTAGTGACATGAAATTTTTATACGAATCAACAGATAGAGGTTGCACAAAACATGTATCATAATGAAGAAAGGTGAAATATTAATGATTTATAGTACCATTAAATCGTAATAAATATAATTGCAACATACTCTTTTGTCGGACTCCATTCGCCAAGAGTTATGTTGCTGCAGGCTTAGCTTTCCTTTGTATAAAAATTTTCTAGGACAAAATATAAATCTACTAGATGCATATTTTTATTTAGTTTTTTTCAATTTAATTTGCTTCGACTAGTAATTATTTAAAAGAAATGATGTATGTAGCGCCATCTGTTATGAGATTTTGGTAAAAAATAAATTATATATTACGGGTACTCCTCACTTTACGACCTAGCTGCTTAACGACCACTCGAGTTTCGACCTGCAATTCGGGGAATTCCCTTTCTCAATTTAGGGAATTCCCTTTCTCAGCTTGAGTGTCGGTCAGTGGCGTATGGTGACATGCGCACTAAGCGTATTATAATAGGCTTGCGCGTACTATAATACACAGTGACGTAGCGTAGTGGGGGCGGCAGGGGCGGCCCGCCCCGGGCAGCACTTTAAGAGGGCGGAAAAATTTCACAATAAATAATAATAATAATACCTATAAAGGGGCCGGTGAAACTTTCCTCCGCCCCGGGCGGCTGACACCCACGCTACGCCACTGATAATACAGTAGTCTTATAGTACTAAATAGGCTAATAGCGTACTATAATAGTCTTTTTTATGAATAAATTTGAAGTTTGTTGCATAATTTGTATAATTTTACAACGATTCTATATTCCCGGCGCAAGCTCCTCGCTTATCTACCAATTCGCTTAACGACGTAGTCGTCGGAACGGAACTCGGTCGTAAAGTGAGGAGTACCTAAATTAATTGTTATTAATACCCTCAAAATTAAGCCTTTTTAATAATTTTGATTTTGTTGAATTTTCTAATGGTAGCTGTATTATTCGTTCAGTGAATGGTTGTCTTTTCAATCCGAAAAGGAAATCCTTCGGTAGACTATCTCACAGCTATTCAGGTTAAAAACTCCTATATTGTTTTTCATTACAAATGCATTTTGGGCTAGTTTATTTCTCTACTCCCTCTTCAGTGCATTAAGAACTTCACAAAATTTTTACCGACCAAATTGTCACACCCATACGGTACTTCTATTTTCCATTTACAATATTTACAATCTTAAAATATCTTTAAGGGCGTAAAACGTATTACATAAAAATGTCAAGGTTTTTATTTCAAATATATTCCTTTAAAAAATTTTATCACTTCTTTATTTCTAAAAATTTTCTCATTTCTCATTTCCTTTTCGGATTGAAGAGACAACCATTCACTGAGCCTTTTTATAAGTTTTTTTTATAAAGTTGTAAATGCCAATAATGAGTAAATTTTTTATTAAGTGTGACCTCAATCGAAATATGTCATATGATTCCCTTCTATCTTCCCATACCTTCACCTTTAACCAGCAAAATTTAATAGCATTAATGCCCCTTGTATACAAGTTACTATGCTAAAATTTGTATCGTAGTCATTATTCCATATTGAAATATCAAACGAAACATACACACATAGGCAGAAAAAAATTCCTAGTGTGTTGTTCACTTTGAAATAAAATAAAACAAAAGTTTACTTTTACGAAAATGTGGTCTTATTTTCTAATCGTCGATGTATGGCATTTCTCCTTTCCGTATTAGGAGTTTGCATTTTCGAACAATGCAAAATCCGAATCCTAATTTAAATATTCTTCCAATACTTGTTGCACGACTGTGCTTAATTGCAAATATCAATAATAAAAAGATCTAAGCAAATAGTTATTAAAGACTTGTCAGTGGCGTTTTTATAAAATAATTTCCATAAACATCATGTTTTCATAAAAAGAAAATACAGTCAAACCTGTTTTTATGCGGTCAATAGGGACCGCATAAAAAAGTCTCGCATAGAAAATTACTCAAAACCGTACGAAATAAAATTTATCGACAACAGATGTCAGCACTTGACTGCATCGTCTCGTCTATTGTCTGTTTTACATATTTTTGTCCAGGTGGTGTTTTGTTGACTTAAAAAATAAATTATTTCATTTTTCGCATATTCATGCGAATTCATGCATATCGCATATTCATGCAATAATATTACTATAATAAGTTCATTTATGCTATAATAAGTTTATTTAGCTATAATAAGTCAACGTGAGACATGACAAATCGCACGAGACTAGTCGCCAACTATACCGCACAAAAAAAATCGCATAAAAAAATCGCACAAATAAAAAATCGCAGAAAAAAGATCGCATAAAAACAGGTTTGACTGTAAGTAACAAAGTTTTAAAATTATAAATCGTACAAATTAGCGATACACAAACATTCATTTCCATAAATAAAACAATCTTACTTAAAGAGTTATATTTTATGCTTTAATGTATTGTTAACTTATAAATCAAGCCTTATATAGATTTCGTTAAATGACTTAAAGCTAACAAGCCGTATTGCACAAAACTTTTCCCATCTCCCGCTGCTTTAAGAAGACACATGAGAACTCACACGGGAGAGCTGCTATATTCATCTCCCTTATTTTAATTTAGTTATTAAAGTAGTTTTTTAATTTGAAGTAGAGATTTCCAACTGTTCTCATGTTCAGAGATGTGCGCAATTGTTTACTCTTAGATAACATCAAAAACATAACATTATTCTTTCTATTGTTTGTTTTTCTTTTATTAAATTTTTTTTTAATAAGTAAAGTGGTAAGTAAAATCTTTATTTATTTTACATTTGTAAAATACATTGAAATACATTTGTAATTTGGCAAAGTGTTTTATTAAAAGTTCAAGAAACTTTCAATTCCAGATTTTCATTTAAGAATTTATTTCTAAATATAAATCACGAAGTCATATTATTTAGTGCTAATGATTAATGATTAATGAGATTTTTCCTTAATGATAATAAGGTGCATGGAATTGCAAACATGTTTAATATTTACATAATTATTCAAATTATATAAATGTTAAACACGCCAATGTGAATTTTGGAAGGAACTACTGTGATTTTCTACAGAGCAGGAATTTTTGTAGAAAATCACAACACGGTTGCCGAAACACTAGGTAATTAACAACGGCATGTTACTTGTGATTATGTATACATATACATCAGTTAAGCGACTCATAGGCCACCATCCTAGTAGACCTAACATCTACTATATTAATAGAGAAATGAAAGCTGAAAGTCATTTAATTACAGTCATGTAATTACAGTCAATTAAATAAAACATTTCTATTTCGAATGAAATTTAAACATTTATCTAAGCGGAAATCGAACTAGGACTCTTCCGAAATTCGATCAGATCAGCTTCAGTAATATCATCACGATGAGGATTAAATCAATAATCATCCCCTAATGACAGTTAGAAAATATCTAGGGATACATTCCTAGTAGGTGGTAGACCTCTATATACAATACAATAAAAAATAATTACACTTACACTCCATTCTACACCTTCAATATATTATGAAAATGGCAAAATTTTTTCATTTTATTTTATTTCTTAAATTTTATTTATAATTTTTAATTTAGATCGTTATTATTTTGTATACGTTCAGCTACTCAATAAAAGTGTTTTATTTTCACTTTCTTAACAGGAAATCATGAAAATGATGGGTATTAGTGAACTGACATATTGGACAGGAACATTTATCAGAAACTTCTTAGAATTATTATGACATGATTTGTTATCGTTTTTATGTTTTCAATTGAATTTGTTAAAGATGTAGGTTCATATTTCGTAAAGGTAATTTCGGATGAATTCGAATATAGTTTTTCTTTCTTTCCTTAGACTTCTTTCAACACCACCATCGATGAATAAATTTTGCAGAAACTAGGCAGAAAATTGCGCCCAACAATCCATAACCGTTAAAAGGTATGATGCCAATTATCGTGGATAAGAGTCTAGATATGTAACTGAAGACGGCGTATTGAACAGATTCTTGAAGACGAAAGGGAAGATCGCCAAGATATTTTAAAGCTGCCTGTAGCCCCCATTCCTGTTTTTTTACACCACTTTCGTTCGTATATTATATTCATTGTGGAAATGACTAGAAAAGTAATTTAATTTAATTAACTAAACTGCTTGAAGTAACTTTAAAGCTCATTGCTCATTGCTGTACTGTATTTACAACGAAAGGTCTTAACAGGTGTCCACATACTGATATTAGTGTAAAAACAAGCATATCTTTGAAATTCATCCTGTCTTCAGATTTTGCAAGAATCTAGACGATACAAGACGAACCTTAGAATAGAAGAGTTAGAATACGAAATAATCTGTTATAACGAACTTCCACCAAATCACCAAGCGGCACAACGCCATTCTGGATACGCTCGTCAACGCCATCGATCGCAGTAACCTCACCGTCTACATCAATCAACAGATCCCGGGCTTCCCCAGTACCTGCCATCCAGTTCTCGTGGTAGTAAATGAACAACCCAAGACTGCAACTATTGTAGATGTCGTCATTCGAAAATGGCGAAGACACCTTCCACTGTGCACGCGCTGAAAAGTACAAACTTGGCAGGACTTGGCAAACCACCTAAGGAATCAAGGGTATGAAACCTTCATCGATGCCTTTATAGTCGGCGTCTTGGGCGGCTTTGACGCCGCAAATGAGTGTGTCCTTCAGCGACTAGGAATCAAGCGGAACTACGCCAAAATCATGAGACACCTCATGGTAAGCGACTGCATAAGGTGGAGTAGAGATATCTACACCAACCACCTAAGCAACCAGAACCGACGCTAACTCTACCTTGTAACTCCACCTTACAGGCTCGCAAACGTGCCCATGTTTCGCGTTTTCTTTTTTCCATTTGTATATTTTCAGGTTGGCAATGCGCCTTTGTCTCGCGACCGGCAATGTGCCCATGTTTCGCGTCTACTCTTGAAGCAGGGTCCTACCCTGCTATACTTTTATATTACCTTTATTTATATCTTTCACTAGCTGGCCATGTACCCATGTGTTTTCATATTTTTACCAGAAAGGGCTTGTTCTGTTTTGTAAATTTTTCTGATCCATAATAAATGGCTTTTAAATCTTTGATTTATATAACTACAAAGATTATCTTACGTAACGGTTATCACGTCAGGTGACTAATCTAACACATTTTAAGAATTATTTCAATTGTGTACAATAGAGGAAAAAAGAACGGTTGTGATGGCCCCGCATGTGATCGAAGTTGCTAACCTTAACGTTAGAAATACTTCACATAACTTGTTTAAATAAAAAAAATCTTGTGAAAATGCGACAATAATCGTTTTTATGTAATGATAAAGTGTTTATATTTTTGCAGCAGATCGTGTCAACTATGTAGGAAATATGTCCTCTAAAATATCGCGTTTATAAAAAGAATTATTGAGTTGCAATTTGAAAAAATTAAATCTATACTAATATATAAAGAGGTAACTAAGTTTGGTTGTAACAGGTAATCTCCGAAACTACTCATCCGATTTCAAAAATTCTTTCACCAATATTTAGAATGGACCTTCAGAGTGGACATAGGCTATATATTATTCCGTTAAACATTCATATAAATTAAAAGATAACATCTAGGATTAAGGCTTTTATGTCCAACAGATGGCGCTAACTCCGACGACTTAAGTTTGCTTTTCTGTAAGTCATTATGTTTTTCTGTGAGGTTGAACTAAAGCAGATCATCATCTATCTATCTATATAAATAAAAATGTAATGTTCGTTTGTTCCTACCGATCCCTTTGAAATTTTGACACAACGTTGCATTCGAATACGCACATGTTTTAAATAATATACGTGTCGAAGTTCCCTCCACTGGGGGGAGATGGACAGGATTAAGGCTTACCGTGAAGAACTCTGCTTCTATTCTACTATTTTAGATGCGGTTTTTTGCGTTTTTGATTTCGTTTTAATAGGATACGTCAAGAGAATGTACACTAAGAAGGGATTTTTTGAAATTTTCCCCCCACGGGGGAAGTGTTATACATTCATAATAGATACATTTTTAGCCACAACAACGCGTGGCCGGGTCTGCTAGTAGCCTATAAATTCCGAATGTCGTCTGTCTGTCTTTCCTTAATCTCAAGAAAGGACTTTAGATAGATAAGAGTCGATACCAGATATAAAAAGCTTATGGGCAGGAGGCACAAGTTAAGTGTACGAGCTTCCAGTTTAAACCAAAAGTCATGTTACTTCAATTCAAAATTTCACCTGAAAAGAATTAGATAGATACCGGCACTTTGCTAACAGGAAAAGTATTATGTACAGTACAAGAGCAATACACCACTAAAAAAATTGAAAACATTGTAATGATGTCATAATAAATAATCGCTCGTTAGAATTGGTTTGGTTTATTTGGTTTCGGAAACGTGACACATGAGCTATTTGCCAAGGAGAATGCATCCCTGAAAGACTTTTACGTAAAGCTTGCCCCAATTTATGTATTGGTTAATTTATTAATGTTTGATGGCACAAGGACCATGCTGCTCCCACCATCCGGTAATCTTAAAATAATCTTAAAACGTAAGAATGTTTGTAAAGAAAGCACTAGAAAATTTAAATGTTACTAAAACTCCACGCGGCCAGTCCGTTCGCCATGCTCGAACCTAGTTCTGACTACTGGTGTTCAGTGGTTTTATCCACGCAGTTACTGGAGTGTTAGGCTGCAATTTTAAAAAAAATTGTAGACCTATAAATTTCCAATGTCGTCTGTGTGTCTCTGACTTTCCTTAATTTCCAGAATGGCGTTAGATAGATGAAAGTCGAGACCAGATATAGAAATCTTAAGAGAAAAGGACCAGATTACCTATATCCGAACTTCAGATTAGTATTGCAAGTCACGTTATTTCAATATAAACATTTTTTCTTGAGCGAAGTTAGATATATAACCGGCACGACTCTATTGCTAGCAGGAAAAGATAAAGTACAGTGTCAAGACCACCACTAAAAGAATTGAGAACATTCTGAAGAAAAGTCGCAGCCCGGCATTGTGACGATGTCACAATAAATAATCGCTCGTTAGGATTATTTTGATTTATTCGGTTACGGCAACGCAACACGTGAGCGATCTGCCGAGGGAGACGCAACCCGGGAAGACTTTTATTGGTAGATGGACCCTATTTATGTGTTACTAACATGAAGAAAATCGGAAAAATTCACGTGGCCGGCCCATTTTCTATGCCCAAACCCAGGACTAACTAACTATTAGTGTTCGGTGTTCGGTTAGTCCACTCGGCTTCTGGAGGGCACGTATTAAAATTAAGAAAGTACAAAAATAAAAAATCCCGAGTTGTAAGATGTGGAAAATTAAATACTTATAGGCTTTTCACAGGCTTAAATACTTTTGATTCCACGCTTGTAAGTGCTACTTGTTTTAGTAATGGTACATCGCGTCTGTTACGCGCTATATTGTTATCGGGGTAATTAAGTGAAAATAATATATATTTTTAAAAATTATATCCTTTTCGTAATAATTATATTTAGTTTATTATTTTGTTAAATTTTCGTTTAATAGATGGCGCAAAGTGTAATTCAGCAAATCGAATGCAATTAATTGATTTATAGAAATGCAATCGATATTTGGGATGGAATATCTGGCATTATCTAAGTTAAAACGCATTTGAACGTAACTGTCGAGTTTCGTAGCAATTTGTCAAACGGTCTAGAAGTGTACAGCGAACAAACAAACAAACATCCTAATTTATAAATGTAGATTATTATAGAAAAAGCTTAATTTCGAAATTTATTGTAAATAATTATAAAATCTATACAATTTAGAACGTTCATAGTTTTGCCAGGATAAACATTTTAAAAAATCTGTCTCAATTGTTATAATGCAGACTAGCAAACAATAACTGTTTGATTATATCAAACCTTAATGAACAAACGTAAGAAGAATGTTACTCAAGAATGTTTACACTAATGATATTTAATAATTACTAATTTTATTAATATTAGAAATAACAGAAATTGTTACATTATTCATATAGCCTATTTAAAATTTTTATATAACACTATCGATCAAATTAATTTTTTTTTAAATTATCGACATTAATGGAATTAATGTAAATTTGGTTACTGTTACCACCAATCTTCTTTTTCGTCCTTTATTGGCTTTGAACTTATAATTTTTCTATCATTCAAAGGTTGAGTGGGTCTAACTACATTCAGTTCTCTGTTACCTTTTTTTGAGTCTACCGTTCTGAATTTTTCCAGCTGAAATTTGAAAAATATGATTAATATGAGTAAATTCATATAATGTAATATTTTGAAAATTGTTCTTGAAAACAAACTCAAAAATAATAAAAACATAAAAAGATTTATTTTAAAACTAAATGAAAAATTAATACTGTAATAAAATTTGGAAACGTTACCTGTCCTTTACTGACGCTACCAGGATAATGGAAAATAATCCACTTTCGGTATTCTGAACAAGGTGGTACTAACCTAGATCCATTATATGTTATATAATAGTCTAAGTGACTTGGTAATAAATCCTTCAATGTTAACTCGGATTTTGCTGTAGTGTTGCTATCTATTTTCTTGATTTTCTTTACTGATTCAGTTACAACTTTCAAAGCCTTATTTTCTTTATCGATCTGAAATTTTAGAATTTTATTACGTAAAACATATTTAGAACTTTTAGTATTATTGATAGTAACACTAGTATTATTGTAATGTATCGGATTTTTTGAGGTGTTTATATTTATATTATTGATAGTATTACTAACCTTATGAAGGATGCTTAATGCTAATGTTGAGTCGAATTTATCTTCCAAATTTTTATATTTCGTATTTAGATGATATAACGAAACCTATATAATGCATATGAATTGATAATTTTAGTTACAGTTAATAACATATTTTAAAAGATTTTGTGATTGACTACACTTATAACATTATACTTACGAAACTCGAAATCACGAATAAATAGTGTTTTAAACACTGTATTTATACGTGATTTCGAGTACCATAAGTATAGGGTTATAGGTGTAGTCTAACCACAAAATACCGTATGACAATTCGTTTATAATAAGCGATTATAGCATGAATGGAAGTTTGGCCCACTCGCTCCGTTCGTGTGCCAAACTTCCATTCATGCCGTAATTGCCTATATTATAAACTAATTGCATAATGTACTATTAGGTAGGTTTAGTCTGATAAAAATTGTATTTTACGTTAAAAATTCAGCTGAAGTGTAAAAATATGCTATGCCATTTAATTTTGCACTTCGATTATTAAATTTAATTAATTGTAAAATGAACATGCGATAATTATAGAAAAATGATTTTAAGTAACACCTTAATCCTATGAGGCAACTAAATTTCAATGTTGTAAATAATTTAGCTGCCATTGTAAGAAGTTGAAGTTCGAAACTGATCCAGACTACATTTTTTTCTCATTTTGTTATTACAATACTTATTTATAAATGAACATAATTTAAAAAAGTGGTTGACCAACCATTTCTCTACTTAAGCACGTTTCAAACGGTTAAAATTTTATTATTAACTAAGAAAACAAATAAATACTTACTTCAAGAGGGAAATATTTACTATCAATTGAATGTCCAGATCCGTTTTTATTAGTTTTCCCATAACTTAATCTAATTAAATATAAACGATATTTATTGGATCCAAGCCATTCGCTACTAACCATAGCACCAGCAGAACGTGGTATAAATATATATACTGTGAATAAATCAAAAAATAAATTACCTAAGTATCAATAAATCATTACTTTAAATGAAATTGATATTTACTTGCGTAGCCTGTATTTTTTAAGAGCACATCATGTATAGGAATGTCGTAATTTTTGAACATTAAAGGTCCAAGTTTGGAATCCGAAGTGATTATTTCTGTGTCAATATTTATAGGCGATTGACTTTTACCTCTGCATTTTTTATACAAACAAGGCCATAGTTCTGGTTCTTCATCATAAACTTTAAGAAAAGATTTTAAAAATGTAAAATATTAAAAAAGCGAATTCTATTTATAATTATACAATAATATCAAGTATGTTTTACATTAAAACACATATAGAACAATTTTTTAATATTGACACTAATTGGTTGGCATATTTTGATTTAATATATTTTTGAATTTATCTAAAAATTTATTGGGCTGCAATTTGAAAAAAATTGTAGATCTATAAATTCTCACTGACGTCTGTCCGTTTGTCTGTGTTCCGTTAATTACGGGAATGGAGTTAGATAAAAGCGAGACCAAATATGAAAATCTTAGGAGCAGGAGACCCCGATATAAGAAATTTTTGATACGATTCGATTGCTGAAGGAAAAGTATGATGTACAGGGGCAAGACACTATTAATTTAAGGCGGAGAGCATATATTTTACATTAAATTAATTACAAACATGATTAAAAATTGCAGCCTCGAATAGTGACGATGTCACTATAAAATAATTGCTCGTTTTATATGATGAGCCCGGCGTTGCTCGGACAAAAAGTGACGATAACTAAGGTTAAGATGATTAGATTGTAGCCGATCTTACCCGTTTTCACCGGGTGCAAGAATTATGTTCACCCTCTTCCGAGACTAATTAGAGAATTTTTAGATAGGTCTAAACAATATGTTCGATTTCCCGCAAAAAAAACCGCATCTAAAATAGTACAGTAAAATCCGAGTACAAGACAATACTTAACCCTCTCCCTCTCCTCGCGGAGGGGAATTTCGGAAAATCTCTTCTTAGTGTACTGTACATTCTCATGACGTACAGTACCCTATGTACTAAATTTCAACTTTCAACTCCTAACCGTTTGAGCTTTGTGCTTATTATTATTATCATTATCATTATCAACACATCTCGATTATATATATATAGATTTAATTACAATAACATAAACTGCATAAGCTAAAGTTTGAACATCATCATATAAAGATAAAACTGTAAATGCTTTGCAATATGATAAAATTTATCTGTACAAATACATACTAATCTATAGATTTATATAGATTTCTATACTACCATATCTATATATATAATCGAGACGAGTTGATAATAATAATAATAATAATCAGTGCGGAGCCCAAACGGTTAGGAGTTGAAAGTTGAAATTTAATACACAGTTAGGGTACGTCACGAGAACGCACACTAAGAAGGGATTTTTCGAAACTCCTCCCCACGGGGGGAGGGACGGGACTAAGTCTTAACATTTCCATTGTTGATAGAAGTGTTAAGTAACAATGTAAGAGTTAAGTAACGATGGAAGTGTCAACAATGAAAGCGTTAAGAATGGAAGAGTCAACAATTGAAGTGTTACGTAACAATGGAAATGTTAAGAGCAGAAACGGTTAGGAGTTGAAAGTTGAAATTTGGTACACAGTTAGGGTACCAGATTTAAGTACCAAAGTGTTAAGTAACAATGGAAGTGTCAACAATGGAAGTGTTAAGTAACAATGGAGAACAAGAGAGAGCGACGTGCAAGATTTACGGGCGCTGGAAAAAAAAAAAAAAGAAAAAGAGTAATATGTTGGAACATATTCGATTTTCAAATTTAAACAGATTAGTTCTGTTTTTCTCGACCTTTCTTCTTTAGAACATTCCATGAAAATCGAAGGATATAATCAGAACACGTCGTGAAAATCAAACAATATTAGAACATTCGATTTTCAAATTCGACCTTTCTTTAGAAAAACTTAGTTCGTTGATGAAATTACTCCTTTTTTTTTGTGACTATAATGTAATAATCTTAATCTTCGCTATCGTTACTTTTGCCCGAGCAACTCCGGGCCTACCTGCTAGTATTACTATATTTCACATTAACATGGAAAAGAATAATATACCGGTAATCTTTAAGAAAAAATAATTTTAGTTTTAAAATTATATAATTTACAGTTTTATATAAAGAATATGCTTTTACATTAGGAGAATGCTTCTGATTTTAAAAATATGGTAACATGTAAGCGCGCTAATTCTTACATGGCACTAGATACTATAGCTGTTATTTTTTTCATATTTTATGTAACTTTTATTAAATAAACAACAAAAACAAGCAAGCTTTATTCTTCTATTCAAATATTACTTTGGCAATAAAATATAAATAAGTTGCTCTTTAGGTTATAGTTTAGTTTTAAATTTAAAAAAACATAAAATTATTATTGTTAAGCAATCAAAATGATTTGTTATTTCTATGAAAGTTAAATTGCTTTTCTATTAGTTCATTAATCCAGCTTTAAATATTCAATTCTTTACAGAAAATATGAATAAAAAATTTAAATGTTTGTAAGCATTATTTATATTCGTCTACGTGGACGTTATTTATTAATAGGACTTTATACTGGTGTTTAAAGATTGGTACAGTAATGAGAGTTAATTCAGGAAAAATTTCTTTATTATATCTGTAAGCATTATTTAGACGCTTTTATGTACAGCGTGTTTCGCTCGAAAGTACCCGATTTTAATTCGCCATAAAAATGAATGGTTTAAAATTTATAAAAGCAACGAGTGGCATCTGGTGGGAAAACTCATCAAGTTTTACAGAGATTTTCTTCGTATTGCAAAATGGCGCATAAGTCGAATCGTGTGCAGTATTATCCGGTCGTGACTTTGCCACAGAAGAAGACACAGGTCGTGTCTGGTATGCCGGATAGTGTGGCTGCCAGATCTGATTTGATCTCCTTAGATTTCTTTCTGTGGGGTTACGTGAAAGATACGGTTTATGCAACTTCGGTCAGAGACATTCAGAATTTTTGGGAGTGATTCGTGGCAGCCATCGCTACTGTGAGATATAGCAGGAAATTGCCTACCGTTTTGATACTGTCACTGTACTGTGACTGCTGGAACGCACATAGAGATGTGGCGATTTTTTCTTTCATATAAAATCTTTGGTGAACTTACCGTATATCTTTAACTGTTAATTTTTTATAGCCAAATGAACCCCTCAAGAAGAACACAGAAGAAAGACACAGGTCGAAATTATTAAATTATTAATATACTCTTGATTATAATAAAATTAAATACAGTATAACTAATACTTTTACGAAAAAACTTACGTCCAGATGAGCGATTCGCTACGTATTCTGAAAGAATATTAGAATATTCATTTTAATATATTTAGTATTGAGTATGCAACAGTAATAACATTTTATAATCGTGTATTTAAATACCGTCAGAATCTTTCTTATCTGAATCTTCATCACCTGTATCTTCCTCGTCGTCGTCTGCATCTTCTGAAACAACATCAACTGATTTAACAAATGAAAAAAGATAAAAATTTAAAATAAAATTACTAAATATTACTAAGATTGGTATGGGAATGGCGAGATGGGCCCACTCTTGAAATATCACTAAAATTTACTGTTATCGGACTCAACTTTTCAGCTTTCTATCTTAATTAGAAGTGTACGAAATTAGAGTTACAAGTTACATAATTACCTCAAACTTGGTGGAGACATAAAAGGTTTATCTAACTGTATTTGAACGTTAAAAAATGGATATCACGTCAATAAAAGACTAATTTTATTCGTGGGATAAATTTCGGTCTTCACTATATGGTATAGTGAAAACCGAAATTTATCCCACGAATCCCACTATTACACCCACATTCACCCACTATTACACAAATACTTATACTATAACATTTGTAAAAAATCATATTTAACATTCAACTTTAACATAATACATAAAAAATTATAAAATAAAAAAACAAACGCATTATTTTAACCTAATTTCTAAAGGTTTATGCCCATGTAACCTTTGACGGTACGGATGGACTGTACGACAAAATAACTGACAGACTCAATGTTTTCATTAGGTGTTCCTGGTCTTCCACTCTTCAGTTTACGAGCACCATTACTGTTCCTTATTTTGCTTACGTCAATTGCGAATGGACTGGCGTGTCAGAGGACGTTTTAACATATTTAGTTCTGTAATTTCTTCGTGTTTGAGTATCTGATTTTGTTTCTATAAACCAATACCATAAGAATCCGAGCCTTTACGCGTATAAAGTTCAATTATTGTGTGAAGTTCCGGTCGGAAATCGAAATTTTATGTTTTTGATGACGAATATCCGTGGGAAGTTAAGCTCTCACCTTTTGAAATTAAAACAAAGCAAGACTTAAAGTCTAGCTTAAACATTAAAAGTTTTTTCATCAAAACGGAAAACAAAAGGCTTGAATTGCGGAGAGAATATCAAAGTTCGGAGAAATTTTAGATTATTGGGGTTACACGTCCATAATGACCTTTCCCGTGCCCCGAGAGGTTTAGAATTGTCAACGGGAGATGAGGGAAGGCCAAATCGGAACGCGGAATAGAGGAGAGAAATCTACAAAAACGCGTGTTTCAAGGACACTACGTTCTTTGCTTCAAAAATTTTTCTTTCTCTCTGAGTTTTTCTCTCTCCAAGGTTCATTCCTTCTCCAAGAACTGTTATATCTAAAGCTTAACAGCGAGTCCCGGGGAAGTCGATCTTGCAGACCGTCAACGTGGGACCGAGTGAAGTCATCCAATGAGACATTGGGACTTTTACTGGACTATCTTCCTGAGAATTGTAGAGACAAGGATATAGAAACTTTTGTAATAAAAGTTTTCTTACAAAAGTTTCTATATCCTTGTCCCTACGATTTAATTTTTCATTAAATGAGAAAAAGTGAATGATAAGAATGACTCAGAGTGTATTTCAAGCCACCGCACACTTGTCACGACCTCTCGACTGTCCAGACAATCGCATAAAGTCGCAAACTGTACAGTTTCAAGCAATTAAGCCAGATGATGTAACGATGAGATAACGATGAGATTTAGCTGTTTACATTCTGAAAAAAATCGAAAATGGTCACTTTCTTAACTGCATTTGCTTCACAGATGAGGCAAACTTCCCAACGTCTAGAAAGCTTAACAAGCATAATGCATAAATTTTAAACCTGAAAACCGCCATATTACAGTAGAGAGTCGTTAATCGGAACCCCGGTAATCGGAATCGCCGGTAATCGGAACGATTTTCAGTCGGACTGTGTCGTGCTGAATCGAACGTTTTTGATACTAAATTGACTTCTAAAATATAATTTTCATGTTTTTATATTCTTCAATATATTTATTTTGTTTGTACAAAATGCAGAAATAATTTTTAACGATACGATAGCCTCGATGATTATTATAAAAATTTTCGTTAGGCTTAAAATCGACGAAAATTCAACACGAAGCGACACGCAACGTAGAAAAATTTGAACATCGGACAGGTTAATATATTTTTCGTACATAATCGGTAATCGGAACAAATCACTAATCTGAACTACCCCAGTTCCCAATTGATTCCGATTTTCGACTCTCTACAATATGTGGTGCAGAATTTTGTGCAATAAAATTATCGGTCTATTTTTGTTTTCGGAAAAGATGTAATAGCCGATACCTGCTTTGATATTCTAACAGATTACGTTGTGCTATAACTAAAAGTGCCAAATGTCATCTTTCAACAAGATGGAGCACCGGTTTATTAGGGACTAAATGACCGCGAAGTCCTAAACGAAAAATTTCCAGATCATTGGATAGGAATAAGCCCACCTCTTCCTATCCAACGATCTGGAAATTTTCTGTGGAACAAAATATTCAAGGAAATGATCTTTTCTTGAACCCTTCCTTGTTCCCCAGTTATAACATTCGTGGATTTTTTCCTGTGGTGCTATTAAAAAAATATTGTCTACCGTATTGAAGTAAAGAACATAAATGACCTTAAGAAAAACATAACATTGAGACCATTGATGAAGCTGTGTTATAAAGGATAAGGACAGAAATTGAACATTGTTTACATGTCTTCCATGAAATGAATGGAACGTATATAAAAATGTATTAATGATTTGAAAATCCTTACTATTTACTTCATATTATATAAAGATTTCAAAAGTATCTAATTACAGCTGTAATTTTAACAATTTTTTTGAAATTTTCTATAGACTTTGTGGACACCCTGTATTTAACCCTGTATTATTACTACCTTTTTAATGGAATTAAAAAAAACGAGAAAACAAATGCAAGTTATATCATACGCTAATGATATGCAAAAAATAAGAATACTTTTTAAAATATTTTTAATAATTAAAGCAAAAGAATTTTTAAAAAAATTTAGCATATAATTCATTTTGCTTGTTTCGTTCTATCCTTTCAGTTTATAGTTATACACTAGAACGTTTTATTTTCTAAAAATCAAATAAATCAAGGCTGTCTTAACCAGTATGCCTTCATTCCATGCATTGCTTTCGGACATTTATTTATAAAGAATATTTTATATATACATTTTATATTTTTATTATTTAATATTATATATTTATTAATAAAAAATTTATTGTTTTAACTGACATTAACTATTGCTAATCTATAACGAATAATTTATAAATTTTTTACCTGGATATTTTAACCATTCCTGTTCAACATGTTTTTTATACCAAGATTTGGGAAGAGTAGGAGGTTTAGGGAACCATTCAAATCCCGTGCTTTCTGTAAAATAAATCAATATTGTGTTAAAAGTTATGATATTATTAGTGAACACGATTTATATGAAACTTACCAACATACACCAAAAGGCACAATAATATCCACGAGAATAAAATAAAATTTTTCATTTTTTAGTTGTCGTTGACATACGAGATCCTTTTATATGGTTTGAGTTTTCCTTATTGGTCATTAAAATATTATTTAGATTATTTATCACAAAATTAATTAGCCTGAAGCTGAGAAAGTTTGAGATAAATACGATACAAAATTTTCCTGGAAATAACCATTTTGTTTACGTAATTATAAAAAATACTAATAATTTTATAATAATAAAGATTCAATTATTCAATAGGCTTGTAATACTTATATTATTTACCAAAAAATAATTAATACTTTTTAATATATAAATAATTAAACTTCTAATCCGTTCAAATTTTATTCTTTGACTTTCGAGAATTACATGTAAATTTATTTTATCTGGGGATAAAATAATTGAATATAAAAAATGAATATTTGATATTTTATTTTATTGCTTTATTGACTGTACTCAGTTCTTTACGTACAAGTGCAAAAAAAAAATAAAAAATTAATTATAGCTATAGTTCTAAGAGAAATATTAGTGTTTTTTAAACGTATCTTTTAATTTTATGACCTAAGAATGGATATTTATTATTGATGATAATAGGTATAAAAATGCAAACAATATCAGGGCCTATAAAATATAATATGAATGTAAACAACACAGCTTTTATAAAACCATTAACAAAAACACGAAGAAAATTTAGCCTGATCAGTTGAAAATTTAAATAACGAAACATTTAAGAATAGTGCAAAAAGTAAGAGAAAGAAATAAAGTATCAATTATAATGACTTAGAATTAATGAAAACTTGTCGCAAATTAAAAATGCAAAAATAACGAAAATGTTAAAAATTATCCGAAAGTTAAGGATAAAAAAGTTAAGCTATATAAAGACAGAAGTTGATTTAATCTAATTAGATCAAAGGGTTGGGAAACTCGAATGAATGATAAAAGTTTATGACTCTAAAAGTAAACTTTTTTTCAGAGATAAATAGAATTGAATGTAAAATATTCTAATTTAGTTTGAGATCAACGTAGATGCAATTAAAACAGACACTATAATTTGAGATAGTAACACCGATAATTTGTCAAAACTATCCAAGAATTGTGTTAATCAAGAACTTATTGGGAGAGAAAGATCGATAAAAAGTTACATTTAATATTTAAAAATTAGACTAAACCCTATTCTTACCACGGATATTGAAATATTTCAAGTTTTCAATTTTCTATACAAAATAGCTTTCCACGTGCTTTCATCTTTCACAGATTCACAAATATATGTTTTATCTTAAACTAGATTTTAAATATTTTCTATGAAAAATCCCAGAACTTTTTCGAGAGTAGTCTGTCGCGTATGTCGGCTTTGTCCGCTCTCTTTGTGAGCCTGCAGCATGAGTCAAGATCCGTGATGCGCTTGAAAATGGCCCTCTTAATGCTACTTGAGTGAAAAAGTTAGGGAAAAAGTAAAAAAAAGAACATTAAATACGGTATATCAATCTATAGTGAAATTTTTGTATATGTAAATCTTGATATCTTATGAGTTTATGTAGGATTAATGCAGGAAGTATTACTGCTTTTAATAGTTTAAATTCAACACATGTGATTAAATGATTTTCTCTCCGGAGTTTTAAAACGACAGAGATTATTTTTAGTTATTTTCATAAAGGCAGTTGTCTTTATTATTTAAATTAAATAAACTTCTGGCCCAAAGTTAACTATACATTAATCAGTTAACCTATTAATTAAGGCTATAATTAGAAAAGATTATCATGTCAAGTGAAGGAGAAATGCAATCACAAAATATTTAAATATAACTTTAATTAATATTTGGAATGCGCATTTCGAGAACGCAAATCCTTTATATTCCTTCTCGACTTGATGTGATAACCCCTTCTAATTATAGCCGTAATTAATAGGCTAACCGATTAATGTCCTTATTAAACTGATAGAAACAGTTGCAAAGTAATAATTTATGCAATAATACGAGGAAAAATAATTCATAACTTTTAGTGTTTTAAGTAGAGATAGGCGAATATCACTTTTCTAAAATTCGAACATTAACCATTTAACCAGATCTCGAATACCCCGAATACATAGTGAACTTTACATAACTTATTTAATTAATAAGTTTATTTAATATTTATTATTTAACTTGTTTCACTTATTTTAATATATAATAAATTTAATAAAGTACAACAAAAAGTAAAAATAAACAATTTACTAAACTTTAAGAAATGAAACTTCAAACATTTAATTGAGACTTTAAGTTTTAAAATATCTCTTTTTTTAACATAAATAATTACTTGTTAATCTGTAATAGATTAACAAGTAATTATTTTCATTTTCAATTACAATTTTCGAGGCAGAGCCTCTTCTATGTGCAAGTATTGTGTTTTTTGCTCGAAATTTGATCAATCGATTTTGATAAAACTTTGCCATTTTACATTATTTGCACTAAGAAATCTAAAAAATGTAATAAAAAATGGGGTCCATGGCTTCGTTTTCGAGATACGGTGGGGTCAAAGTGATAATGTCCAAGCTGTCTGACACGATTGAGCGCATATAATATAGTTTAGGAGAAAAAATAAAAATTCCAGAATTGCGCTTGCCTAACGGAAAACCTAACCGAAAAATGAACAAAACAATCGGCTTCAATTGCTTTGTTTTTGAAATCTCCGCTCCACGGCTGCAAATGCAGGGTTCGCCTCTTTTTTCTTGGATCCGCCTCAATTCTATCGCGATACAACAAAGTTGCAAAGTTCCTAGAGCGATGTCCCTAGTTGTTTAAGAAAACCAGAATTCTGTATTTATTTCACCACAGTCGTAGTTTTATTCTCTTTATCTGACAAAAGTAAACACAAAATTAATGTAAAGTTCATTTTAATCATTTTTTCGGTGTAGATTTTCACCTAACGTTCAGTTTTGGCTTCGTTTTCTGATCGACTTGTTTTTTGGGCTACAATTTGAAAAATTTGCAGATCTATAAATTCCCACTGTCGTCCGTCTATTTGTCTTTCCTTAAACAAGGGGCAGGAGGCTCCAATTAACTATTTACGAACTTCCGGTTCAAAACCGAAGTCACGTTATTTCAATTCAAAAATTTTCCTTTGAAAGAAGTTAGATAAATGACCGGCACGACTCTATTGCTAATAGGAAAAGTATGGTGTACGGAGGAAAGTCACTATTAACTTGAAGTGGAGAGCATATATCTTAAATTAGATTAATTAAAAATGTGATTAAAAATTGCAGCCCAGCATTGTTCAGTTTTGGTTTCATTTCGCCATCGTGGATTTGTTTGTAAAGCGAAGATATGGATCATAAAAGAAGACGATAAGCTTTAGATTTAGGGGAGAGCGGGGCTACAAGTTCCGTTTTTTAATCAACCTTATATTTTGTTATGGAAACATAATTCTAGCATAAGTATTAAGAGATTAAAATTTAGTAATATATCTAACTTTGCTATAAATACAGTTTTTAGGGTTGATTTTTTGTAAGTTTTTTTATAATTAATAATGCAATACCTAAAGTCGAAAGTAACAACTTACCCCGGTTCGGGGCTAGTTGTTAACAGGGTGGGGCAAGTTGTTACAGGATCTATGGAAGGTGTAATATGTAAAAAAAACAATAATTTATTTAACTAAGTATGTATTTAAAGACTAATCAATAATATCTTATCAATAATTAGTTGTTTTTCTTAAATTTATTATAAAGAAAACATTTTTACGTTTCAACATTTATAACTTTTACTTAAAGAAAAGAGGGAGAAAGGAACATCCTTTCCAAGTTCTTGTATAACACCAGAAGTTGCAGGCAAATTTACAACTCCTGATGACTCTGGCTGATCCAAGATTTGTCTTTCGTCAGTAAAGCTTACATTTAACAAATACTCTGCTAACTTGTTTTCCTGTTCTTCAATAAAGACCAATCTTACTTTTTTTGTAGCCAATCGCAGCGTTTTCTACTCCAGATTTCAACTTCTTTACAAATCTATATAACGTCATATGACAAATATCTAATTCTCTGGCAACAGTTTTTATTTTTTAACCATCTTTAATAACTGCATCTGCAGCTCTTTGCATCAACTCCTGAGATACAGAACCCCGTGTTGTTTTTCGAATATAAGTCCGCATATTGCAAAAAAAAAAAAAAAAAAAAACATTATTTTTACTGCATTACCGGTACAGATGAACTGGGGCAAGTTGTTCCAAGGTCACAACATGCCCGCAAAGAAGGGAACATCTAGCCCTGATAACACATGGGTTCAAAACAGCAACTACTAGATTAGGTTACGAGACATATACAGCTTTAGCGTAGTATATCAAGATACTCAATATATTTTTGAATAAAAATACCAAACAACTAATCGCTAATTATTTAAATTCGCCAGATATACCAAAAATATCAAACACGAAAATATTTACTTATGTGGATCAGCGACGTACAGGCTCTCTTTCCAATGTACCGGACGTCACTGGCCTGATTAAGATAGCTGCCGTCGGTGCGCAGAAACGTTCGATTTCATGACATATTTACTAATTATATATATATATGTTTTCCTTGTGGAGCTATTTCAATCGGAACAACTTACCCCGGGAACTTTTAGCCCCGCTCTCCCCTAATATTCAAAATATAGATATATTTCGTTAGATTGAAGATGAAAAATATCAAAATGAAGTTGGTAAAGAAATGTCTCCGAATAAACAGACAACATCAGACGTTTCGATAGCGAGAGAAAAACAACATAATATGACAGTTCTAGAAAACTAAAAAGTCTTTTACTTATATATAAGTCTTATATAATTTAGGCTGCGTAATGGAGTAAAATTTTAAATTAGGAAAAGTACAGCAGTAGTAGCCGTTTTTACTCTTCGTTTTTCGCTTTAATCTAACAATAATTTGTTTTTTTTTTCATGTAGGCAATTTTGATACTTAGTCTAAAGTTGAAAATCAATGCAATCAAGATCACGTTCGAACGTGATTCTACTGTATAATAATATACCATTTGATATAACGGACGAGTTCGTAATAACGAGTAATCGCGATAAAATGCACTTTCATTGTGTGTTTCATTCAATGGACCAATATCTTCAATTCTATAGTAGTTCGTTACATCGATCTTTTACTATATTTATTAGTGCAGTATTTTATTCATTTTATTTATCCTCAATTTATAGATGTCAACAAGAAAGAAGAGAAAAATTGAAGATGAAAATTAAATTTATAATGAATCGTGGAAATATGATTACTTTTTCTTTCATTTGAAAAAATCTTCTTTGTTTAATTTGTTCGGAAAATATTGGCGTTTTTAAGGAACATAACGTTAAAAGGCATTACACCACTAAACATTTCAATAAAGACGACCAGTTTACTGGAGACTTAAGAAAACAGAAAGTGGAAAAACTGATAAAAGCTGTAACCTCCCAGCAAGCATTCTTAATAAGAACAAATAATGGATATGAATCTGTTACAAAAGCCAGTTACGAAATTTATAATCTATTGGCAAAACTTCATTGTTATTCCGATGGAATATTTATAAAGGAATGTATTGAAAAAGCAGTTGAAATTATATGTCCTGATCAGAAGAAGCTTTTTACTAATATTAGTTTATCTTGACGAACGGTAGCGAGAAGAATCGATGAAATGGCAGATAATGTTGACGAATCATTTAAAAAGCAAGTAAAAGCCTTTGAATTTTTCCATTTGTTTGGATGAATCCACCGACATAACAGATACGGTTCAACTTGCAATTTTCATTCGAGGCGTTAATTCAGAATTAAACATTACTGAAGAATTTTTAGATTTAGTTGGGCTAAAAGAAAATACTACAGGAGAAATTATGTACGGGGCTTTTGAAAAACCCGTACAAAAAAATGAACTCTCACTATTAAAACTGAGTGGAATTACAACTAATGGCGCCCAGTCTTTCAGAGGAGAGCGACGCGGTTTAATCGGTATTCTCTCGAATAAATTAGCACAAAACGAAAATTCAAATGATTTATTTATTTGCCATTGTGTTTTGCACGTGAAGAATTTATGTGCTAAGAAAATTAATATGGAACAAGTTATGGATATAGTAGTATCCACAGTGAACTTTCTGAGAGGTCGTGCATTGAACCATCGTCAGTTTAAAGAATTTTTGTCTGATATTGATGCTGAAAATAATGACGTTGTTTATTTTACTGACGTCAGATGGTTAAGCAAATCTTCAGTTTTACAAAAATTTTACAATCTCTTACCAGAAATAAAATTATTTATGAAAATGAAAGGAAAACCTGTTAAAGAACTTTCAGACTGCGAATGGCTGACAGATCTTGCGTTTTTTGTCGATATTGCAACGCATTTGTCAGAATTAAAAATATATAAATGCAAGGAAAAAATCTTATCATATCTGAATTTATAACATTTATAAAAGCGTTTATATCCAAGCTCAAATTATGGAGCACGCAATTGCGTAACAAAAATTGTCACTTTTTCCCCACTTTATTACAACGCATCGAACCTAAAAATTATTTTAAATATGTGGAGAAAGTCGAAGAACTAGAACAAGAATTTAAAAACAGATTCGAAAAATTTCTTAGCCGAGAAAACAAAATACAGATAACAGCGAGGTTCAGACCGAAGTTTTAAACGCGAAAACGTGTACGTCGGACGTTCAGCGCCGCTTTTCTGTAAGCCTAGAAGTTTGACAATGGCGTTTGGAACGTCGAGCACGATTCCACTGACTTTTCAAACGCCATTCATTGTCAAACTTCTAGGCTTACAGGAAAGCGGCGCTGAACGTCCACGTACACGTTTTCGCGTTTAAAACTTCGGCCTCAACCTCGCTAATTACAGCACCTTTTTCAGTAAACATAGAAAACGTACCAAATGAACTTCAATTGGAGATAATATACTTGTAAAAAAAATATGGTAGACTTTTATAAAACCTTTATCAAAGAAAATCAATTTCCTAACTTAAGAAAGCATGCGGCAAAAATTCTGTCCTTATTCTGTATAACTTCCGCATGAATTTAATGAATTTAGTGAAAAGTAAAACAAGAAATCGGCTAACAGATTCTCACCTAAAAAATAATTTAAAACTGGCGATGACAAATATTCAGCCAAATATATCTGATATATCACATTCGCATCAATTCCAGCAGTTACATTACGTACAGTATACCTATGTTAATTTATGAATATATGAATAAATATTTGTGATTTACCCGTATTTTTTTTTTTTGTTTGTTTTTTTATGTGCGGCCCGCGTCAATTCGAAAGTTTCAAATGTGGTCCTTACATAGAAAATGGTTGCCCATCCCTGGGCTACATACTATTTTCACATTAAAAAAAGGAAAATGCACGAGAACGATGTTTTTACCGTGGCTTTTGTCTGGCATTGTCGTTTGTGTGCTGAATTCCTTTCGCCATATGGTGGAATTTTCAAACTTATTACAGGAAATCCTCTTTAATTCGAGCTAGGATAGTTCAAAATCCCGTTAATTTATAACTGTACTATTTGTCCTGACCGGAGATATAGAGATTTAAATGTTAATAAGAAATTCGGTTAGTTCGTTCGAAATACAGCTACTTCGAAATTCGAAGTGAAAATTCTGTCCAAACTATGATATGGATATGTTCGTTTAGATCGAAGTTCCTCCATACTGTAAGAGAACAATAGACTAAAAACAAGTCTAATCTGGTCAACATGGCTTTGCTTTTACAGTAATACATTTTCGGATGTGACCTTATCTATGGACTACACTTTTTTCTCGTATCTGATAAAATACGACTGGGTTTCGGGATTTCAAAATTATGTCACGTTTGAGATATTTGTGGAGCTCTAGGCTACTACATTTGGATTATTTACTCCTTTATGAGTCACTTTAAAAATAATTTGGGATACATTTCGAGTACTTTTATAAAACCTATCTGGCAACCTGTGAAGTTTCCCTGCTGTTTACCTTCAGTTTATTTATATTATTATTATTAATTATTAATTAACGAAAATAGTGTTATGTATACGTGGCGTATTCTGTTTGCTTAATAAATTACATTAGTTACGTGGTATTTGGCGTATTGTACAGAAGTATGTAAATCTCAGATAATTTGAAACTCGATAATTCGAAGTCCATATTATTTCGTCTTTTAAATTTCGAACTAACGAAGATTTCCTGTATCTTATATTTTTGATTTCGGTATTGATTCGTCCAGTTCGGGTAGTTGTGTATATGCTTTGTTTATATTTTCTTGATCGTTTGTTTCTTATAAGAATACTCTTATGTTATCAAATACAGCTATAAGGTGCAAATTTAGTTCCCTTATATAAAACTAAACTTTTGTAAATAGACCTATAGCATTTCTATGTGTTCGTTATTTTAGTATTAATTAATCCTACCGGACCATTATTTAAAAATAAAAATTTTCCTTGTATTATCATATATTTACCTATATAAATTGAGTTCTTTTGATTACTTTTCAGATGTACACATATGCGAGTGAGTTTTTTAAACGATAAAATGCCTAAAAGGAAGTCGCAATTGTCACGAAATACATCCGTGTCTAGCACCGCTTACGCTAACTATATGAAGTCGTTCAACAATAACAACTAGAAAGAACAATCTCCATATCAACAGACAAGACAAGACAAGAACTAGAAAGAACATTGATTGACGTTTGGTCGTTTCTAAATAGGAAAATCAAAAATTCCCGCCTATTACAGATTTTTTTACAGAATTTTATTTTTCATCCAACTTTTATGTTTTCTATCTAGCGATGAAAATTAATGTCCGTATTCCATTTGTGTGTAGGAAGGAAATAACTAATTAATACTATGGAAAGAAATACTATGTTAATTAAGTACTAATTAACATAGTATTTATTACTTCAGTAAAACCTGTGTGAAACTACAACATGCTAAACAAGAAAAATTCGAAACAAAGCGATTTTGTGTCAAATTTTACTATAAACCGGAGAAACCTGAGCTAAACGGATTCACATTATATTTCTCGTAAATGCACCGAGCGAGTGGCTGATTCTGAGGTGACTATATATTTAATACTCTTTCTTCCCTGTGGGCACCTTTTTTCCGTGACGCGGATTTGGTTAAGTTCACGATGAGGGCGATTGAATAGTAAGGATTGGAGCCCGAAAAATGATACCAAAGTGACCGCTGAACATAGAGACAGAAAAAAAAAGGAATCACTACATAACAAAAAACTCGAAAATATTTTTTAAAGAAAGTTTAAAACAAACATTTATTTCAAAAAATTTTGTTTTTGTTATCTTTTATCGTTTCACTTCGATGTGAGTCAACATTCGTATTAAAATGTAACTACAATCAGTAGTACACATTTTTATTCCTAAAATTATTGTACGCATTTGCTGTATATTTAATAATGTAAAAAATGTTTTTGTACATGATTAAGTCACTATGACAAAAAAAGATTTACAAGTGATACTACATAAATCTTTCACATTCGTAACTTTTGATCCGCACGTTAGCTTGTAGTTTTAGATTTTCTCCGACAGAGGTACTATTAGGGACATAATACAGCAGCATACTTTTTAAAAATTAAAAATATTCAATTTGAATAACTTTTGATTATTATTATAATATATTTATAAAAAATTATTATGAATTCCCTCAAAAACAAAGATATTTAATTTATCTTGTCTTGTCTTCTTGTTGGGCGAGAGCTGCTAGGCTATGTGCCCCGTAGTAACGTGTGACAAAGCTGTTATGTGACGTGGTTAGTAGTTATATATTTTTTATATGCGGAGAATAAAGCGTTATGGGAGGTCTTTTTAAGGGTAACTGGCCCTTATTCAGGCGTTACAGACGTAGAGAAAACCCGGAAAACGATATTTAATTTATTTGCCGATACTCCCAGCGGTTTATTCAGTACAAAAAATAAATGTTTCCTTATTCCTGTTTATTTTATTTTTTAATATGTAAGAAATTTGCTTAATTCTTTTGCCTGATACATCTGATAAAAAACATATCTATATTTAAAATATGTAATTGAATAAAATAAAAATTTATTATTAATTAGTTGTAAAACATTACAAAGAAATAATAACTAAAGATAATTTGTATAAATATACAAATTATTATATATTGTTTAACTCTGATCACCCTGCCTCTGATAATCGAGATTATATTGCACATACATACAATATAATAAAAGTAAAATAACAGTTATTATAATAACTTAATTAGATTATTTATGCATCGATTATAAATATTTAAGTATCATAAAAATGTTTTAAAATTTTGTGTGATTTCGATGGTCCGGATCCGACTCGTGGGTGATCGCCAGCGATATTTATTGTTTTAAAAGCCAAGAAAAATTTGTATGTAACAGCACTATAATTCAAATAAACTCAAATAAAACTACTATAGTGTTCATCTGATTAAACATCGTTTCCACTGCAATTTCTAAAAAAATGTTTATCATACGTCTAATGATTATATCAAAATTATATCGCATTTATCCGAATAAAATAATATTTATAAATTTGGATTTCTTCTAATAAAAGTCAAGTTTGAAATATGGTGATACACTTGACCCATTTCTGTTTTAATTCAGGTAACATTATTTAAATATATAGGCTGCGTGTTTGCATTTAATATATTTTAACCACGATAATTTTTTGCATATTTTTTTTATTTCCTTAGAGAAAGGTGTTTCTACTTTAAGCTGGCAATTTCAATGAATTATTAATTAAATATCTATTAAAATTATTTTTTCAAACAAAATTTAACATTAATCTCATATTTTTGAACAGCCATTTTCTAATTTATAGTGATTAAAAAATAGCAAATTTAAAGAGGTTACATCTGATTAAAAAATTAACTTTTTTACGTAAAGAAATATATTTATTAGGCTATTTATTAAGGAAAATAATTATTAAAATCTGATCAAACAATGAATAGAATAATGAAGTTAATATTTTATTTTTCTTATTTTTAATATTAATTCAAAACTTTATTAAATGAAACAAGTAATTATTTATTTTGATATCGTCACAAAGCCGGACTGTAATTTTTAATCATATTTTTAATTTATTTAATGTAAAATATATGCTATCTTCCTCAAATTAGTAGTTTTGCACAGTAAATCATACTTTTCCTGTTAGGAATAAAGTCATGCTGGACATTTATCTGACTCCTTTTAGGGAAAAATTTTTGAATTTAAATAACGTAGCCTCTGGTTTACATTGGACGTTCATATATAGTTAAACTGGAGCCTCCTACCCATAATATTTCCATATTTAGTCTCGACATTCATCTTTCTTACTCAGTTCTCGAGATTAAGGAAGAACAGACAAACAAACAGATAGGCAGACGACAGTGGGAAGAATTTATAGGTCTACAATTTTTTTTTCAAATTTCATCACAATTAAAATTATCTCATTATTTTCTCTTCATTGATAAAAGTAATGAACTTAAATACTAAGGATCAGTTTTTCTTTTGTCTAAATTTTCGAAGTTTCTGGGTAATTAGAATCTCAAAGTAATATATTATTCAAACTGAATTTGAATAAAAATATAACATATTTTTTCAACGCAATTAAGAATTAGCAAATATTGTTTATCATCTGTTTATTAAACAATGAACCTAAATAAATGCTACATAAATTACCAACAATATAACAAAATATAGAAAATATATAGATAAATTACGCATTGAAAAATAAAAACGGTACATTTGAATTAAATTTTCAAAAAGTTATTTTAAGTAAGTATAAATCTAAAACAAAAACGTTATAAAATAAGGTAAAAATTTTGTAAAATTTAAAAATATTTGTTATTAAATTGATAAGAATACACTTGAAAAAAGTAGATATTGTATAAGAAATTAGCATTTTAAAAAATATGCTATAAATTCAGAAGATTTTTAAAATTTTAATAGGTTTCATTTGTATAGGACCTAAGAGAAATTCTTATATACTGATATTATTAGACAGTCCGTTGAAAAATTACCGTATAAATACATCCACATTTTATGTAAAGTTTTAGATTTTAAAATTTCACGGTTTTTAGCAATTTTAATAACGTTTTCAACAATGCCTCGTAGAACCTCATTGTCATAGACAGATTCGTGAAATTTACTTTTTGCATGTTTCTAGTAAATCTTTGAGGCATGACATTACATTTTCTCTTTTTATTCAGTTGAAACTAAATATTTTTAACTGTATGGATTAATTAAACTGGACAATAACTATTTATGTTTCTGTTTCAGTAACCTCACATCCAATCCAGCAGGTAAAAAAACAGTTAAAATGTTTTTGTCCTATACCAAAGGCCTTATACAGGAACAACAGAGTTCTAAAATGGAATGCTAACATACAATTGGACACAAACTTAACATTGAATACTATCAGTTCAAGTTTTTATGTTGTTGAAATTAGCAACTTTGGACATACACTGACTCAGTTATAACAGGCTTGCCATGCTCTGGAAATGGGTTTCTCATGTTTGTAATTGATAAAATTACTCTTTAATGTAGTTTTAAAAATTTCCAGTGCCTCCATATCTGTAATGTGATTGCTCATGCTGTCATCCTGAGAAGAGTGACATATTGGAGCAAAGGAACCACATTTTCATCTGAGGCATAAACAGAGGGTGTTGGTGGCTTTCCCAAATGCTATGTCATATTCATGTTTTTAACCTCTTTCAACAATGACCTTGTTGTTGGGCCAATGTATACTAAGTCCCTATCATACCTTTTGTCCCAAATGGGATTTTTATGCACTTCAGAGGCTGTGTGTTTTGGCGGGATCCTTTCCATTTCTAAAGAATGTGAAAATAGTTGGGAGCATCTGTATGCAATCCAGTGAGGCCAGCTATCTGGTTAAAAATAGCAGATAAGGAATTGTGGTATGGAACAATCAGGCAGTCTTTCCATGTTCTCTCTCTCCTTGCATTCTGGTTACTGTGTGACATGTTCTGGGTCTTAACTTTAACAGAGCAGTTAAAAAATTTGTGTGCACATGCTGTTGTGTATATTCATTAATTTGGTTTCTATGTCCTTCCTGGATGTGCAGTGTATGTATGCTTGCTTAATGAGAGCTCTTTAGACTGCTGTTTTAAAGTGGAACAGGTCATGGGAACTAGCAGGGATGTAAATGGATAGAATGGTATATCTTGGTTAGGAAGTTATCTGCATTAACTGTTGAGACTTGATGTCAGAACCTCTAACACACACTTCTCTAGTTAACAAAAACTTTTATTTAAACAAAAAGAAAAAAAGGAACACTACAACTTCACACGTCTGAAGAGAAAAAGAAAAAAAGGGAGAGCTCACAGCAAAAAAAAGATCAGTGTTGCCACCAATCAACAGATCATGAAAACGTTAATATTTTCCTTATTTTTCAACATTAACATTAATTGCGAGACCAAAGAAGTGCACCTCTCTTTTACTCTTGGTCAATCTGTAGAGTGAACTTGTAGGGATTGTTATTCGTGGACTCCACAAAAGCATCTAGGTGTGGTTCTCTCTTCCAGATAATGAGGATGTCAATACATCTCCTGTAAAGGTTAATATCTGGAAGGAAAGATGTGAGGACTTTATGTTCAAGGAGGCATATCACAAGCTTGCGCAAGTCTCCCAAAACGGGTCTTTCCATTGATACCCTATATTGTTGTATAAGAGATGGTGGAATCAAACTGGAAGAAAAATGAAAGCTTGGAGATAGTTACACTATCTCCAAGCTGGGCTGCTTGGTTGTCAGCTACACAGCATAAGCAATCTCCCATAGTGCAGAAACAGGGTTGTAACTTCACTATGGTATAAAAATTAAAATCCAAAACAGTGATGAATTCACCCTTGAAATAAGGTTTCAGGATATGGACGAGTTCAAGTGAATTCTTGATTATAAAGCTGTATCCACATAATGTTGGAGTGATTATGCTGTGGTTCACAGTTTCCAATTTGTGAGTAGTGGATCATCATTGTCAGCCAGTACATATCCAATGAAAGTTGCTAATTTTAACAACATAATATTCAATCTTTCAATTCTGTCAGTTAAAGTTTTTAAGTTCATGTTCCATTGTACTGTACATTAGCATTCCATTTTAGAACTTGGTTGTTCCTGAGGAAGGCCTTTAGTGTAGGCCAAAAACATTTGAACTATATATTTTTGTAAATGATATGTAATACTACTATAAAAATTTCAATAACAATTGTTGTTATTTGTTTTCAATTGTTTAGTGATAATGACAACTTAATTTACGGAGACTGGCTCACCTTACCAACAGTGGCATGTCAGCTGCTCATGCTTTGCCTAAGTCATTTTAACCATTTTTTTTCTTCCACTTTCCCTTAAGTTCTAAATACAATTAAGAGAATTGAAGAAGAGATTATTATTTATTATTATTATAAGTTATACAGCAAATATTAATTATTTAGTCTGATTTGAAGCACATCTCAAATCAGCTATGATAATTGAATTCAGAAATGATTCAATTTTTTACTTAATCTGATCATAGCGATAAGATGAGATCTGATTGCAATTTGGTTGATTTTTGTTGTTGTTGTTGTTGTTGTTGTTTTTTATCCTATTTAAAAGAAATATCATAAAAATATTGAAATTAATATTTATTACAACATAGCATTGCACTTCTACAGGTTAATATATTTTAGAAATTTGTTACTTAAACGCAATGTCCGTAAATATATATTAATTTTAATGTAAATTACCAATATTAATTCTTACACATTCATAATTTGATTAATATATATTTTAGTCTCGTTATTTTAATTACCATTTAAACAAATTATACGTAAAATAACAATTAGCGTATTTATATACGTTTTAATAACAGCAGCAAAACATAGGACAGTAATAAAAAATATTATAATTAAGTAAAAATATTTTTATAAATAAGTAAAATATATACAGTAAATATAAATAAAAAGTTTTAAAACAATACCACAAAATATTTAATTAGCAATTCATGCAGTAACTATACGTTATACATTTTGTATACAGTTTATATTTCTCAACTGTGCATCATGTTGTAGTCATTCAATGGTGAATGGCAATAAACAGCAACAATAATAATACCACAAAACATTTGTCATTAAATTACAAACTTCAGCTAGTTTTAATAAAAATGTGCTTTTCTAAAAATAAAAAGTTCTAAACAATAGCGTATTTCTGAAACTTCTAAATCTTGTAAAAATCACATTAATTTTAATAAAAATATTCCAAAAGAAGTCCTTCAAAATACATCTATATAACGTACTTGACATAACATAGGCGTATTTACAACATGTATATTTCAAATACTTTATCACTAAAATACATTGTTTAGTACACAAAATATTAAATATTAAATATAATGCTCTATTAAAGAAGTCTATTGAAATTTTAACGAATTAAACGATATAAGTAGAAATAAAAGATATTAAAAGAAAAAATAATCTTTATATTAATATCTTTTAATTTTTCGTTTCTTCACGGATGTCCATGATTGCATTCGACTTTTTAAAATGGTTTTCCGTATAAATCCATTCAATTTTATCAAAATAGAATCATTTAAATGGTGGTAAATTATACATATGATTTTTTTTTACCCATTATTTGCCGTTATATAGAGGATATTTACCACTGCTAAATAATAATAATCGATTTTTAAATATATTGCGAATAATTTCTGTATCTTGTATAAAACTAGCCGAGGTGCCCGAGTTCGTTCGGGAAAATGACATTAAGTAAGGTTGATAACAAGGCTTGATATATCTGTATAAAAATGTATATAAGAAAACAAGAATGTGTTTATAATAAACTTATAATAGTTCGACGAAAATCAACATCGAAAAAATTCGAGGAACTCACTGTCGATCTAACATAAGTAAATGGCAATGGTTATAAGTTCAGTACAGCATATATTTTGCTTAAATAAAAGTCTGACAAATCAAATTTCCTTTGATTAGCTATCACCGACATCCTTTTTCGCCCGTTAATGACCACCACGTGTATCATGTTGACTACAACAACAGTCTGTTGTATTCGAATTTTCACATCCATCGTCCTCCGGGCAAAACATCCTATTCGTGCGAATGATCTGATAAGAACAATAAGAACCAGGTTTAAACTATTTACTCTAGCTAACAATGTCATAATTCTATTAAAGTTTATAAATTCGAATGATTTATGGAATGGAAAAATAGCCTATATCCTTCTCAGAACTATCCTCAAAATATGTATAAAGTCTCATAGAAATCGGTTCAGTCATTTTCACGTGATACGCGAACAAACACACATACAGACAGATTTGAATTCAGTGCGAGCTGGTACGATTAGTGAGGTATTTGTTGCATTCAAAATTGCATGTGGAACGTGCGGTACATAACTTATATCGATGGTGTCGTTGCAACCAAACACGTCCAAATCAGTTCAACGTGCCGTTGTTCCGTTTTTAATTGTGGAAGTACATAAACCGGTGGACATTTATCGCAGAACGATGAAGATGTATGGAGGACGTGCGCTTGTCCACAAGACAACCAAGTGTGAAATGATATGAGAAGTTCCGTGAAGATTGCGACAATACGTACGCCCCACATTTACAACGTTGTCGAGCAGTAATTGGTACTCTCAATTGGGAGACCTTTGGAGAAACTGCCGAAAAATCCAGATCTCTCGCTGTGCGATTTTTACGTCTTCGGTCCTGTGAAAAAGTCCCTGAATGGAGGACGGTTCTAGTCGGACGACAACGTCTATATATTTAAGGCAGAAGGTCGATAAAAAATTGTCCTTTTTTATCGACCTTCTGCTTATAAGCTTAATATTCTCGTGAAATACAACTCCCGCAAAGTTATGGGATCAAAAGACAAAGAATTTTAATGAATACCGATTCAATTTGCTTGACTTTTTTAACAATATTCGTTTATGCTTTGGTTCATTAGTTTGGAATAAGAGAAGCTCTTCGTTATTGTTATAGATGATTATTATTTTAAGAAATAAATTTAACAATAATTTATAAATAAAAGATTTTATTCGTCTTCACTTTTTATAATTTAACTATATAAAACAGATTGATGATTCGTATCAATAACGATAAATGAAATATTGATATGCAGTTACTTTCAAAACTTTAAAGACTATTAGTTTAAATATTAAAGTAATGCAGCATTGCGTGCTACTATATTGTCTTGAAGTGGTCAATTTTACCGATCGAAAATCGCTAAAATCGAAAATAACTCGTCTCAAACGTTTCAAATTTTTATAATCTGCACATCTAGAGTTTGTAAGGTCTAATTTGTGACCTTATTTGCCGAATCTGATCAATAGAAATGTGTGAACTAAGTGACTTTGTTCGCCTTTAAAAATATAGATAAACACAAATTTTTATTAAATGTTCATAACAGTCTGGCAGTCAATGAATTTAATTAATTGCTAACAATTTTATTTTAAACTATAATAAATTATTCCAATTTTTAAAATGTCCGTTACATTTAACATTCAAAATGTCACGGAAATCAGAAATTAAAAGAGTGATAACTAACGGATTAAATTAATAAATAATAAATATGTCGAAGTTCTACTTAAGTATTATAATATAGCGTGTTTTTGCATCATTTTTGTAAAAATAATTTGACTTATTGGTAACTTTATGACTGTTTAGAATTGAGTAGATCGATTGTAACCTATACTTATTTCTTCAGCGATCCGAAAAATGGAAAATAATTCGATCATTTGCAGCTAATGCGAAAGTAACGGTGGTAACTGCAAAACGGGCCATTTGTATTAAAAGAAAATATTCTTAGATAAAGAATCTTAACTGGATTTTACAGATGTAATAACAACTGACAATATTGAAGTAACAGAAATTATTTCTTGTACTGAAAGTAAACTTCAAAGCAAATATGATTAAAACAAAAGGCACAGAAGCACAAGTGCTGACTATTTCCGTAAATATTGCAAAAATCTTTTAAATCATTATAAAATTTTTATCATTAAAAAATTCGATGAACATAAATATGAATTTCGTCCATGCTAATCATATATATAAAAGAATAAATACGTTAAAATTATTACACACGTGGGAAGTTTGAAAATATTAATTAACTTAAATGGAGATTTGATCTGTATGGATTTGTTTTATTCCAAAACCAGTTGTTGAAATCAACTTAGTGACCGCCAAAGTGAATAATCTCCATCAAAATGTTGAGTATGGCAATCAAGCTAATGTAAAGAAAGCATTCAACCATGAAACTGTACTGTTAGAAATGTGAAAGAAATGTGCTAATTTTCTAAAATTATTATTTTAGAAATAATTTTTGTTTTTACAGTAATTTTATGTGATGTTAAATGCTGTTTAAACCAAACGCACGTGCACATCTCAATAACAGAATAACCGTCGTAACCGCGTGCGGTTACGGTTACAGAAAACCAGGAGCTCTACAGTTACGGTCTGGTTTCGATTACGGTAATTTATAACCGTTTTAAACTCATAGAGATAATCTTTTGAATATTCAATAATTTTAAAAATTATTATAATCAGGAAACATCTTATAAAATGAGTTACTTTATTGGTTAAAAATTGGTATTTTAGTAAATATAATCGCGTCTTTAAATTTTAAAGTAATTTGCTAGATATAAATAAGTTTACAATTAAATTGCTTATAAAGTACAAATTTGTACATATCGTTTATAATATGGGAATCATATTATAATTCGTAAATTATAATTATTTAAAACACAGTGATTTTTTTCTTTAAAACTGAATATTCGGAATTTCTCGCTGTTAAATGATAAATATCCAAATCTGTGTTCCATCTACCACCAACCTTCTTTCTGATCTTTTCGAGATGCTGTGCTCCATATTTTTCTTTCGTTCAGTGCTTGAATAGGTCTAACCACAGCCCTATCTTTATCTTCGGGAGCAACTCTTTGTAATAAGCTAAATTTCTTTAGCTAGAAATACATAATAAAAATATCTTATTAAATTAACAAATTGTTTAATTATTAGACTATACAAAACTTTAAGAAGAAACTTGTTCGTTCTAATGTAATATCTGCTACCTGTCTGTTAAATCAGTTACATGCTTTATATTAAATAGATACATTTTAGAATAGTTTAAAATATTAATATTTTTTTTCATATCTACTAATAATTTTACCACATTGAATGAGTGTTTCGACTGAAACTGTCAGAACACTTACCTGATCTTTACCAATTGTGTTAGAATAATGAAAGATGATATATTTAACTACTTCTGCACAATGAGGTACTATTCTCGATCCATTATAAGTTACGTAAGCTTCTTTCATTTTTGGGAAAATATCGGCTATTACCAATGGTGATTTTAATGTTGTATTTGATTCCAATTTTTTAATTTCTTTAAGTACTTCTACAATAGGTTCGAGTGCTTCGTTGTTCTTTTTTGCAACCTGTGCATTATACAAATACAAATCTATAAATAGATCTTAGAAATCTACGAGTGTAATCGTAAATTTCAACAATAAACTGAATATTTTATAAATAATAAAAATATATTTAGCTAATGTTTTTTAATATATTAATCTCATAAAAAATATAAAACTAAATTTTATATATATACACGTATATATGTATATATAACATTTCTGATACTGACCTGAAACATAATATGTATACTCAAAACAGCATCTGGATTGTTTACAACTGATTTATATTTTGTATTTAAATGCAGTAAGAGTAGCTGAAAAATAATAATAAATATCAAATTCAGCAATATAGCTTAATAACTTTGATGTAATATTTAAAATGTAAAATTAATTCTAGTATCTGTTATACTATTAGCCTGATAGCCGAAACGGTAAAAGCACCATCTGACCACTATGTAGACCCCTATTTGACTCCAACTCGTCTCAGAACTTTTCGTAGATGGTTAATCCATATAAGTGGGCCCCATCTATCTTCACCCGGACCGTCCCACTATTGATATAATCGAATCATTATAGGAATGAAAAAAAGTCGCTATTGTTTTCACGGAGGAAACGGTTAAAATAAAGAAAAATAGAGAGAGGGGGGAATAAATTATTATAGTTAACTCAGTCTTGTCTTCGTTCATTTGAGTGAGAACATGTGAAACGTTAACATGGTTCTATAAATTCTTTTGGAAACTTGGTGCCAAAATTTGTTTGTTGATACATTCTGATTGTTCTTATAAAAGTATTCCCCAAATATAGTAGATCCTCGTTATATTGTTTATTCGGATGTATCACGCTGGTTTTTCAGCTACAATTTGAAATTGTAGACCTATAAATTTCCCCTGCCGTCCGTCCGTCTTTCTCGAAAGCGGAGTTAGATAGACAAAACACGAGACAAGATATGAAAACCGTAGGGGCAGGGGGCCCGATTATACAAACTTTCGGTGAAAACAAGAGGTTACGTTATTTCAATTCAAATCTTTTCCTCTAAAAAGTGTTAAATAGATGATTCTATTGTTAAATGGAAAGTATGATGTAGTACTGTACAGGGGTAAGCCACTACTAATTTGAGGTGGAGAACATATATTTTAAATTAAAAATATGATTAAAAATTGCAGCCCGACATTGTGACGATGTCACAATAAAATAATTTCTCTTTTTTGTGTATGTCTTTCAAATATAAAAACGTTTTAGCCAATAATTTTTAAAATGTCGGTTCCATTAAATTACTATTGGCAAAGAAATATTACTCGCTTCCAATAAATGACATTTAAAGTAACATTGTACGAAATACAACACACAAAAGAATCAAGTCGGTATAGAGATCGAAAATAGACAAAACAAGTGAATAGATACAGTACATTGATTTATTGCGCATTCGGTTTGTCTCCCGACATGTGCCATATAACGAGAAGCTACTGCATTTGTAATTTTTGGTAATTATTTGAGACAATATGAAATGCCTATTTTACTTCAAGATTTTATTTACTTATTCAATCTTGTAATTTTTGTTAGATAAACGAATTTTACTAGAGAAATTAGTATTTTTATAACTGTTTTAGTTATTAATTAATTTGTTAAAGTGTTATTCTTAACTAAATTCAAAAATTTTTGTATAGTAATAACCTGTCGTGCAGGGTGTGGTTAGAACACAGCGTTTAATCTACGTTGTATAGAGAACACATACGAAAAACGAAAGGGGATAAGGTACAAAGTACAAGAATCTTCTTATAAACAAAGGTCTAGACGTCACCTGGAATGTCCCTAGGAGAGTGTCATGATATTCTCACCAACAAATTAACTGATTAATTTTCATTTTATATGCTTAAATTATTTTTCTGTTAGTGACATTTCTAATTTAGAATAAACTAAGTTCTTTATCTTGGTTTATTTTATCTTTATCGTGGTAATATTTTTTAAGTTATAATTTTAAGTTAAATAGTAGTATTAGTTTTCTTTTTTCCTCCTTCACATTCGAATGAAGAAATTGATTTATATTATAAAATCTATTTTCGATTTAATACTAACCTCAAATCGGAAGTATTTGCTATCAATCGTATGGAATGATTTTTTATAGGAAACCGTTAATCGAAGTAATCGATATGTTGCTTTTAACCACTTGCTTGTTACGGTAAGATTTGCACATTGTGGAATAGAAACATATACTGGAAAATAATTAACATTTATTAAAATAATAATTATTGCTTCCCTATAAATATTTGACAAGATTTCTTACCCATTTTACCAATATTTTCTATGGGTAAATCTTCTAAAGGTTTGTCATAGTTGTTAAATTCTAAAGGATCCAGAGATTGCTTTTCTTCAATAACTTCTGTATCTATATTAATTGGTGATTGTTGATTTCCCCTACATTTTTTGTAATAGCATGGCCACACACTTGGATCTTCTTTAGAATCTGAATGCGATTTTCATGATTTTATTTAATTATTTTCATTCACAGACTTGTTTGTCAATCACTGAACACTCTATTATTATTTTTTTTAAATCGTAAAGAAAAATTAAAATTTGAATAAACTTACTATTATACGTTAAAGGTAAAGGATCTGAAAAATAATGTAAAGAGGAATTTATTAATTTCTATCCGTTATTAAAATTATAATTAGTTACTTCTATAATCAATTACTTTGTTTCGTAGGTACGAATGAAGGTTCTACTGATTCATCAACAGGACCATTGATAAAATCTGTTGGAGATTTACAACTTTCAAGAGGGTCTTTCGGTTCTTCCTCTTCATCTTCCCAATCTGAAGGTACGATTTCTTTCCAACCTTGTTTACGTACACGTATGCGAATTGCTGGTTTATCTAAATTATTTCAAATGCTTCCTTTTTACTTAACTACGGAACTTGGTAAGTGTTCGTATATAGTAAATATATAGTTAAGTTATATATGTTACCGGCAAAACCCGATTTTACGCCAAACTAGTTTGGCGTAAGCGTGTGAGGCCAAACTAGTTTAGAATTATTATTCAAGTATATTAATGGTTAAATATATTAATAGTTAAAATAAAATTAAAAGGCAATCAATTAGATGAACAATATTTATTCAAACATAATCTACTTAATTATAAAAAACGGGGTTGATGTTACCCTAGATATCGAAGGTGGCGGCTCGTCTCCGATTTCAGCAATCAGAAGACAGGGAACAGTCGGGACGCCCGTTCTAACCTAACCTAACCTAACCTATTCTAATAAATTACCATAATTATTAGCAACCAAATTATTAGAATAGGTTAGGTTAGGTTGTAGAACGTGCGTCCCCACTGTTCCCTGTCTTCTGATCGCTGGAATCGGAGACGAGCCGCCATCTTCGATACCTAGGGTAACATTAACCAAAATCGGTATTGATTAGAAGTGACACAACACTTGTACAAAACTATAAAATAAAAATAAGCTAATCAGTACTTATCAATTTGTATTTTTTTATTAAGCCATGCACATTTAAAGGTAATTAACTTTCGAAAATATTTTCAAAAATTCAAACGAAATAATAAAAATAACTTTTAAAATCAAACTAAAATTAAAAAAGAACTTATTTGTATAACATAACATTAATATATTTAACCATTAATATACTTGAATAATAATTTTGAACTAGTTTGGCCTGACACGCTTACGCCAAACTAGTTTGGCGTAAAATCGAGTTTTGCCGGTAACATATACAATACAACTATTAAATAAAAACTTTTTATGAGCAAACAGAAGTATTAGTTTATTATTGCAAAATATTATATTTTGACGATTAATCAACATTTACTGTATTTCCATAATAATTACTATTATTAAAGAATCTGTCAACATTTACGTAATTTCATTTCTAAGTTATGATTTATAATTAAAATTTCCTCGTACCTTTTTCTTGTTGCTTATTGGTATGCTCAACAACATCAGAATGAGGTGTTTCTCCACCCTGAATGTTTCGTCCGGCAGAACTGAGTTTTCTAATGGGAATAATTTCTTCAGTATGACTGATTTCTTTAATGTTATCTATTCCTCGAATCTGTGTAATTTCATCATTGTGAGGAATTCCCCTTGCTGCAGCATAATGAGAAGGTATTTGTATAAATTTGTAATATGGTGATGGAAGTTCATGTACTCCTGGATGATAATTTGGTTGCTTTACTTGCAGGTATTCAGTTTGCTGGTCTAAATATTTAAAATTAATACACAAATAAAATATATTAAAATTATTAAAGTTTAAAAACTTTAGCTAAAATTTTAAAAATGGTCAAATTCTACCTAGGTAGCCCGCAATGGCGGCGCTTCGGTTTGGTTTGGTTAGGTTAGTTTAGGTTAGGTTAGATTAACTATATTTTTAGTAGACGTTTCCTTTCTTTTATATTTTGTTCAAGAACTACCGTGAATCAATAACTAGTGACGTTAAACACTCGGCAGCCTGCCGGCGGCTCCCCTCCGGGAGGAGTCCGTCAGGAGCATGAACAGTTGGAAGAGTAGCCATTGGGGCTACCTAGGTAGAATTTAATCTTAAAAATGTAAAAATAATTGTTTTATTATAAATAACTTCTGTAATTTTACTTAAACGTTTTACATTATACAACCAAATCAAATAACATATTATCTAATACTGTTTATATAAATATTAAATATAATTTCTACTCAATGTGTTAAATAATCTGCAGTTTTTAAAATGTAATAAAATTTACACAAAAGTAAAGAAATCTGATAATACAAATAATTAAGTGCCAGAAATTGGCGCAGTAGCTAAGATCTAGGCAATTTTGAACGCAAAATACGGCTAAAAATTCGATAACATTTTGCTTTCTCAATTTATTTAATGAATGGCTTTATTATTGATGTACGACAATTACTTTTTTTTAACATTCCATTTTTTAATTTAGACTGCATGCTTCATTTGTAAATATGCAATTTAACAAGATAAGTAACGCAACATGCAAGATGTTGCTTCATTCACATATATGCAATTAAAAGATTTAATTTATTGATAATTTCTTCAGTTTTGTTTTTTGGCTTTCACAAAATTGAATAAGCAGCGACTCATTTATAATATTCATTGTATAAGAATTTAAAAACTTCCAATAAAACCGGCTAAAAGCAATATTCAGAAAATGTTAATGTTATGATTCAAGAATTTCAGATAGTTTTTTCACATTTTTTTTATTTAATAGTTTTTTCATCACAAAACATTTATTTTATAGCGATCTAAACTATGTTTACAATGAAATTGATATACCATAGTATGATGGATAGATGATATCCATATGAAAATTATTATCGTAAAAGGAAATATGTTGAAAGATATATTTCTGGTACAGTTTTATAATAGTAACCGATGAGAGAATTTATATATTTTTGGTAATTTAATTTGGTAATTGCAAATCACTTGCAAAATTGTAATAAATTTTCTCTAAACATATGCCTTTCAGTTTGTAACTTTCATGAAAAAATGACCACGTCTATAGGTGTTTTCAAGTAAAAATTTAAAAAATAATTTCTCTCACATCACTGGAGAATGCTCGCATGTTGCATTATATAGCATAACTTGTTCTCAAATTTCAAAACAAATCTCCAGAAATTATTCAAAAGCATTATTTATTTGTCATTTAACAACTTTAAGTTATTCAATTTGAACACAAACTCAAGCTTTGTGTAAAAGGAGTATTCATAATTTAAAGTTATGATTCCATTAAAACATTTTTCTGCCCCTTTTATTTTTTTATTCCCCCCTGTTTATTTTTCTTTAGATAAAATGTTTATGCACTAGTAATTATACCGTTTAGTGCAAAAAATAATTCTTAAATTATTTTCTATTTTATTAGAATAAAATATTCGTTTATTATGTTATTAATAAAACTTACTTTTCTGAAGACTACTCCTTTAAGAGTAAATGATTTGAATGTCTTAAAAATGAGTTTTTTGTATCTATTGTTGCAGATCACAATTCTTTTAATTTCTATAGATCATTTCAACTTAATTTTTTGAATGCCATTCTCACGTAATCGATAGTTTTCTTAAAATTAAAATTGAAACAACACAACAATAAAACAATACAGTAGAAGTCATACTGGCTATCGTTAATCGATGCATTCCACTTCTCTTGAACTTAATATGCTTATTACCTTGTTTATCATTCGGAATATTGTTTCTCAGAAGATCACCCGAAAACTATTTACTGTATGTAAATTGTTTTATTGTACTTCTGTACATATTTCTTACCCTCCAGACTTCTGTCTCTTGTATTAATTTAAAATAAGTTATTTTATATCCACATTCCGGACCGAAATCACAACAGCTATCCATTAAGTTTGGAAACTTTTTAATATATTGCAGTTATTTATAAAAAATATTGTAGTGAAAATTATTTAATATATACTGTATTAATATTTGTTTTTCACCAAATTATAACAATGCTTATACTGAAGAATTAAAAATACTCTTATATTATGCAAAGGCTCTTAATTCCGTAATACGTAACGTTTAAAATTTATCATTACACTTATTAAGTATTTACTATTTAATTGCATTTAATATTTTGAGAGTTATGCAACTTACTCGATTTGTTAACAATTTTCTATTAATTACTAACTAATTTCCTAACTATACATTTCAGTGTTTTTTTAATTCTCTAACAAATATTTTAATTTATCTAATTCATTTTGTACTTATTCATAAGTAATAATTGATCACAATTTATTACATAGGAAAAAGTTATCCTTTTCGTATTTTTCAGAAATTTATTTATTGATGGCGTCATACAGGCTAATATTTAGATTAAAAAATAATTGTTTGTATTTATGTTTAAATAAGTAATTCGAATTTTTAAAATTATTACCGTGACTTGATTGTGGTATTTGCCTCCATGGTTGAAAGTTTTCTGTGTGTTGCTGGAAATTGCCTTCGTGTCTAATTTCAACCCATGGTTGTTGATTCAACTTTTCTCCTTGCCAATGATCTGGCTTCCATCTGAATTGTGTACATTCTGTAATATATTATCTTAATTCAATAACAATTTATGTGTTTACTTATGAATTTAACTTTTATATGCTTACCAATATTTGCTGCATTGTAGAAACCGAGTAGTATCCAAATTAACCAATTTACGCTTTGCATTTTCTTTTTCATAATTAAGTTATAACAATATGTACTGTACATAGCTGGTATTTATAAAGTTTACAACTTTCCTGGTTTCATTTAATTGATGACGTAATATATATATTGCCGATGCGTAATTACTTGCCTGAGGAGAATAAAATATGCGACAGTTATCATTAATATTTTCTTTTTTTATTAATTATAAATACGTATTGATCTTAACATTCAGCTCTTTGTACAGATAATATAGGCTGCGTTTCGTTGCCCTATATAAATATGATGAACTTATTTTAATTTGTTTACCTTTCTTGCATGCATCTTATCATTACACTTTTTATTTCTTATCCAATTTGTTAACCTACATTCGGTTTACTTACATTAATATCTGTTTTATTCTTAAATAAAAAACAGAAATGAATTTCTTTTGGTAAAAAGAACGATTTGTATCCATAATATTATAAAAGCAATAGAATTAATATTCGCCGAATTTCTAATGTGAAAAGACTGCAAAAATAGGTTTATTTATATATTTATAAAATTGGAATTACATTGTATCATAAGTTTATTTTTTAACCAAACTTTTAAACTTTAATAGCATCTTATTTTTTCTTTTGTGATCCGCAATCCGAATACATATGGCCACAATTTATGAGCTTACAACGTTCCCAAAGACCTCTGATAAATAGGAACGATCTTTCACATTATTTCCTATTGCCAAAATTTGTTCATCGATCCGACATAACTCAGTCAACCTATCCAAATAACAGTAAGTTGCTACAGAGCACCAATTTACCTATCAATCTATAATTCAAAATAAAATAAAACAAATGAAAGTGTTTGTTAGGCTATTCAACGACATAGAAAGAACTAATACAAAAGAAAAAGAGTTAATAGATGAAAAGCAGGTGTTTAAGCATTTGTTTATTCAATGAAACGAAAATAAAAGTTAATTAAGATAATAAATAAGTAAAACACAAGTAAATAAAGTAAAATAAAATTGTAATTATCGATAGAAGTATCTGTAATAAAGAGATAAAGTTCACTAAACTGAACAACAGCGTTACGACGAATAGCACAATAAATATGAATGAAGCAAAAAATTTTAAATGAAAAATTGCTAAACATATTCGTGAAATGACATTTTGAGAGAAGTTATCAAAACTTTTAGTTAATTTCATTTCAAAAAATTATTAACTCTTAAGATAAAATTGAAAGATACGTAGAGAATGTAATAATATATTTGAAAAATTTTTGCAACTGATACAATGCCCTCATCTATAAATATATTTATCGATAGTCAGCATATGAAATGAGAAATTAAAGTTTTAATTTTATTCTAAAAATATGCATTACTGTTTCTAAGAAAAAGTTAGTTTTGTGTTTAAAATACTGGTGTTTAAAGACGTTAAAATAATCTTTGAAGTATGCAAATTATCGCCCGATTATTTTACTGAAATTTTTAAAATTTTATACGACATAAAAATAACGAAATCTATTGTTTATTGATCCTTATAATGAAAAAATTATTCATTTGTTAATGATAAAGATTTTCATTTGTTTATAATTTTTAATTATTATTTAGTGTTTCCCTGTTTTCATTTTGATTATTCATAATATCAGATAATTTATTGCAAGATCTTTAATCATCTTTTATACAATATATACCTGAATTATTTTGATTAATTAATTATATAGCTTAGTCTTGTAGATATAATCTTTATTACTATGTTTCTTTTCCCATTACTTTTCACTTCTGTTTTCTGATTTACTTCTGTTTGTGATAAGTGAATATTCTTTTAAAATGCGATTACAGATAATACTATATTTTATCATCTTTAATATTTCTATCTCCATCAATATTTTTTATATATCTGTTACTTTCAATAAGAATAATGTGAGGTTGCCGAATTGTTGATAAACGAACGTCAGTATTTATCAGATGTGGGTGAATGGAAGCGAGGCAAACACTTGCAGTTACAAATAAACTCGTTTATTAACGCTAAATCTTACATTCTATAGTATGTCTTGTCAACTGTTGGAGCTGGTTCGTAGAGTCGATGGCCCCGAGGCGGTCGGTCGAGATGTTTCTATGAGTGTCGGGAAGTTTGGAGACGAAGTGTCGAAACCCAAAACAGTCCCCTGTATCCAGGTAGATAATTTCGGGCTACGAAGGGTCTTTATCTCTATCTCAGTGATTTCTTCTTTATATGGAGTGTTCAGTCTTTCCGGTTACATTATTCCGAAAGAGCGATAGCGTTAGCATCCGATAATCCGGCCGAAGCTTTTTTAACTGCTTGGCCTTACGTGAGAGGGAAGGAATAATACCTTCCGGGAAATTTTTTAAGGGGTAACTGACCCCTATTCAGGCGCTACATACGTGAATAAAACCCGGAAAACTCCACTTAGCCAGCCCGTCCTGGCGAGGCGCGAACCCACTATCGAACTCTCAGTGTTCAGGGAACGGAACCGCTTGACCAGTGGTGGACTTCTACGAAAGGTCAAATTCGACACCGCGTTTTACTCGATCAAGGGAAATTGATCGCACTTTGAAACTCCTGCTCGTATTTAAATATTGTTTCGAATTCTTGTAAGTCTGACACATAATCTCCGCGCTAGATCTTTTAAAACTTTTTTTCGACTAATAATTTTATTCTTTCCCGATTTTATTTAGGTTTTTCTTCCAGTTTTTACGGGGGTTAGAATCAAAGCTCGATCTCTTGATTTGACACTGTTATTAAATTTTTAACATGTGAGCTCGACTATCGCTCGGGCATCATAATAATTTTATAAAAATAATATAGCCTAATACTCCATTCGCACCGAGCATTTCAATCTAGATTGTGACCAAGGTCGGCGACTATGCCTTGGTGCGAACACCCTCGACCGTTTCAATCTCGACTGAAACGAAGTTCAATCGCGATTGACTCGAGAGAGTTCTTGAAACTAGATCCAGTGATAAGAGAGATCCCAAAATCCCACGCGCGCGAGAAAATACAAATGCTGCGGAACACGTGTCGGGCTATCGACAGAGAAATAAAAAAGACACTGTATTTGGAAAGACGATGATATCTGTCTATTATTAGATATATGGCAAGAAAAAGTACTGTATTTATTTCTAACCAAAACTTCCATTTTGTTTGTAGCTGTTCGTGACTTACCGCATAGTTATGTCAGTTTTATCATCGCGTGTAATAGCCGGGTTGTTCTCAAGCGGACTGCCTGTGCGAACAGCACGACGTTCGACTGGCGACAGTCACAATCCAGATTGTAGATAAATCGAGATCGAAGTGAGTCGTGGATTGTGTGCGAACGTAGTATTACATCTGTTTTTCGATATCTAATATATTTTATACTTGCAATATATAAACACAGAGCATAATAAATACTTGAATTTCTTTCATTTGACAGATAATTCTACTGTAATAGACCTGTAATACTTTTGCTATATTTTACTGTTTCTTACACTTCTATATAGTAATAGTAAAATAAAAATGTAATAGATTTTATATTTGATACATTTTAATTATTTCAAGAAAAAATCAAATTTATTGGTAAAAAAATGAATATTCTTACAGTAGATATCTTATACACGCTAATATTCAATATTTTGTTATGACAACGACGCCAATAGTACACTGACCTTTTAACTTATCGTATTTTATTGAAATAACATCACATGAACGTATGTATAGATCTTATATACATAATTAAACTTTAAATCTTTCCTTAATAAACAGGTACTTAAATTATAATATTTTCAAATATATCTGAAAGTATATAAAGAGAAAATTTAATTTTTTTTTTCTTTTTATGTAGCTGCTGCTTTCAAATACAGGAGCTTCCCTACTTTACGAACGTTCAACTTACAAACTTCCAGACTTACGAACAATTTCACCGTACAGTACGTCTAAAATTTAAATTTCGCGCCGATTCTAAAGTTTTCTTTCCGTGCCATTGAAGTCAATCTTTAGCCAAATAATAAATAATTAATACGTTTCTATCGCGTATCGTTATTTTTCATTTTCGCGCAAATTTTGACACTTCATTACCGCTGGTGAAGTGAAGTCGAAGTTGGTAACGTTAGAATAACGGCGTTTTTCGCTGTTGTTTGCAATTTTTATAAACTTTTATGATTATTGCTTCAAAAAATGCGTCCAAAACGTAATAGTAAATCTAACAGCGGAGACAAATGCAAGAATTGTAGCTTTATTACCGTAAAAATTAAATAGTTTTGAAATTATAAAACTATGTGCATTAGGTGAAAAAACCTGCTTGAAACACCAGCTACCAAGCAGTAGCGATCGGGTAAATGAGTGTAATGTATTCTATTAAGTACAGTACATTGAAGGGTCAAACACTAACAATACCTGATTATTCTGTGTATAAATGCACTTTCTTGGTTTTCGACTTACGACAAAACTCGGGAACCAAACTTGTTCTTAAGTAAGGGAGCCGTTGTAATCTGAAGTTGTCTATTTTCTGTATATATGCTATTGTTTTTAACAAAGTTCTCAAATTTTCAATTTAAAAATTTTTTAAATCACAGACATTACAGAAAAGAAATGACAATACAAAACCTACAATAGAGTATAGTGGTGGTCAAAAGTTAAAGAATTAACAAAAAAATTTTAAATAATTAACCTATAATAAAAAACTAAATCTGCTAAATAAAATATAGCAATTAAAAATAAAAATTATTTTTTTTAATTACTTCTAAATACAAATTATGTATTTCTTTACAGTATATTGCTTTGCAGTCTCGGACGATACAGTAGTTTTATGCTTTTTTCTCCATAATTCACTTTTCGACGCTATAAAATTTTACACTATAAAACGACCGGAAATATCTTACACATAGTGGAAGAAAGCAAGGTGTTCCATTGCGCATTCTTTATGACGAAGGACATTCTTTATACGAACAGAAGGACAAGCGCTAACAAATAATCTTTAGATGATGATTTTAAACTTAATTTTTAAACATTCTTTAAACATTTGATTATATTTTTGATATTTTAAAATATTTAATAAACATTTTAGCAAAATGTGTATTTTTCTCATTACTACATCCTACACTGCTTTTAAAAAGTGTTTTTATTTATAAAAAAACATCTTAACTACATAATTTTATGTACATAAAAAAGCACGCATAAATACAAATTAAAATTAATATACAATTAAAAAGAATAAAAACAACAATTTCTAAAATGGTTTTCATTGAATAGTACTCTATTTTATTAGAAATTATTATTTATGAATTTTATCATTTTTCTTTGTTTTTTCTTTCTATATTAATTTCACTTATCATCATATTAAAGTCAAGTACACATATTATTGATTATATATTTTATTACTTTTTCCGTTGAAGAACAACTTTGTTGAATTTGAACTCTTCTAGAAACTTGTTTATTATTTTATAATATTGGACCGATGAAAATCTTCAAATATTGAATTAACAAGAATCACCGATTTCATTAAGGAATCTGTTGGATACATGAAATTCTTCCTAGAAATCATAAATAGCCAATCAGTTGTATCTTTAGATAGACTGAAAGATTATTTTTTTTTCGATTTTTTTGTTGTCGGTCATTAAAATTATTTCCATATATTTTAATTCTTCTTCACATTTGATTTTAAAAACTTTTATTTCGACTTCTGACAACATAACTGGATTACAGATGTTATTGGTTCGGTTTGGTCCACATACTAAAATTTAGTATGTATTAATTTAAGACTTTACAGTAAGATTGATATCAAAAGTTTTAAAACTATTTTTGATACAACTAAGTTCGTAACATTATATTTGATTGTTACTTAAGGTTTACTTACATTTTTTGTGCAGCTTTAATTGTTATTTACGATATTTAATTAATATCTAGTTTTTATACATTAGAATTATCTATAATTTCAGCATTCATTTTTAACTGCACGATTTAGATTTGCAACGAGTTTTGGATCGAACGGGTTTAATTTCTTAAGAGCAACAGCATGAAACGCGACACCTTATTTCGTGAACGGAATCTTGTGGCAGATTCAAAAGACCGATTAGAAAGTTAGATTTCAGAACTAAGCCGAAGAACGGAATAACATAAAACTCCAGCAACGAATTGCGTAACTTTCCTGACTGTTCAGATTTTCTTTTAAAAATAATTTTTATATTACTAATTAATCTAAACAAACATGTGAGATGTAAGAAATTGCGCCAAATAAAATTTTTGACAGTTTAGACGATAGTCAAATGTTTTTTCTTAGGAGGTTTTCTTTGATAAAGATAAGCTTGGCGCTTCAAAGTGAAATGTAATAATAAAAATATGGGTACCGCTTCGTATCTCCTCTTTGCTTCACTCTTATTCTTGATTTCAATAAGATTGTTATGTTTGCCACATTCGTGAATACTCTTTGGATGCACTTTGAATTTCCGCGTTGCAGATTCACCGCGGTATACATTTGCATATGCAACTGCGTTCGGTTTGAAGGAAACGCTGTAAGACCTTTTGATTGCCATTCTGGTCAATACCTAGTTCACTGATCTGTGTAAAATAACGAGTTTGAAATTGGAAATACAAGATGATGTGCCCGCTTACGTATTATTTACCGTATAACTCAGTTGCATTCCATATCATGGTAAAAACATTTTTCAATGGTTTCCACGGAAAAATTACCGCCGCACCTACAGAGCTTGGCGAGATGCGCTTATTTTACTTTAAACTGATAGGCAGACACCCAGCATCTATTTATCACTTTAAACTAAATAGCTAGCGTTTATAGCCGGATTTAATGTACTCGCGTTCATTTTTTATCGATATTATTATTTTGTAACCCTGCAATACACTATCGAAATGTGATGGTTATTATTCAAAAATTTAATCATCCCTACCGGGATTCGAACCCGGGACCTTTGGATTAGAAGTCCAACACGCTATCCACTGCGCTACAGAGACACATCGATCATGTCTACAAAAATATATTAAATTTAAAAAAGATATTTTAAATTAGAATTATTATGGTTCTGTTTGCGACCGAATTCCCAGTGTTCACAGAATGGAACCGCTTAGCCACTGGTGGGCTCTCTCTTTCTTTCTCTCCTAGTCCCAATTAGTGAATTGTCACATTGTGAAATCAAGACTCTAAGAATTTTCAGTTTGAAGTTAATAGAACATCAAACAGTATGCCAAACAAATAATTATTTTCCATTATTATTATTAATAATTATTATTAATGATCTATTTGACAACATTTCTTTTTTTAATTTAGGATATTGAAGTACTGTACATAATTGGCACACGAAATTTTCTGTTTTCATGAAAGGGTACTTGAAAAAATAATACTTAGATTGCAAGAATTTAGATTCGTTATACTAGAAAATAAATACAGTACTGTATAATTTTTCTACTTCCCATTTGGAAAATTTTATTTAAGAAAAATTTTCCCAATTGAAAAATCACAATAAATTATTTGATATTCTATTATTAGATATTTATTGTGACCTTACCAAGTAATAAAACTGCTCTCCCTAGACAAGAAAACTTTATAACTTAATTGTTATTATTTATTTTATTTTATTTATTTTTCATGTTGCCGTCAACTGTTAGGTTGAGGAAAAAGCGATACCATTGTTTGCCGATAAAGATTCTGAAGTTATTTTTAAAAACTTGTCGGGATATTCATACTAGATTGACGGTCGATGAAGATTCCAATATAGTCATTCAATTTATTCAGTCAACTTTAAATTGTTAGAATTATTTTACAAAAGAAAATGTCACCACGAAAGTAATACAGACTCAGCGATAATGGCTGTCCCAGAAATCTGTTTTACATAGTGAAAGATTACCTCAAAGACAGGCAGGCCACGATCACAGTGGGTCAACACCTCTTTTCCAAAGATCTACAACGAGGGTGCCCTCAGGGCTCTGTCTGTGGCCCCCTGTTTTGGATAATTCTTTTTGACACTTTTCTCCGTTTGGACTTTGGGCATCAGTGTCGAGTTTTTGCTTATGCCGACGATGCTTTTCTCATTTTTCCGGCCAGATCCAGGCGCATGATTGAGACTATCGCCAATGACATTCTTATAAAAGTAAATGAGTGGGGAGTTAACAACAAACTAATCTTTAACACTGCCAAAACGAAGGGTATTGTTTTTTCAGCCCTTAGATCAACGAGTTTATACCGGCGGGTTCCCTGTGTTCATTTTGGAAACACCTCGATTAAGATAGTGGATCATCTTGCTTTTCTTGGAGTGGTCTTCGATAACAAGCTCACATGGAAACAGCACATTGCGTATATTACTAAGCGGACAAACCTTATCTTCAACAATCTTCTTCGTGTTGCCAGAAACAGTTGGGGACTGGGATACGAGGCTGTCAATGCAATTTATGACTGTGTATTCGTTCCTATTATCTGCTATGCTTCGGCTGTCTGGGGCGAGGCGGCCTTTCATTCACACAACCACCGCCGACTCAGATCAGCTCAGCGCCTTGCGCTCTTGCGCTTGACACGGTGTTACCGTACAGTCTCCAATGTCGCCTTACCTATTCTTGCCGGAAAGCCACCTATCCTTCAACAAATCCAATACTGCACGGGAAGGTTTCTTCTCTCCCGTGGTAAGTGCATTAACATTTCAGATACCACATTTGATGCGTCCTGCTATGAGACAAACAGTTCTTTTGCGGACTTGCCCCATCCTGCTCTCAGAAGAGGCCTTGGATCCCGGGACTGTTCGACTACAATTGAAGTCTATACTGACGGGTCTAAGACCAATCAGGGTACCGCTTGTGCATTTGTGGTTTATGTATGTAACAATGAAATTCACCATGACACCTTCCTCTTACACCCAGAGTGCTCAGTGTTCCAAGCCGAAGTGTTTGCTGTTTACAAAGCCATCGAATTCTGTAACACAAAGTTTAATAATTGTAATATCTCTATTCTTTCGGATAGCAAGGCTACTGTCCAAGTTCTAACTAATAAGGATACCACTCATCCCATTGCAAGAGAGACTTTGTCTTCTGCCAACCAGTCTAGTAACAAATTTTACATCAAATGGATTAAAGGGCACTGTGGCACTCCGGGCAACGAACGTGCAGACATGCTTGCTCGTACAACAACCATGCTCACGGACATCATTCCGGCATACAATCAACTCCCGGTTTCAAGACTAAAAGAACTCCTGTGGCATCAGACTGTTGCCAGATGGCAAGAAGAATGGGAGCGAACTCCGGAATCGCACATCACTCGACAATTTTTCCCAGACGTCGAAAGACGGCTCAAGTGGAAGTGGCTTCACCCTGAACACCGCAGTTCTCAACTGCTTACAGAGCACGGAAAATTTAACGTCTACCTGTATAGGTTTCGGCATAGTGACACTGACTGTTGTCCTATCTGTGGGGTGCGTGACGGGGTTAAACATTATCTGTTATCGTGCCCGATATTGGAAGATATAAGACGCGAACTCAAGATCTACATAGAAGAAGACAACCTGAGTTGGCCATGTAAGCCAGAACATCTTGTGTCAAGCAAAAAGTACTTTTTTCTTTTTCAAAGAATGGTTAAACTTTACTTCATCAGAACATTAATACACTAATTATTGTTTTACTGTTTTAGCTTTATTGTATCGCCAAAGACCTTTCATGATCTTCTACTAGCCTACTATGTTCTTTTGTGTTGGTTGCTGCACAAATCTGCGCTGTGCCCTCATTCTGGCCTACGTTCTACGGGCGATTCCATCTGTTTTATCTGAGCTCAGGAGCTCCTATATACTTACTGTGAGTAAGTTGCTGCATAAGATCTGTTCAGTGTTTGTCACCTGGTCCTCTGTTTATACGCGGATTCTGTTTAGGCTGTTTTACGGTCATTATAATTGTCAAAAACATTGACTCATTTACTGATATGTTTTTTAGTTAATGTATATTTTCGCGTTTTTGTTTTTTTTTGTTTTTTTTATTTTTATTTTTATTTCATTATCATTTACATTGTCAGTTCTATTGCTCAGAATGTAACACTACTGTATTCCATGTCTTTCTACCCCGACTGTGCCTAGCGGTGTCGGGAGAAATAAAGTTTATTTTGTCTGTCTGTCTGTCTGTCTGTCTGTCGGATATGTCGGGCCCCATCCCTCACCACCCGGTCGCCCCATTGTGGGCCTGGCCGAACCCATAATGGGCCTACTAAAAGAAACCCTCTTAGTGCCCACAGGGCGGAAAGAGTGAAAAAAAAAGTGAATCTGATTTTATTTTAAAAAAACAAGCCGAAAGTGGGTCATTAAGAAGTTACGTCAAAACGAAAGTAAGATAAGTAATACTGTATTTGGATGTAACAGTGCGTGTCGAGAAAGTTAAAACAGGTTTCGCCGCTTCTGAGTAAAATCGTAATCTTTTCTTTGAAAATTGACAGAGACAATTAGGACTTTTTGTTTTGTTTTCGGTGCAAAAGTCCCTACCGTTTACTATAAAATGCATTCTTTTATAATTAAAGAATATTTGCATTTATTTTCCTCCTTACGATGATTTCGAAATCGCAATTTAACCTTTTGTTTGTTAACGCTTGCAGAAAATATAGAAAATTTTAGTTTAATTTGGAATTTTTTCTATTTATTCGAGTTTAAAGGAAAAAATAAGGTGTTTTTTCTTGTTTGACCCAATTTTTTCTCCATTAAAAAGTTCCAGACACGCTCGAGGCGCATTGCAGAAAACACTTTACAAACGGATAAATGTCAATTCGAAAATGTTTTCATGTATGTTACTAAAAACACAAAATTTTACCACGTTTTATCGTAATTATCCACGTAAATAAATCTTGATTTAGGATATTTTAACACTAATTTCTCCATCAAAAAATAATAATTTAAATTCTGAGAATCCCGGGATGACACATTATCCTTGATCTTAGCATGACTTGAATCGAGTCTGAAGAATTATAAATAAATCTGGCGTATCTAAATTCTTCAGAATTTTAATAAACGAATATTTGCTTATCAATAAATTGCGTAAAGATAATAGAAATGAATCTTCCGTGATATCAGCAGAAAATATGCTCGGTCATTCCGTGACGTCAGAATGAAGAAGACGGGGCGCTGCGGTAGTGCGACAAGGCAATACTGTAGTAACACTGACCCCGTGTATAAAGGGTGTGTTCGTTAAGGCAAACGAGTTAAACGAGAATGACGTCATCGTTATTCTTGTTTCGTTAGACTTTTCGAACGATTCGTTATAACTAAATGGCTGTTTCTAAAATCGAAGATATGAATGTTGCTAGTGCAGCCTGTTGGGTTGTTCCCAACTGGCCGGTATGATGAGTAATTGCCACGCCGTGATCACATAAAAAACGTAACCTTTATTGACTGGTAAAACAAATGGTACGTCCGACTCCAATTACAAATATGACTTTTGTGCGGTAACACAAGAAAACAACGTGGAGCATAGCTATATCAAATAGCTTATACGACAATAGTGGAAACTTCTGCTGAAAACTGGCGACAAGCTTCTGCCCGCCATCTAGTGGTTCGAGGAGATAACTACACTTCACATCATTTGTACCGCGTGTTTTAAGGAGACGTTTTTGAGTATATATTTGATTATATATAAAGTTTTGAACAATTTTATATCTCAATAATTAGAAGTGCCGGAAGAGGGGTTATTTGTGCTATGTATGGCTGTTTTAATTATAAGATACAAAGTGATCGCAAGTCGTTTTACAGATTCCCTAAAAACAAACAAGTGTAAGTAAATTAATAAGCAATTAGATTGTTTTCATTTATGTCAACATTCCTCCTTTAAAATATTTTTATTATTCAACGTATGTGTTTATATTGATTTTCAGATGCACTCAGTGGGTTATTAAGAGCAGAAGGTTCGATTTAGATAAAATTTTGAAAACTAAAGGGCCGGAATATTTAAATAAAAATTACGTCCTGTGTTCCGACCATTTTACAGAAAAAGATTTTAGAAACAAAAATCTCTTAAGCCAAGGATATGTAAAATTGTTTATTATTTGTTTACTTAATATTATTTAATGGTATTTTTTACTATTAATTTTACAAAAATAATATTAACAAGAACATTAGCATCGAAATCCATAAGAGCTGGTTACAAGATTTAAGATTTGTTTTAGTTTTTCACATTATTTAGTTTTGTTTCATTTATTGTTTTATATTTTTTGTGTGCTCTATTTCTTGTGGGAGAGGGAGAGGGCCCGATAAGAAGAAAATGTCTACAGCCCCAAAGTGGATTAATCCGGTCCTGTGTGCACACATACATTTTATTTAGTTTCCTATAGCACTTGTCTAATAACTTGTTTTACATATGTTACAGGATCTGGCCTGGTGCAGTACCCTCTCTATTAATTTATAATGCCAAGCAGACCACGATGAGAAGCAGCCCCAAAAAAAGAAAACTAGAAGAACCTTCAAATGTAGAAATGTCACTTGATGTAGAAACAGTAGCAACAGCTGCCCAGGAAAGTAGCAATGGACATTAGAAAATGTTCACATCTAGCAAAAAAATTTAGAAATTCACAAAAGCAATTGTCAAAATACAAATTATTGATAAAAAGCCTGAAAACAAAGTTATGGCAGCTGCAAAAAAAACGATCAAAGTGCAGTTGTGAAAAGAATGTTGATGATAGTGTTGCTCGAAACTTTATAAATCTACAACTAAAACTACAGAACCATAAAGCTCAGGGCCGAAGATATTCACATAATGATAAGAGTTTTGCTTTAACTTTACATTATTGCTCACCTAGATCATACAAGTTTTTGCAAAGGCATTTATCCTTGCCCACTACTAGGTCATTAAGAAGCTGGTTACAAAATGCTGAAGTAAAGCCTGGAGTAAATAAACTGGTCCTAAGTTTATTAGAAATAAAAGTCAAGAAAATGAAAAGAGAGGAAAAAGTGATTTCATTGGTACTTGATGAGATGTCCATCAAGTTATCATTGTCATATGATCCTCAAACTGATTATTTAAAAGGCTATGAAGATTTCGGTGAAGATACTGCATCACAAACAATTGAAGCATCTGCCCGTCATCAATGCGATCAAGCTATGGTATTTATGATTAAAGGTTTATACTGTAATTTTAAATAAATAATTGGATACTATCTAACAAAAAATGCTATGCCAGGACATCGCATCAAAGATTTGTTATGCAATATTATAAAGCATCTTCAAAAAGTAGGTTTAGTTCCTAAAGCAATTGTTTGTGACCAAGGTGCTAATAACATGAAAATGAGAAAGTTGTTAGGTGTGACTGCAGAAAAGCCATTTATTGAAATTAATGATGAAAAAATCTATTTTTTTCATGATTCGCCTCATTTGATTAAGTCAGTGAAAAACAATTTAAAAAAATATGACTTCTCTTGTAATGGTAAACTATGTAGCTGGTCTCACATAGAAACATTCTATCATAAAGATTCCAAAATGATTCCAAGATTGGTTCCAAAGTTGTCAAAAAAATGCGTCACACTTCCCCCATTTTCATGTATGAGAGTATGTTTAGCTGTCAGAGTCTTAAGTCACTCTGTAGCTTCTGGAATCTTAGTGCATGTAGCATTCAATTCTCTGCCATCAACTGCTGTAAACACAGCAGAATTTCTTGAAATGTGCGACACACTATTTGATATACAGTAGAGACTCGTTAATCGGAACCCCGGTAATCGGAACGATTTTCAGTCGGACTGTGTCGTGCTGAATCGAACGTTTTTGATACTAAATTTACTTCTAAAGTATAATTTTCATGTTTTTATATTCTTCAATATATTTATTTTGTTTGTACAAAATGCAGAAATAATTTTTAACGATACGATAGCCTCGATTATTATTAAAAAAATTTTCGTTAGGCTTAAAATCGACGAAAATTCAACACGAAGCGACACGCAACAGAGAAAAATTTGAACATCGGACAGATTAATATATTTATTCGTACATAATCGGTAATCGGAACAAATCACTAATCTGAACAGCCCCAGTCCCCAATTGATTCCGATTTTCGGTTCTCTACTGTATTTAATTCTTCTAGTTGCAAAAGTCCAAAAGAGTATAGAAAATCTTTAAGTAATAATTCAAAACATATGCAAAAGCTAGATGAAATTATTGAATGTTTGAGGAAGCTGATAGTCTTAAATAAAGGCAAATGTAAACCTATTTGCATCGAAGGCTGGATAGATAATATTATTGCATTGAAGTTACTGTAGTCAGAGTTACATAATGATTATGGTTTTCTATATTTGTTAACCAGAAGGCTTACACAAGACTGCATCGAAAACATATTTTCAATTATTCGGGGAAGGGGAGGTAACAATGTAACCCCAGATGCAACTAAATTCCGCAGTGCCTTAAAAAGTGTAATGGTATATCAATTGTTTACTGCTTTTGATGACAGCAATTGTGAAATTGATGCTGCAACATTTCTGATAACACATAGTGATTTGCTGAAGTGTAATTTCAAAGTTAATGTCAATGAAAAGTGTGGCCAGGACAATCATATAATTGGTTATGATGTAGCACAAACAAATGCTACATCATATGTGATGGGATGGGCATGCAGCAAATTACTCTATACCGAATGTAAAAATGTATTATCATCTTTTAATAATGATTATGATATGGGAAATTTTCACATAGAAATGGAAAAAAAAATATGACGACAATTGCAGAATGCTGTATCCAAACGAGTGTGGAAAAAAATTATCTTCAGAAATATCAACAATATTTCAAAACAATTTTAATATATTTTTGTTACAGAGTCCATATGGAATTAAAACTAAGTTAATTAATTATTTCTTTAAAAATGTAAATATTAAAGGTGTTTGTGACAATTGTATCAAATTATTGGCAGATAAATATTTTAAAGTGCTTATTAAAGCATATGTGAAAAAAAATAATTATTCATCTGAAAGTTCTCTGAGAACAAAAAATGCTAAATTAAAGATTTCACGTATATTACACGATACGCATGCGCACTGAGCGAGACTACTACTAATGTTTTATTTTTAAAAAATGTTTCAATTTAATAAAATTAAATTAAAACCTCAGATTTTAATTTAAAAAATCTGACTCTTATTGCATTTGATTTCTCTTATTGGTATTATTCCTTCCTTTAAATCACTATCCATCCATGTTTCCTACTAAATAAAATTATAATTCATGTTTTAAAATCATTAAATATAGACAAAAAGATGATAAAATATTTATATCGTTGCATTTTTGCAAGTTTTGTTAGATTTTACATAGTCTGCAGTGTTAGTTTTCTCCTCGAACCACTAGATGTCACTAGTTCACGCTGTCGCCACTATGGTACATGCTAATTCATGAGAGTTTCCACTATTGTCGTATAAGTTATTTGGCTATTATTTGTGGATGCCGAGACGGCTAGCTCAGAAATGTCGTTCTTGTTTCTTACCGTCCTCCTACGCTATCCCTCCGGCCTTTTTCCGCTTTACAGCAATTAGTCCGCGACTGTTATATTTACAAGAATTATTTCGCGACCGCAACAAGCCTTATCCAAAATATTTTGCTTAGGTTGCTTCGGATGGACAGTTATTTCAATCATTTCACCTTTTAATTCACAATTTAAACACTCGAGTAGATCTAGAAACATCGATACATACATAGGGGAGAGCGGGGCTAAAAGTTCTCGGGGTAAGTTGTTCCGATTGAAATAGCTCCACAAGGAAAGTATATATATATATAATTAGTAAATATGTCATGAAATCGAACGTTTCTGCGCACGGACGGCAGCTATCTTAATCAGGCCAGTGACGTCCGGTACATTGGAAAGAGAGCCTGTACGTCGCTGATCCACATAAGTAAATATTTTCGTGTTTGATATTTTTGGTATATCTGGCGAATTTAAATAATTAGCGATTAGTTGTTTGGTATTTTTATTCAAACATATATTGAGTATCTTGATATACTACGCTAAAACTGTATATGTCTCGTAACCTAATCTAGTAGTTGCTGTTTTGAACCCATGTGTTATCAGGGCTAGATGTTCCCTTCTTTGGGGGCATGTTGTGACCTTGGAACAACTTGCCCCAGTTCATCTGTACCGGTAATGCAGTAAAAATTATGTTCTTTTCCTTTTGCAGTATGCGGACTTATATTCGAAAAACAACACGGGGTTCTGTATCTCAGGAGTTGATGCAAAGAGCTGCAGTTGCAGTTATTAAAGATGGTTAAAAAATAAAAACTGTTGCCAGAGAATTAGATATTTGTCATATGACGTTATATAGATTTGTAAAGAAGTTGAAATCTGGAGTAGAAAACGCTGCGATTGGCTACAAAAAAGTAAGATTGGTCTTTATTGAAGAACAGGAAAACAAGTTAGCAGAGTATTTATTAAATGTAAGCTTTACTGACGAAAGACAAATCTTGGATCAGCCAGGGTCATCAGGAGTTCTAAATTTGCCTGCAACTTCTGGTGTTATACAAGAACTTGGAAAGGATGTTCTTTTCTCCTCTTTTCTTTAAGTAAAAGTTATAAATGTTGAAACGTAAAAATGTTTTCTTTATAATAAATTTAAGAAAAACAACTAATTATTGATAAGATATTATTGATTAGTCTTTAAATACATACTTAGTTAAATAAATTATTGTTTTTTTTACATATTACACCTTCCATAGATCTCGTAACAACTTGCCCCACCCTGTTAACAACTAGCCCCGAACCGGGGTAAGTTGTTACTTTCCGACTTTAGGTATTGCATTATTAATTATAAAAAAACTTACAAAAAATCAACCCTAAAAACTGTATTTATAGCAAAGTTAGATATATTACTAAATTTTAATCTGTTAATACTTATGCTAGAATTATGTTTCCTTAACAAAATATAAGGTTGATTAAAAAACGGAACTTGTAGCTCCGCTCTCCCCTACATTTCTTTACATACATTCTTTATTTAGGTACAAAAGTACATTTCTCGCCCCGCGTATGCATTACCGAGAGGTTTGTGAAATATTAAATAGAATAACAGTGAGGTACATTCAGTAAATATATATATACATTAATACAATTAAAGTAAGTAAAAGAATAAGTAGGATAAGTACATAAGTATATGTAAGAACAATATAGTATTTGTAATAATATAATTTATAGTGTTTAAATGAATAAATTAAACAAACAAAAAAAGGCAGCTGAATTGCCACACGTGTGGGCTCTTGAAGCATTTACATTTACATTTAATTGAAAAGAAAGGGGGGAGTGCCTCCAGGTTTCACTCATAGGTACGACCTGGAGGTTGGGAGGGAAAAGTTGATGAAATGGGAATGAAGGAAATGAAGGATAGGGGATGAAAATGGGGCAAAGTGGGATAGAAAGGTAAGTGTACATGGCGCCTGCCTCGCAAATACAGAAAGAATAACAATACATAACACACATTAAAGAATTGACCGAAATACATTGATGGGCGCCAGATAACGGCCAGTACATAAAATGTATACATATAAAGATACAACAAAAACATGCCTAAGAAACAAGATATGTACAGTACAGCAAAATCTCGCTTGTGTATTACACGTACAGGATACACAGATAGCAAGAGTGGACTAGCACGTTTGCACAAGGGATAACTGTGCTACTTACCCTGTTACACAATGAAGGAACAGACTGTGAACATGCAGCGACAGCTAATAGAGCAGCATAACCATTGGAAGCCTGGAACAATTGTCGGGGAGAAAAAGTTAGCCAGCTGATCAATCATTTCTAGCAGATTGTTGGTCGCATGGTGGGTTAAGTGCTGCTGTTGTTTCCAGAAATTTGATGAGATGTTTATAAATGTTCGGGTCTTCCATAAATCTGCTGTAAGGACATGGCCAGTTGTTTCCGGCATGGAGCACGTGCCCCATGAGTCTGACTCTCTCCTGTGTGAAAAATTACAGTCCCATAGATAATGCTGACTGTCTTGGATTGAAGTACTGTCGCAGGGGCAGATGTCCATGTCTTTAAGATGAAACCTTTTTAAATAGCTGTTGAAATTTCCATGTCCAGTAATTAACTGGGTCATGGAAAAGGTAGGCACAAGGTGTTTCCATTTAAGTCTTTCCTTAACGTTTGGGATAAAGGTGTGCGTTAATCTGCCTGTAGATCCGTTATCCCATTCTTCTTGCCATTGACTAAGAGCGAATTCCCAAGTCCATTGCTTGATTTTCGAAGCAGGGATCTTGTTGTAGCAAGGAATAAGGCTGGAAGCAGCGGCTTGTTTGGCCAGCCGATCAGCTGCCTCATTCCCAGGTACACCAGTGTGTCCTCGGACCCACCCAAAAGAAATCACATGCTTGTGGCTATTGGTGGTAAGATAGCGATGGATTTGCGCAATGTTTTAACCCCTATTATGGGGACTGAAGATGGAATTGAGGGCCGTCATGCTGTCAGTGTAGATGGTGATTGTTTTGTTGCGAGGAAACCAATCAGAATAAACATGATCCATCGCTTGACAATGGCGAGGATTTCTGCCTGCGGCACAGTGCAGTGTGGACCCAGCTTGAAAGCAGATCTGTGGGTGGTGCCAGTGTTATGATGGTAAAGAATGAAAGCTGCCCCAACCTCTGTGAGATTCTTCGACCCATCAGTATAGATGGAAATGTTGCATTTTCACTTAAGTAGTTATCACCAAGAGTAGGATAGTCTTCATAATAGTTGGAATTTGCCTGCTTGTGCTCGTTATACCAAAGTTAGCGATGTCGTTCTTTATTTGGTCAGGGAAAACAGAAAGGATGTTATTATGACTATTGCTGCTGTTGGAAACTTCGCCATTCATTTTGTTACAGATAATCCAGATCAACCTGGCCATTTTGGCTTTAATATACACTGGAAGGAGGCCCGCAATGACAAGCAAGGCTGAAGTAGGTGCCGTTCTGTAAGCTCTACAAATACGTAGAGCGGCAATCCTCTGTGCCTTTAGGAGCTTGCGTTGAATGTACATAGTTTGGGTGGCCGCTGCCCAGATTGGCGCAGCATACAAAAGAATAGGTTCTATTGCCCCCAGGTAGATATACCGTGCCGCATTATAACGTATACCCCAGATATTTTTTGCAATACTATTCAGAGCATTAGACACTTGAATAGCTTTGGCACTGACCATGTCTATGTGCTTGGTCCATTGGAGTTGCTGCTCAAGAACAACCCCAAGATAAGTGAAGTTATTTACTCTGGGAATCCGATGCCCGTCTATAATAATCCTAGGACTTTTCTGGAGAGGCGTGTTTTTCGAGAAAATGATATACGTGCACTTGTCGTAGTTGACTGGGAGGTTAACACTTTTACTCCAGTTGGAAACCTTTTCAAGTAAATTGTTACAGAGGACAGGCAGATTTCCACTGTTCCTGTCTGACACGAGAATCACCGTGTCGTCATGCATATCCATGCAAAAGCTGAACTCTTTGGATCCATTGAAAATTGTTAAAAGGTTGTTATGAACAATAGTTCATAAGCCAGGGCCGGCAATTGAGCCCTGAGGGCAACCTTTGGTAACACGATGGCTGTAGCTAAAGTTGTTGGTGTACCAGCCTGCCTGCCTCTCATTTATGAAACTACTCATCAGGTTGTGCAAGTTGCGGGGGCAGTTATAAGCCCGCAGTTGACAGAGAATCGCCGGCCACCAGAAATTATCGAATGCTCCACGGAAGTCAATAGACACAAGGAGCGTGTGTTTACCTTCTTTTTGGCGGAATTGATGTACTCGATGATGTTGGATAGAGCAGTAGTAGTAGATTTTCCAGGTGTGAATCCATGCTGATGGGGACTTAAGATGTTATTTCTCCTTAAATAATTTAAAATCCTATTGCTGACCAGCCTATCAAGAATTTTCCCCATCACGGGAAGAAGGCTGATAGGTCTGAAATCTTTCGGGTGAATAGGATTATCTTTAGGCCTCTTTTGAATGAATTTAACAGATGCTTTCTTCCAGTCAGCAGGGCAGTACTCAAGAGAAAGGCAGCGGTTGTACAGAGTAACGAAAGTAGTAGGAATTGCATCATATGCTTCCCTGATCATCTTCCAGTTACCTGATTAATGCCTGGGGCCTTTTTGATGTTAATGCGATTAATAGCGTGGGATACTTCTTTATATGTGAATGGTCTGTCGTCCTGGTTGTTTGATGCCACCCGACAGTTGCTGCGCAGTTTACGTTAGGTGTCGGTATCAAGAACTGCATCGTCAAATGAGAAGTGATAGTTGAAAAGCTCATTCATAGTTTCTGTTAGAGAGTTGGTGTAAGTGCCCTCTGCCGTAAGTACCGTAGAGGGAATACCTGCGTTGTTTTTCCTCTTAAACGCAATATAATACGCTTGCTCCAGAGAGTGTTGAAGCAGCTGCAGTAGCTTCTCCATGCTTGATGCCTTTTACGGTTTATTAAGGTTTTATAGTCATTAAATTTGGTGATGTAGTTAGCTTTCTGGATTTCCCTCATATTACCATCTCTTTGTCTCTGATATGTTTTACGTAGCTTGTGCACTTCCTTTCGACAAGAATCAAGTTCATCATCCCACCATGGAGCTTTTGTATTCTTTTTGTTTTTCTTACGGCTTGCCCAGCAGTAGCTATGGAGTATGGTCTTAGTTAGGTCTGAAACACACTGGTCGATACCGTCTTTTGTCATACTAGTTATTGGAGAATCCGTGACCCAGTTGTTCTGTAGCAGGTGCTTGTAAGTGGGCCAGTGGGTACAGCTGTAGGTAGTAATAGCGTTGATCCTCTTGATTTCAATGTTTAGTTCAATTTTAATATAGCGATGATCGCTGGAACTTGGTTCTTCCATAGTTGAGCAGTAATTAATCATGAGAGCCATATGAGCATTAGCTAACGTGACATCCACCCAGGTCTCCCCCTAGACGAAAAATAGGTGGAAAGAGGGCTGGTATTGCAGGATGTCAGATGAAGGGCCGCTATCAGCTCAAGCATGAGATAGTCCCATAGAAGATCCGAGGGGCTATGCCATAGAAAGGATTTAGCATTTGGATCACCGCAGATAAGCCATGGGTGGTCGGCAATTTTGTTATTGATGTTATCAAGGTCCTCCAATAGAGGCTCAATGTTTTCAAAAGGTGAGCAGTATATAGAAGAAATATATATGACCATGTTCAGAGTGTGCACCGTACCAGTTGTAATATAGCGAGTTGAGAGATGTGGCATGAACTGCACAGTAAGACTAGTATCCCTTATAAGGATGGCCGTTTTAGTGTTATCGTAAAAGCCCTTGGGTGGGATATTCCAGCCGCTGTAATGTGTAAGGTAGCCTTTAAAAAAGTGACGGTTCCTGGACCACAATGATGTCCGAGTGCGTCCTCTGCAGTTTTGATGACCAAGGAGGAGGGGGCTTTCCCCCTTTGGAGATTGATCTGCAGAATGTTAAGGTTGTTATGATTTGACTGAGTGGTGGTGCTGTGGAAATTAAGGGCCATGATTAGTTTGGCTGACTGTGTTAGACTTGATTTTGTTGGTTATTGGGCAAGCAGGATCAAAAGCGTTGTGGTCAGTTTTCAGCTGCTTGCCTTCGGGTTGTACTTTTCAAAAAGTTTAAAAAGGACAATGGGATCGGTCAAATTTCTAAATTATTTTTTAATCTAAAACTCTAAAAAACTTTGTACTATAATCCAAGTAAAAAACTACTTTTTAAATCCGATTTCGAGTGAGTTAATTCGACAATAAATAACGAAAAGATGCTATACTTTCATAAACTTCTTAATTTTATTTCCCAAATGCATTTCGCAACGCCTCATCAGTGGGTAGTTGAGTCTTGGTAACCTCCGTTCCTTTTATGCTGGATGATATTTTCCCAGCATGCATCAATCTGCATACCGTCATTCAGGTTAATTAAATTTGCATATGCTTTTATACAAAAGTGTTCAATTATTTTACGTTTTAAACAATTTTCTTCTTTATAAAGTATTTTAACATTATTTCTATCTATTTTACAAAAATTATTTTTATAATGTAGGTACCACGGCGATTCTTCTCGTTTTAATCTTATTGCTGCCTCGTGTTATTTTAAACGTATTTCCAACTTCCTTCCGGTTTCTTTAACGTAAGACTTCATTTGTGGACAGTACAAGATTGTATTAATGTTATTATCTATTTGTTGACAGGTTTCATTGCGATTTTCTGAATATTGACTTATCAGGTGTGTCTCCAAATAATCTTTCATCTCCAACCAATTCGCACGGTTAAGAGCGTATTTTAATGGTGGAACATACGCAGGATCTTGAGCATCATCTGAGTTTGAAAAACCAAAAGTAATTAAAGCATGTTCCGTAAGGCTGTCTTCAGTCAGAACTCTCCAGTTAGAAATTTTAGTGTAAGTACTATTGCATCCCACAGCAACATCAATCCAACTCTCACCTCTATGTGAAGTGAATGTTGGTGGAGAGAGTGGATTGTTAATAATTAGAAGATCATTGTGTGTAAAAAACTCCTCCAGTAAGCTGCCACGACCATCAAAAACATCACCGCCCCAAGCCGGTGAGTGTGCATTCATATCACCAGCGATCAAGATATGCGTAACCCTAAATGCATCAACAATTCTCTGAAGTCTATTAATAAAATCCGCAGAATCAGCGTGACCAGGGATAGAAACATCGATATCGTCGGGCGCCATTTTCTTAACGAAGTAAACTAACTCTTTCCTTCGTGAGCTTCGTTAGAGTTTCGTTCGATACGTCATCACCGCGGAGCATGCGCACTGAGCGAGACTACTACTTTTCGAACGATTCGTTACTAATGCGTTTAACTGACCGGACGTACCCAAAGCATTGTCCCAAAGCTATTCCTTTCATGTGGAGGCGGTTATGGCGCCGGTTGATATCAAACAGATAGAAATTAAAATCAGAAACTTCATTCAATCCTATAAAGTGATGATTTTTAGTAGATCCCATGATTATTTTTGTACAGAGGCGAGTGAACGTACCCAAAGTATTGTAGTTCTATTCCTTTCATGTGGACGAGGTTATGGCGCCGGTTGATCTCAAACGGATAGAAATTAAAATCAGAAACTTCATTCAATCCTATAAAGTGATGATTTTTAGTAGATCCCGTGATTATTTTTGTACAAAGGCGAGTGAACGTACCCAAAGTATTGTAGTTCTATTCCTTTCATGTGGAAGAGGTTATGGCGCCGGTTGATCTCAAACGGATAGAAATTAAAATCAAAAACTTCATTTAATCCTATAAAGTGATGATTTTTAGTAGCTCCCGTTGTTATTTTTGTAAAAGGGTGAGTTTTATCCGATCATTTCTTCAAATTGCCGGATGTTTTGACTGTTTAGATATTTTTAGTAGTGATGTAACGAATATTCGGTTACTACCCGGTATTCGGCCTGGGTACACTATAGATTACTCCCTATGGAATTTCGTGTGTTTGGGTATATATCTGAACTCAAAGGACCTAGACGAGTTCAACGATACTCTACTTTTGGACCGGAGACGAAAAATAAAAAAGTTATCATACTTTTTTCGGCGATCGCGCGATGATAGGGAGTCGCGTCGCTCTCCGCTAAGTCGGCCTCGCTATCGCGATTGGGAGTCCCGTCGCTTGCCGTTAAAATTGCCTTTAGTAGACGTTTCCCCCTTTTTTTGCTTTGTTCAAAAACTACCGTGAATCGATCACTAGTTTAGCACATGGCGGCGTGTGGTGGCGCCCATACGTGAGGTCAGTCGGGCCGCCATGTTCGTTGCCATAAATAACATTAACCGAAATGGCGATCGCGCGATGATTAGAAGTCGCGTCGCTCTCTCCGCTCTCGTATCGCGTGTTTAACCCTACTGGAGATGACCGTAGTCCGACGTCATGGTTTGCAGACTTTACCGCAAGATGGCAGTACTAACAACTATGGTGCCGTCTTCAAGAGAGCATTAAAAAAGTATGGTAACTTAAAAGTGTGATAACTTTTTTATTTTTCGTCTCCGGTCCAAAAATAGGGTACCGTTGAACTCGTCTCGGTCCCCTGAGTTCAAATATATAATCAAAGTCCTGAAATTCCATAGGGAGTAATCTATAGTACACCCTTCGGCATATTCGGCTTATTTTTCACTATTCGGCCGAATACCGAATACCTAAAAACAGGAGTAAGAAATAACAAAAACACAGTAAATTAATCGTTTTGGTAACTTTTATTAATGTTGAACATTAAACTATAATTATTGAAGTTAATAAGAAATAGCGTCTAACTCTAGTATTAAATTCTTTCGTAATTAAATAATATTATAGCCTTTATCTAGCCTGATATCTTATGGCAGGCATGTCAAACACGCGGCCCGCCAACACATGGGTTGCGGCCCACTGAGACTTTTTAAAAATTTTTAAATATCAAGCTTTGACGCTTGAAGTTGGAAAATTTGAACTTTTTTGAACTGTACGATTCCCGCCCTTTTTGTGTTTGTTCGTTCCGTATTTCGTCCAACCAATTCAAATTGGTCAACGCTACGAAAGACGGTTGGATAACGGCCGCGGCTTTGAATCTACGAACGATGATTGGCCGGCGAACATCGTACGAGAGCGAACGTCGTGGAAGACTGCTACGCGCTTATTGGTCCATCAGCGATTGCTACAATCCGTATAAAAGAAGGGTGCGTTCTTTAATAGCGGTCGTTCCGCGTCGCCGCTACTACTGGAGTGCGCTGCAGTTTGTAGGCATTTAGGAACGACTGAAAGGAAAAACAAAATGGCGGCGTCTGTATCTATCGATGATATCGTGATGGCGGGAGCTATGACATTAAAATACGCGTTTTTGCACATATTTGAAGCAGATTCTTCCTCTTCCTCCGACGAAGAATCAAACGAGTCACAGAGACGAGCATATGTTCCTCGGATAAAAAATTACATCACCGAGATTGTTCCGTTATACAGGTAGGATAAGGACCATATAGAAAAACTCTACTGGAGGACTAGCTATTATTATTATTTTTTTTTTCCAGCTCGAGTGACTTCAGATCTCACTTTAGGCTCAGTAGGGCTTCATTTGAAGCACTCAGTAATTTACTGATGCCAAAAATTACAAATCATGCGATTAACAGGGCAGGGAGACCGTCTTTGACAGCATGTGATAAGGTGCTGATGACCTTATGGTTTTTGGGCAACCGTGAGGCATATAGGTAAATATTAACAACACGTATTACGAAATAACGCCAACCAGTAATCCTGAAGTTTATGTCGATCAACATTAACTGCAAAAAAACTGCAATTTATCATTTTAAGTTTTTATCTAATCCAGTCATCTTCAAAAGAGTTGACTTATTTTTTTGCTATTTTTGAGATAACATTTTGGATATCTATTTTTTAATATGACTAATTGCATTGTAGGCATTTGGTATCTGTTAAACTACTGTATAGTGAAATCTTATACAATATTGACAGAATCAGTCATTTATTGACAGATGTAAATTGCAGGATTACTCTCTAATCTCTTTATAGTAATTTCCGTGTAGTAATAAGATATTTAATATATTGTAGGTCTGTTAGTGACAGGTTTGGCGTATCCAAATCAACATTATTTCGTGTTGTGCAAACAACATGCACTGCTCTCTCAGAACTTGCACCACAGTTTATAAAATGGCCTTCAGGAGAGCAAGTGCAAGAAATTACACAAAGTTTCCACAACAAGAGTGGTTTTCCAGGTGTAGTAGGAGCTATTGATGGCACCCACATTGAAATTCCAGCTCCACAGATACATGCAGTTGCATATGTAAACCGCCACGGCTACCATTCTATTATCTTGCAAGGTATGTGATGTCACTTTTGATACAAAGTGATCTAGTCCTTGAATAGAAAATTGTCACATTAACAAATTTGTTCAACGAGAACAAATAAAGATATCTGATAGAAAACTTGCCAAGTGTCTTTGAAGAAAAAACACACAACATTAGTGTTTATCAAGTCTAAATTATAGAACAATGACACGGTTTTATAAAACAAATCAAAAATTTGTTCTGTTATGAATTATGTAGTTCTATACAGTAATATAGACAATCACTTTCTATGAATTTTCTTAATTTAATCTGAAGTTCTACAGTACAGATCTGTACTCTAATAATGTTTTTTAACTCTCTTGTTTTCAGCTGTGTGTGACAATTCTATGGTGTTCATCTCTTGCCATGCTGGTGAATGTGGCCGTGTCCATGATGCCGAGGTCTATGCTCGCTCTACATTATCTGGAAAAATAGCCAGGGAGGCTGAAACAATGTTTCCGTATGATTCCCATATTGTTGGAGATGGTGCTTATCCAATAAATAAGCAACTAATGAAACCCTATCTTGACAATGGGCACTTGACAGCTACCCAAGTCCGGTACAATAACAAATTATCATCAACCAGAAGTGTTATTGAACGGTCATTTGCTCACTTGAAAGGAAGATGGAGAAGACTGCATTATTTAGACATGTCAAAAATGGAGTCGATACCATCTGTTGTAATGGCTTGTTGTGTCTTACATAATATTTGTATTACAAGAGGGGACATCCTACAAGAAAATACCGAACTCGAAAAAGTATATTAATTTTTTTTACTCTAAGTTTTGGTATTATGTACTGTACATATATAACAAGTGTAACATTTTTTGTTTTCCAGGATCCAGGCAATCATAACCTAGGTGTATATCACAGGTCATGTGTCATTGAGCAAAAGCAAGGTGGAAATGCAAAGCGTGACAGAATTGCTCAAAACTTATAAACAAAGACATTTATTAGTAAGCAAAATATTCCACTAATGAGCTATTTATTAATTATGTACCTTAAGAGGAAAGGAGTAAATAATTGATTATATTCTGGTGTTGGATAAAGTGGAATTATGAGCTATTTATTTATGGTTAATTAAAACATTATGGAAATCAGAAACTATATGCAAAAACTACTTTTATTTATCTTTTTATTTTTTAACATTTTCTATTTTTTCTATAAATTGTTTAAATAAATTATTAAATTCATCCATCCTTTGCAGACGTTCCTCATGCCGCCGCTGTTTTGCAGTCTCACGTTCAACATCTGTCGATAATTTTCTTTTTGGACGTTGGACTGGTGATGGTGATGGAGATGCAGAAACTTCAGGCAGTGGAGATGCAGAAATGTCTGATTGTGGATTTCCACTACCTGATGAGTAGCTTTCACTGCTAAGAGTGAAAGGTGAAGCCACGTCAGGACGTTCACCGAGCCACTCATCCATGTTATTATAATAACACCACGTCCTCCTGAAAAAAGACCACAATATAAAATAATAAACAAATATCAAGCAATGGGATCGGTTATTGTATACATTAAAAACAATAATCTTTAAAAAATTGTAAATTTTCTAAAAATAAACGAGTTTTAAAAAACAACTCTTTTTTATCCGATTTCGAAATGAGCGAAGGACTGAGATGGACACCTTAAAAATTAACAAATATTTCTTACTTTATTGTTCATTATCCATACGTTATTATCCAAATTATCCAAATGCATTTCACAAAATCGTTTGCCTCTTCAGTGGATATTACACCTTTACAACACTGTTAGATTTATTTTCTATCAAACTATCCCAGCATGCATCTACAGATAAACCAGTATTCAAATTGATGACATTTGCATAACTTTTGATGCAATAATGTTCAACGATGCGTCTCGTTACAATACAGTCAAACCTGTTTTTATGCGGGGGATAGGGACCGCATTAAAAAGCTTAAAAAAAATCTCACGAAACTTCACGAATGGCTGTAAATAATAGTTTTCGCAACACAATTAAAAAATATTTTTTTATGCGGTCAACAGGGACCGCATAAAAAAAGTCTCACATAGAAAATAACTCAAAACCGTACGAAATAGAATTTATTGACAACAGATGTCAGCACTTGACTGCATCGTCTGGTCTATCGTCTGTTTTACATATTTTTGTCCAGGTGGTGTTTTGTTGACTTAAAAAGTAAATTATTTCATTTTTCGCATATTCATGCAATAATATTACTATAATAAGTGTCATTTATGCTACAATAAGTTTATTTAGCTATAATAAGTCAACGTAAGACATGACGAATCGCACGAGACTAGTCGCCAACTATACCGCACAAATTAAAAATTCGCATTAAAAAAATCGCACAAATAAAAAACGCACATAAAAAGAGCGCATAAAAACAGGTTTGACTGTATTTTCTATTTTATACAATATTTTAATATTATTTCTATTTATGATACAATTCTTATTTTTACAATGTTGATGCCACGGAGATTCGGTTCTTTTTAGTCGAATTGCCGCTTCATGCTCTTTAATACGTTCAAGCTGTCTTCCTGTTTCGCCGACATAGATTTTACCTTCTGGACATGTACATATTAATTTGTAGACGACTCCCGCTATTTTCAAAGGGTCCCTTGAATGTCCTACCATTCCTCTATTCACCACATAAATACTTTTGCTTAATCTATTTTTCTGTTCACCCACTAAGTTGACAGAACAATTTTTAAAGTTATTTTTATATTTTTCAAAAATTTTTTTAATATATGGAATTTTAATGTATAGATTATTACTTTTCTCTTTTTTTACATTATATCTACTGATGGTACAACAATTGTACCACTTACGTATTAATTGTTGCGGATAATCGTTAAGCAAATATTTTTTAAACAGGTTTTTAGTTTCAAGTTCTATATGCTTCTGCAATGTTGTTCTATTAAAAAATTTTTCTTAGTTCCATCAGAAAAACGTTTCTTTTTATACCTAAAGAACAGTACGATTTATAGTTGATTACTTTATCATTATTACAACTTTTTGTATACTTACGAAATAGTAGTGTTTTTTCCTGTCGTGTGATTGTAACATCTAAATAGTTAATTTCATTATTTCTCTCTTCTTCGTAGGTGAATCTAATATCATTGTTTAAACTGTTTGCATAAGTTTCAATGTTTTTGGCTGTAGTAATATTGGAATCATACAGGATCAATATGTCGTCTACATACCTGGCATAAAAGGAAATACCTTGGGACTGGAAAATCTTTTGATCTAGTGATGTCATGCATATATCTGCAATCTTCGGGCCTATAACGGACCCCATTTCTATCCCATCTTTTTGTTGATAAAAGTCTGTAGAAACTGAAAAATAGTTGTTTTTAAAAGCAAATTGTATAAATTCTAAAATGTAATTAGGTAAACAATAATTACTTAAACATTCTGAAACAAAATTCCACTTAATTGATGGGTACATTGATTTCACATCCAGACTCATAAGTCTAAAGGATTCCTTACTTTGACCATATAACAGATGCGAGATTAGCTGATCTGTATTTTTTATACTGTATCTAGAATCTGGTATACACTGTAAATAATTTTTTATATAATGTTCTAAATTATACAATATAGAATATTTAAAGTCCACAAGAGGTCTATAAACATTTCCTACTTTATGAGTTTTAAGTCTAATATTAAGTTGCGGGATACGTATCTTGTTAAAATCCATTATCTTTTTATAATCTTGGCTTGTAAATTCTTTTTTATGCGTCTTCATCAACTTTATTAATCCTTTTTTAATATCTTCGGTTGGATTGTTATGTAGCTGTTCATATTCATCAGTAGATACTATTTCTTTTTTCTTTAATTGTAAATCTGAATTCGTAATAATTATGAGTGCGTGAGATTTATCTGCTTTAATGATAGATAATTGTTTATATTTAAAATATTTCATTAATCTATTCATCTTACTAGTTATATTAATTGCTTTTTTGTCTACTATATATTGTCTATACGCACCTTTACCCTTAAACTTATGAAGATCTTTACTTAAGTGTATTCTCAACTGTTTTTTATCTTCTGATTTTCCTGGGATTCGTCGAATAGCGCACTCTATTTCGGCTATAACTTCAATTGACTTTGAAAAAATGGGAAAGTTCATATTATCTCCATACGACAATAACCGTAAGTAATCATTCGGGACATCAACGCTTGTTAAATTTATAATTAATTTATTTAACCATTCTTCTTTATCTGCTATTGAAGGATAATCAAATTTTTTCGTTAATTTAATACTCTTCTTTACATTATACTGATTATTAGTATTCATATTATTACTATTTTTGTTATTACTATTTCTACTGTTATCAGTTTTCTTCATTAATTTAATTTTTTTAGATAATAAATACATCTGTTTACCTTTTTTCTTTATGACAGACTTTATAATTGATCTTTCTATATTAACTATGTCGTCATATCAGGAAGACAGCTTGAACAACGTATTAAAGAGCATGAAGCGGCAATTCGACTAAAAAGAACTGAATCTCCGTGGCATCAACATTGTAAAAATAAGAATTGTATCATAAATAGAAATAATATTAAAATATTGTATAAAATAGAAAATATTGTAACGAGACGCATCGTTGAACATTATTGCATCAAAAGTTATGCAAATGTCATCAATTTGAATACTGGTTTATCTGTAGATGCATGCTGGGATAGTTTGATAGAATATAAATGTAACAGTGTTGTAAAGGTGTAATATCCACTGAAGAGGCAAACGATTTTGTGAAATGCATTTGGATAATAACGTATGGATAATGAACAATAAAGTAAGAAATATTTGTTAATTTTTAAGGTGTCCATCTCAGTCCTTCGCTCATTTCGAAATCGGATAAAAAAGAGTTGTTTTTTAAAACTCGTTTATTTTTAGAAAATTTACAATTTTTTAAAGATTATTGTTTTTAATGACCACAATATATTTAGTATTGAGAAATATAAGTGAAATTTCAATAAAAAAGAAAAAAAGTCACCTGTTGTTGCCAGGTGTATTATTATGTTTTTTTACTTTTTTTATATGTTCTCCACAGTCCATCCCACTTTTTTCTGCATCCTTCCCCAGACACTTCTACTCCTGTTTCGGATATTTCTGCAGCAATTCTGTAGAAGCAATGTATTGGCATTACAATGAACGGTTACCATTAGCATAGGGCTGTTTATGTATTAGTTCGCCTTAATATACTTGTGTTATCCACAATGATGGATATAGTGCACATCTTAATGGTGTAGTTTCTACATATCAGTCTCTTGCACTTCTTTGTTTATTTTTGATGGGAAAATGCAACGCTTCTTCCATTTCCCACAATTATTAACTTTTTATTACCTCTTATAAGGATTTTAACTTCAATATTGTGGTTCATAACACGACAAAATGTAGTTTGTCATTGTAAATATTTTCACAAGTTGAAACCAAAGTTTTCACAGACAAACTACAACTACGAGCAATTGTTTATTGTGACGCCGTCACAATGCCGGAGATGCAAATTTTAATGATATTTTTAAATCGTTTAATTTAAAACATGTGCTTTCCACCTCAAATTAGTAGTGGCTTGCCCCTGTACATCATACTTTTTCTTTAACAATAGAGTCGTGTTAATAGGTCATCTATTAACTGTTTTCGGGAGGTGGAGTTTCGAATTGAAAAACCGTAACTTCCGGTTTGCATCGGAAGTTCTTATATAGTTAATTGGACCTCCCGTTCCTAAAATTTCCATATCTGGTCTCGGATTTCATCTAACTCCGTTCTCGAAATTAAGACAGACAGTGGGAATTTGGAGGTATACAATTTTTTCCAATTGCATTCCCCTGAGGTCACTGGTTGACGCGAACTAACGGATTGTAATGCCGATTGGAAACATCCAGCTTTGACTTTGACTCTCGTAGACATGACAAAATTTGGAAATAAATGTAAATTCCTTCCAAAGCAAAATTGTCGCGTTGTAAGTAATGAAGGCAAAAAAAGAAAAAAAATTCTTAGCCGTCAAAAAATAAAATATCATGGCGAGCGAAAGTTTCAAAGTTGGATCAACACTTGCGGACCAAGTCGAGCGGAAGTGTCAAATTGATTAATCGATCAAATTAAGAATTTAGGAGAAAGATCCTTTAATAGCCTGATCACGGTGATCGATTGGTTTAGTATAAACTAATCACTCTGTTATCGGTGAAATGTCATAGAAACTGCTGTATGCAGCGTGATGTGGTACGCACCATCCTTCATGAAAGTGGTCGACTCAAGGCAACATCACTATTGCAGTTGGGATATGACAATTGTTGAACATCTTTTGGTATCTGGGCTATCATAAAGCATGCCACAGTTTCATTGGGTCTAGCTTCTCCGAAGAATGGCCCAAGAATAAATATGGCTATAAATCTACACCAAACTGTGATTTAGAGTAGTGGAGTGGAATTTGCTGTAAAACATGAGAGTTTTCTGAGACCCAGTTACAAGTTACAATTGTTCAACTATTATAAGATGAAAATGTGCCTCATTCCACGGGATCTTCCATGGTCACGACACATCCACTTCCATTCTGACAAGGAAAGTCAATGCAAAGGTCAGTCGAGTTTTCCTGTCGGCAGCAAGCAATGCTGGGTTTGGCTGATCTGATACGAATAATAATGAATTAATTTTCTCATTTTTTTCTATACTCTGCTATAAGATACACCTAACTTCTGTGACACTGTACTTTTACTACGGAGTCTGCAACATTATTCGTAGACTGTTCAAAAACAGTTTGTGATAACATCTTTAAGTACTTGGGAAGTGATAGGTTGCACTGTTGCTGGGCTGAACTTGCAGATGTTCAGTTGCCTCGAATCGAGTGAGCAATCTCCTGAGAGCTTGTGAAATAGTGGAGTCAATGGTCCTCGGCGAACATTCTTATGCATAAAACAGCTTTACAAGAAGTGCACGTTTCGGAAAGGTAACGGCTATTGCAGCTGTTAAGAATAGCACTCAACAGTTGTGGCCACTTTTGGCTGTAACACGTTTGCTTACGCAAAGGAAGTCGTGTTTTCGTTGCTTTCAGCACTAAAAATGCCCTAGGGATAAGTTTTGATCCCTTTTTTTCAGAAAATATTACTGTGAGAAGCCGGGCTAATATTTTTGTAATTTCGACGATCCTAATTATTTAGTTTCTGTTCAAGAAAAGAGAAAATCATATTTAAGCCCAAATTAATAAATTTAAGGGAAAAAATTCGCTAGATTTTTTCACCGATAACACTTCTTTTGTGGGTGACACATTCCGACAAAACTACTCATCTAAGGATGCGTTAGAAAAATTCGGAAATTGAACTAACCACCAGCACGCTGCATGACCTTACTAAATATGTTCATTAGAATAGCAGGGGGAATAACTCCAAATAAAAATAGAGAGGGAAGAAAGGTCAAGAGAGAGTTCTCCTGTCCGTTTTGAAGTGTGTGTTTATCCCCGCCGATTTCCCCCGTTGTTATCGGGGGAAATCGACCATTGCGAACTAATTATTGCGGATTGTCCGAAATTTTGTCAGTTACGTATATTTGTAATAAATTTTAAAGAATAAGACTTTTAAATTTAAAGTTTTAAAGAACTATAAAATTTTGAATTTATCAATTGGCTAGCCTAACAAGAAAATATTTAAATCTGAATAAATAGTTTTTAATGACTAGTATAATAGCTTCTAATAAGTGAGCTCAAAAATAATGATATAATCTACAAAATTTTTAATTAGTACTTATAAACAGATCTTAATAGATATCAACAAATTAAACAAGTTGAGCTGATAAATATCTGTTAAGTTTGTTAAAAAAATAATTGTAAAAAATATATGTAATGAGAACAGTTAAAATTATGTTTTTAAACGTGCTAAAGATAGAAATATTAAAAAATAAAGTTACTTAAAGTAAAAAATAAAAAAATAGTTAAAATTTATCAAATACTTTTTTAATTAAAAAGAAAGAAATATTATCGATTGTCTTTTGAGTTATATAAAGTTTTCTTTTAATCTTTCTAACTTGACAGTTTCAGGCAAAATAATTTGGAAAAAGTTGCCAAGTATATAAATATATAAGCCAATATTTGTCTAGTAAAATAAAATGATGGTAGCATTGACTTTATTTATTTTTTTAATTTTCTAAAAGCATATTCTTATAAGTATATGCTTTTAGAAAATTAAAAAAATAAATATATCAAATTTTAGAATTTCGTTTAAACTAAAATTGATGACACAGTCTGTTGAAACATGCCATTTATTTACTTTCAATGTTCCGGAATACAAAATTTTGACGACCGATCTTGCTTTTTAGGCTATTTGGCTTTCAAAAAAATTAAAAAAATTCTCTTTAAAACAATGAAAAAATATATTCAATTAAAGACAAATATAAAATATTGATATTGAAAATTAATCGAAAGAAGAAACTTAACAATTATTTATAATCTAAATTCTCTTCATTTGTATTTAATAAAACTTTAACATCTAATAAAGTACTGTACATAAACAAGAATTTTAGTTATATAACATGTATTCAATTTATATTAACTAAAGAACGAATTCTGTAAAATGCATTTTCGACACTAAAATACTACATAATACTTATTAAAGGAAAATTGATAATAAATTTATTTTAAAATTTATTAAATTTTTATACAGTTTCTATGCAATTTTTATCCTCGAAAGGTCAAATTGAATCGAAATACAAATGGAACCCTGAGAAACTTTTGTTATTCTTACATACGCATTTCGAACTTAAGCATTTATGTCTTCTCTCTTCTTAGTGTTTAAAAACAATTAAAAAAATCTTTTACAAATACTCCAGTCCTCTTTCACGGCATGGACTTATATTGACTATCTCCTTAGTATATTTTTATAACAATAATTTTTTAAATTACTAACTGGGAACAACCTCAAGGTTTTATTTCATCCGAACATGCTTATATAACACATATAAATTAAAAACAGTTATAAAATAAACAAATAACGCATTTGATTCATTAACTTTAAAAAAGTTTCAAATGATTCGCGGAGCCCACTTTGGGCTTGATTTGAATAACTAATTACAGTAGGTGATAAGTTAACGAACATAATCCGTTCCAAGACTTTATTCGCTATCCTAATTGTTCGTTAACCGATTATCGATTTACCATAGGTTTTTATGGGAATTTGATTAATTCGTTCTGTTGACCCCAAAAAATAAAAAAATAAAACATATAAATAAACGTAGCAAGAAAGTATATAATAAAAAATACAGTCTTGCATTCTGTATGTAATCATGTTTTTTCCGTTTGTGGGGGTTAAAGAATCTGTCTAATGTCGATTGATTTTCTCTCTTCAGGATTTTTCGGAAGTAATTAATAGCATTGTAATTGTAGAGATCCCTAAGCCTATTAACCTCAATTTGGTTTGGATGCCATTCTAAGACCGTTGTTCTGACATCCCCCACTTCTTCAAAAGATCTTTAATAGCAGATGTCGGCATTAATCCTCTTTTTCAGAAGAAAACATATCTGCTGAGTAGGGATTGCAATCCAGCAGTGTTTTGAATCCAGCTGGATTTTTGCTGGATTGAAATCATTCCAGCTGGATCCAGCGCGGATGTATTTTTGGTGCAATAAAGTGTTATCTGTCTATCTATCTATCCTACAATTTATGTTTTTTTTTAATGAAATAAAACATTTTAAAAAATACTTTAAAAGCTTTTATTATTTGGACTGGTCACTATAAATCAGTAAAACTTTTTACACATTTAGGTAATAAACTTAACTTTGGTTCGGTTTAACATTTGAAATAGAGATAATTAACTTTAAATGTTTAGTTAGATTATAATTATAATGTAATCTTTAAGTTAAATAATAGCAAAGGTAATTCTACTGATTAATTTATATTAATATATTATAATAATGTAAGGACGGATAATCAGTGGCTAAGTGGCTATCAGTCTTACCAGTTTTCATATATAGGCTCTACATATTAGTCTGTAGTTATTTATATAGGTATATAAAACTATGTACTGAAAGTAGAATAAGTTAAATAAACTACACCTTTATCAATCCAGAAAAATTTAATAAAATAATAACGTTTTCAATCGTTTTTAACGATCTTCCTCGGTTACAAAAAAAATAGAACATTAAATATAGAACATAAAATGTGTTCGGAATAAATATGAAAATTAACGGAAAACGCCCAAACGGACAAAATATAGATAAATAAACAAAATAAATAGCGGAAAAAATATATACAGGGTGTTTTTTTTTAAACTGACGGTACTCAGAAACATCTGTAAAGCAATCTAACAGCCGGACTGTCGCCAAATTTGGGAGAGTGACTAAGGATGACATGGAAAAGAGATTCCGCGAAGAAAAAAGTAGTACCTAAATTCGCCGGTAGAGGAGGATTTGGCGCTGTTGTAGCGAAAAAGCTACCAGCACTTCACTGAAGAAAGGGTCATCAGTCGCTTTTTTCCACTTGCATGACCGCCTCGCTCCCTGTTACTTTTTCCTGTGGGGTTACTTAAAGTCCAAGGTCTATCTTGGTAGCGTCCCAAACTCGATGACTTTGAAGGACAACATTTCTCGAACTGTGATGAACATTCCTGCGGACATGTTACGTTCGGCCATAGAGAACACGGTGTTCAGGATGCAATGAGTTGTCCAGCAGGACGGTGATCACATTGAAGAAGGGAGAAGGTTATTTGCTGATTAATTAAACTTTCGTTATTACACTGAAACCGCTGTCTGATTATTCATTCGTGTGTTTGTTAATTGCAGCTGGATTTTATGCAGATTTTTAGCTGTTTTGCTACAACAGCGCCAAATCCACCCCTACCGGAAAATTTGGGTACTACTTTTTTCTTCGCGGAATCTCTTTCCCATGTCGTCCTTAGTCACTCTCCCAAATTTGGCAACAGTCCGGCTGTTAGATTGCTCTACAGATGTCTCTGAGTACCGTCAGTTTAAAAAAAACACCCTGTACATAAGATCCAACGAAACCAGCATTGTCCGTTAATAACATTAATTAATGTAAAAGGATCTCCACATGGTAGACAATGAGACCGCATCCCTATGATTTATACAACCAGTTGTCATGTGCGCCTTGCAGATTTCCAATCTCTCTAGATGTTTGACCGTTTGCCTATTCGTCGTCGTTTTTATAATTGCCGCTTGATCCATTGGACGTTAACATCCTTCTGTCTTGCGTATGATGCCAGCGCAGTGTTGTCAAGGTTCTTACTGATTGTATATTTGTGTCTCGAGCCTTTGTTTTAAACTGCGCATCGTTGCACCTACATAAACAAGCTTGGAATTGAAACGTTGGTTGTGTAAAGGCACCGAATATATACCCGTTGTTGAATTCCGATCCTCTTTCTTTTTATCGTTTCTTAATAGTTTGAAAACAGTGGGATTACGTCGGTATACAATACGAAAATTATCAGACCTGGCAGTACATCTATGTATCTTGTTTAAAAAAAAATGGGATGTAATTAAGCACTATTCTTTTTATATTTATTCCAAACACATTTTATGTTCTATAGTTAATGTTGTATTTTTTTGTAACCGAGGAAGATCGTTAAAAGCGATTGAATACGTTATTATTTTATTAAATTTTGCTGGATTGATTAAAGTACAGTTTATTTATAAGTAATTTAATTATTAGTGTTAGTAAAGTAGTGAGTAAGTAATTAGTAGCAGTCTAGTAGTTAGCAAAGCGGCAACGCGACGACGTAGACTTTTTCGCAATTATTTAGAAAGTTAATTGAGTATTTGCGGATCCGCAGCGCTGGATCCAGCACCAAGTGCTGGATCCAGCAGGCCGAGAAATGCCCTGGATCCAGCTGGATTGCTGGATGAGGGATCCAGCAATTGCAATCCCTACTGCTGAGTTTCTTGGTGTTCTTCATTCAAGAGTTCTTGGCGTTCTTCTGTCGTCAGTTCAGTTTCAGGTTTCATTATAAGCTCTTCAATGTTCTTTATTTCTCAGATGTGATTTTATTACTCCTTAATCTGCTTGAGTCGTCTTGATTATACAGTATCTTTCTTAGATAAGATTGAACTGTGGCCTCCTATAGACCTGTTTGAGCCATACTGCCCAGCAACATCAGATATCTTCTGTCCACTCTCTACCTTTGCTATTATACTCTTACCTTTCGAAAATAAAATCCGACGCAAAACTTAACGAGTGCCTGCCCGACAGGCTCGCGAATACTATAAAAGAATTGTTTCTGTCTGAAAAATAAAAGGCTGGAATTACAAGGAAGAGTTTTAAAGTTCGGATGAATTCTATTTGATCAGTATATACTGGGTTGAGCGTCGATGTCGACGTCTTCCCCGCTCCGAAAAGTTCCGAATTGTTGCCTGGAGACAAGAGAAGACCAATCGGTATTCGTTATTTTACATCGTTTCTTCTTATGTTTGTTCTGTGAGGTGTTCGTTGTCCAAACATAAAAATCTTTCGCGAAAGTATTCCGTTATCAGAACTGTTCGTTAACCGGTCATTCACTGTATTTAGTTACGATATAAAAAAAAAGAAAAGAAAAACTGCTTTTATATTAATTTTATAATTATAAATGAATAATGAATAGAAATTATTTTTAAATTTTATTTACAATTCATTTTTATTATAGAAAATTTTAAAGGATTAATTAAATTCTATGATATGAAAAATATTTTGAGGTTTAAAATATAAATTTAGGTGTAAAATCAATAAAGGAAGACGTTTTTATAAATACTTTAGTAATATATTTAGATAGGAATAATAATATATTAATAGAGCAGAGTAATTATCATATGCACCTTATACAATGTATCTAGGCTGTAGTAAAACGTTTATCACGTAAAAATCTTTTTTATAAGTTTTCCTCAAATTTTTTTCGTTTATCATCAATAAATCACAAAAGTCAAATTAAATTTCCTTTATTAGAGGTCATAACTCTCATTCTCTTTCAAGAAATCATTCTAAAAATACAGTTATACTTTCCTAAACTTGAAATCTAATATTTCCCGAGAATTTTTATTCACTGTTCTTAAATATATAAGACGTGAAAGAAATATATTTTTTCACGAAAGAAATTCTTTTTAAATGGCATTATATATTTCACATTATTATTAACTATGTTACATAATAATTTCTGCAACTCACGTTAGTTTCTAAAATAGACTACTATGTGCATAAATAACACCCAATGTTAGTCAATATTTTTATTATCCATAAGAAAACAATAAAAATATCTACGTTCTTTCAGAGATAATTTTATATTTTTTTTTTTTTTTAGAGGAACGTATTTTAAATGACATTTTAATACTCTATCGTTTTTAGAACGAAAACAATGTTGTCCTATATTGCTCCCGGAGAACGTTTAGCGTTAATTAATGGCAATAACCTCAAAGTTTTAAAGTAATATCTAAGAACTTTATTATACGAAACAAAATAGAGATTAGAACTGTGATATATAAATAATAATACAAAAAAATTGTTCTCGAATGACAGAAATTATTTGTTCGGAATTCTTAGATATTTTAAGCTAATGCGAGAAAATAATACTAATTTTAGTAATCTTGCAATAATTTATCGAATCTATATTTAAAACGTTTGTAGAAGTTATTCTGATTATTCCTGATATACAGTATTTCTCGCTATAACAACGACTCAAAAAAGTAATTAAAGTTGAGGTTTATCTGAATTGAGTTGAGTTTTTCCTGAAGACGGTAGCACAAGAGTTTCAAATTTGCTCGTTACGATTATATATTATCTTCGAAAAGTCGGTTAATATGTGTAAAATTATGTATGTTATTGAGACACTTTAACGTTGTAACGTTGTAACGTATTATCTGTCGAATAGTAATATTCGACAGATAATATTACTATTAAAAATAAATGTTATGTAATTCATAAAATAATCGAAAAAAATTTTTTTCGACTATCTTTGTTTGGGAAAATTAATACAGATGGAATAATTTTCCAAATAAAGACATATTTTTTAAAGTGAAGGATGAAATATGCAGGAGGATAAATATAAAAACTCACATATAATGTACTCGTATATGTTTCAAAGTTTCGACACATTGCAGTTCACTTTTTACAATGAACAAAGCTGAAACATGTCATATTTTCTGTTTAAGCTGATCCTACATATAATACGAGTAGATAATATGTGAAATTTTCCCAAGAGACTGCATAAAGTTCTTTTCCATCTCTTCTGTCACCATATTGAATTAAAATCAACAACCTATCTTAATTAATATTTTTAAAATTGAATTTTTAAGCTAATATTTTCTTTGTTTTATGCGTGATATTGTCCTTATATATATACTGTATATGTGTGTGTGTGTGTCATTAGCTTTGTTATATTATTGCATACATATTTCCCAAAAATACATGAATTATATTAGATATTGTAACTGTGTTAAAAACGATTTTATAAGTTATAATATAATAACTGACGATAATTATTGAAATTATTTTTTCATTATGCAATAGAATATCATGTTACTATGGCATATATTATAATGTATTGAAGAATGAATGATTTTTTTTTTAGGTTAAAAACTATTTTATAATTTTTCCTACTTGAAATGATGGTAATGTTGGCCCCAATATACGATAATTCTCTTTTTGAATAGTTCTCATGAATGTTTTATGCATCAGGAGAACAATATACTTAAACTCATAAAATAGATATTCGTTATGTATGAAAAAGGCTATTGTATAGTTGTATAATTGTATTAATATTGTTTTATGCATATAAAAATATCTCAATAACTTATTTTAATAACTGTTTTGTTTTAAAAATTAATTTTTAATAATTTTAAAAGAAATGTCGTTGATGAGGTTCTACATTCAAGATAAAAATGATCCATGTTTAAAGTCACCAAGAAAATAATGTCTTATAAAATTTAATAAAACTTTAAAAAAGAATTATTATACATTCGTAATTACTTTATAAATATAATCATTTATTTTAAAAAAATGTATAGTTACTATTATAAATAAATAAAGATTTATTTATTTCAATTTTTAGAAATTATATTATTAGCAAAACTTACATAAAAACATTAATTATTATTTTAAAAAAAATTAGATAAGAATTATGACTTGCAAATGTGAATTTGATATTTAAATATAATTGGATTACAAAAATATCTTTTCATTTTAGATATAATCAATACCATTTATTTTACAGAACCTGATAATAATCTATACATTAAACATTTATTTATTAATAAATTTCCACGACGTTTAATAGATTACTTCCTTAACGAGGTATCACAGTGTAGTAGTTCAACAAGTTTTTTCTTTTAATTACTTAGCAGAGAATATAAATTCTTTTTCTCACTAGAACAGATGCTTCATACAAATAGCACAGTAACTGTTAGAAGCCAAAAATCATGCTCAGTTTCAAAATTGCTGTTAGTATTTTGTTATGTGAACTTCTTATTGTTAGTGAGTATATATATTTTATAACTATATTATTTTGTCAACTTACACGAATATATTATGCAAATTTTTATTTTAAATTTTATAGGATTTATTTATTCATTCATTTACTTTTAACTAGATTAATATGTTAAATTTTATATTTCTAAATTAAAGAGTCAGTTTTAAATAAACGGATTGAAATTATAGCTAGTGTTTAATAAGTGCCAAGTTTCCAAAATCACTGAAGTTGAAATGGATTTGTTAGCGGAATAATCAATAACCCAAAGTTGAACTGTGACCCTAATTTTGCTCATAATGAGCAGACTTTTTACAAGGATTCGCTCGGAAGGAATTAACTCGAAAAGCATTCAGATATTTACAGAATCTCCCACGACAATGGCAAATAATGATAATTTTAATCTTGATTTTCTATATAAAAATAAATTTTTAGATTACAGAATTAGTAAATTCAGAATTTAAGATACAACAATTTAATATAATATGCATATTTCTCTTATTTAATTATTGCATTTAATTTTTTGAAATTGCATACTGAATGTGATGATTAATATTTTCATATTCAGTTCTATTTTTAATTTTAAAAGTAAAAAATGAGGAATACCAATAAAAAAACAAAAATTAAATATTATTGTTATTATTATTAGATTTATTTTTAATAAAATGCATTTTAAATTACTTTCATGTATATTTTTTATTTATTTAGGAACTATTCATAGTCAAGGTTATTACGGTTACGAACACAGAGATAATTATGGATATCGATCATTTTTTATTTACAGTAGTAATGAATTATAAATTTACATTTTTACGTTTAGTTTAATTGAAAAATTCATGATAATAATTGATATTATTTATTTAGAATCTGTGGAAAAAAATTCGGAAAAACCCGAAAATTCTGACCAAATGGAAAAAATGCCCGAATCTAAAAACATGAAAGAAAACTTTGAGTCTGAAAAAATGAAGAAAGATTCTGAAAAAATGAACGAAGACTCTCAAAAAATGAAGGAAAATTCTAAAAATATAAAAGAAGATTCTAAAAATATAAAAGAAGATTCTAAAGAAATGAAGGGAGATTCTAAAAAGATGAAAAAGGATTGTAAAATGACGAAGAAAGATTCTGGAAAAATGAAGGAAAAAGAAAACGAAAGTTCTAAAAACGAAAATGAAGGTCAGTCTTAAAAAATAAATTTAAAATTTTTTATAAGATTTTAAATAATATTATATTTCTAAGTGAAATGCAATACCAATATACAAGAAAGACACACTGAAATCTTTGTTCCTAAATATAAGTATTATTTTCTGAGAAATGTTTATTAATTACTATATAAAGTTAATATTTGGTTAAATTAAATCTACATGAATATTTCTTAGGTACAAATTGATAAAACTTCTTATTTTTCAGTTGAATCGTATTCGATTGAAAACAGAGATACTGGTGAGTAAATTTGTAAATGTATAAATAATAAATAAATTTGATAAATGAATAACTTTCAAACTAATAAAATGATTGATTTTAATAAAAGAAGTTATCATTCGGATCTTTAATCATTTCTTCTAAATGAAAAAAAAAATGATTAAAGTTCGCAGGCCACAACAATTATTGAAATATTTAATATTTATTAGTAATTTAATAATCGACAGCATTACTTTCTTATACTTTACTATATAAACTTTATTGTTTTTAATGATAAAATTCACGACATTTTGTAGACAATTTTAGATACAAATATTGTATTAATTACAATACAATTAGTTCAAAATAACTATGAAGTTATAAAAGATTTACAGTATTATTAAAAATCTAAAGAGATGTTTTAAGAGTAAATTTTTTATTACTTTAAAAGAAAATCGAGATTTTTAAAAGAAATATTTAAATTTCTTAATATTTTAAAGCTTTATTTCTCAATAAAGCTTTAAAATATCTAAAAAAGTTATTTTAATGATAAAATTTTCCAAAATTTATCTTGCTTATACTATTTTTTTAATTAAAATTAATTATAAATTTTTAACTACTGTATTTTCTTATGGTTAAACTGGACAAGTATAGCCTAATATTCGCAAAGCTCTTTCTTTCAACATTCTTTTGATTGATTCAAAACTGTTAAAAACTTTAAACTAAAATCTAATTTATTTTAAAAAAATTGAAACATTTTAAATAAAAAGAAATTTTAACACTTGAACATTTTTTGAGTTTAACGATTAAATAATTACAGGAACAATAGACTAATATTTAATTAAAGTTGAGGAAAATTTTATTAATTTTAGCTTTATTTCTAAGAAAATTAAGGAAGTAAAAAGAAAATATTACAGTAGAAACATACAATACACCTTATCGCTGAGAACAAACAATTTATTACCTAAAACTAACGTTTTCGGCCCAATTTATGGATTACAGAAATACAATTTATGGAATACAGAAAATATTACTTTTATTATCCATTAAAAATGATTATTAATAAAGAAAAAGTAGGTCCTAAGTCAAAAGTAGTTTTATTGTAATGAATGAATTTTTTATTGAAATTTTAGTCTATCAAATGCTAGAAAATTAATAAATTGTCTCACTGAAAGACAGATTATTTCCATTGAAAAATTAAAAAATATTGTTAATATGAATTTAGATAAAAATTTAATCATTATTTATAGTAAATATATTTATTATTTTATTACCAGTTAATTTAATAAAATAAAAAAAAAACATGGCAAAAATGATTACTTTGATTGATTGTTATTCTTATTAACTAATATAAATTAAATATTACAGTAGTTAAAAGACAATAACTTAATATGAGAAAAGTATAGTACATATTTAAAAATTTGAAAATTTAATTATATTTATTAGCAGTACGTTATTGTATATAAATATTTTTATAAATTAAAGAAATACAGAGCTTATTTTTAAAATATTCTTGAATTTTTCCATTGTTTACTATTTAAATTGCTCATTAAATTACATGTATATATTTTTTAATTTCAGTTTATACAGATCCGACGACATGGCCATGTTTATATAAATTCTGCATGGGAAAGAATCAGTCGCCAATTAATATCGATACTGAAATGATTACAGTCAACACCGAAATGGGACCTTTACAATTTCAAAATTACGATAAAGATCTGGAGAATTTAACAATATCAAATTATGGTTATTCAGGTAACATATAAATTAATTTTTAACTTGAAGAATTGATTAGTTTTGACTAATAAAGATAATAATAATTTTAATATATCAATTCTGCTTTCCATAATTTTAAAAATCTGAAATAAAAATTTTAGTGGTGATAACCATTCCAACGTCATCAAACGTTACTATAAGCGGAAAAGGCATTGAAGGAATGTATGGCCTTGCTAAAATTTTAATTTTTTTTGGCAAAAATCCTAGTAAGGGATCTGCTCATACAATTAACAGTAACTACTTTAATATGGAGGTAAGATTTTTTAATTTTTTTTTAGAAATTTCATTAAGATTTAAAATTATTAAAATGAATCAATTACTTAACCATTTACTGGAGGAAAACAAATTTATTAAACTTCATATAAAATTTCAATATGCTTATAAATTATCTTTTCATACTATTTGCGAAATAATTAATATTAATTAATATACACACTAAAAGAATAAACTAAAAATTATGTCGGTTGAATGTTGTGAATCATTCTACTCGATAAAAATACAGATTAAAACCAATTCGGATCTTCATAAATCATGAATATTCGTGAATAGTTCAACTAGGAGAATCGTCCTACACCCATGCTGGCAGGTTTTGATGTGAGTGGGGCATTCTAATAGTGAATAAGAATTAAACCTTATAGCCACATTGGCCAAACTATAGTACTGTAAATAAAACTGCTGTTATAACTGACGAGCTATAAAATTCATAAATTACAATGGTTAAAGTAGTTAAGCAAATTGAAAGACAGCGATAATAGTTAACGATATGATGAATTTTCATGATAGTTCTTGACGTAATATTAAAATTATTTACGAAATGAATTAATAACTGCGAAAACTTCAAAAATTTGCTACATAATACAAATGTTCTTTATAAGGTCAAGAAAATCTCAATTGAAAATATCATTAATATGATTAATATAAAGAAATTTAAGAAAAGAAATGAAAAAAATTTAAATGTACAGAAAAATCACGAGGAAAAGATATGAAAAACAGGATAAATTGAAATAAAGCATTGGAGGGCTTGTACTTATATTGCACATTCAAAAGCGGACTAATTACTCTTTAATAACGTGTGCTAAGGAAATAATATTTAAAAATTTCTGTTTTAGTTATAAATACATGAAGTTTTTAATATTCCATTGTCTTGCCAACAGCAACTGAAGAAAATGGCTGTCAAAAACAATTCATATTTTTTTTTTTTTCTAATGAATGGCGCCATAAAAGCAAACTTATTTTCTTAAGTCAAAAACAAAGTCCACACAACTAAATTGTTGTTTATAAATTATTGATAAATGAAGAAGGCAGTCAATCGCGATTCGTTTACTGCAATAAATTTTTTAGATATATAAAATCTATTTCATGATAACTTAGTTAAAGATATAAAAATTATATAAATCATACTGAATTTTACAAATTTTTTCCGCTACATTTAAATGTTGTAATAAATTATTTCGTTATTTATTTATTTATTTTTTATTTTTTTGAATTTTCTTTTGTATTTAGTGGCATTGATACACTAGCAATTGAAGTAATTCGAACTGCACTAATTTTTTTAAATTTTTTATATGCAAATAAATGTTATTGAATGTACTAATTTTTTTGGTATTCACTCAAATAACTGCTATAAACAATTCTAAAAGGAAGTTTATTTTAAAACGTTCAAAAAACAGAATACAATTAATTCGTAGAAATTTATAAATTAACTAGCTGACCCGGCCACGCGTTGTTGTGGCTCAAAATGTATCTATTATAAATGTGTAACACTTCCCCCGTGGGGGAAATTTCAAAAAATTCCTTCTTAGTGTACATTCTCTTGACGTACCCTATTAAAACGCAATCAAAAACGCATCTAAAATAGTATAATAAAAGCCGAGTTCTTCACAGTAAGCCTTAATCCCGTCACTTTTCCCGCTGGGGAATATCGAAAAATCCCTTTTTAGTGTATATTCTGTTGACGTAACCTATTAAAACGCAATTAAAAACGCAAAAAAACGCATGTAAAATAGTATAATAGAAGCCGAGTTCTTCACGGTAAGCCTTAATCCCGTCCATCTCCCCCCACTGGGGGAATTTCGACATGTATATTATATAAAAACACGTGCGTATTCGAATGCAACGTTGTGTCAAAATTTCAAAGGAATCGGTAGGAACAAACGAACGTTATATTTTATTTATATTAATATTTATATTAAGTAATAATTTTAATAAAATAGGAATAATTAATAGTTATTCTCCTAACCTCACTCAGACTCTATTACACTGTAAGACAACAACACCTTGATGCTGAGAACCTTTAACTTTAATCATAAACAAACGTTTTCGGCCCATTCCATGGCCATCGTCAGGCTAACAACATTCGAATACTGTTCCGAATAACCAATTTCAAATTTAAATAAAATACAAAAGAACTCACGCGCGATGCTAAACAACGTAAACTAAAACTAATATAAACAACATAGAAAAGAACAAACGAACGTTATATATTATTTATATAGATAGATAGAAAATGATCTGCTTCAGTCCATTCTCACAGAAAAGCATAATGCCTGACAGAAAAGCAAACTTAGTTCGTCGGAAGGTAGCGCCATCTGTTGGACATAAAAGCCTTAATTTATATATAAATATATTTTTGAAAGGGGGAGATGGTGTAGGGGTATGAAAAATAGATAGTAGCCGATTCTCAGACCTACTGAATATGCATATCAAATTTGGTAAAAATCGGTAAAGCCGTTTCGGAGGAGTACGGTAACTAACATTGTGACACGAGAATTTTATATATAAATTATTTAACTGTTATATCTATGAAAAACCTTTGACTTTATTTATGTTAATTGATTTTGCTAATTATATATTTGTAAAGTATTTCTACGTATTTCTATTGGGTTTCTTGTATGAATTTGTATTATATAACACTATAGAAATAATAATGTTTGGTTTCTTTTGAAATGTTAATTAAATGTATTGTGTTTTCTTAAAGTTTAACTATATTTTTAAGCATAACTTTGACAATTATAAAATTAAAATAGAATAATTAAAGTACTCCGTTTTTATAAGGAAAAATAAGCACATATACAAATAAATGATGTACAGTACAATATATTGTTACGAGATATTATAACGTTACATTTATACTATTAATATAATAAAGGTAACGTTTGAGGAATTAATCTAGAGAATTTTATGTGGAAAATAATGATGCTCAAGTTGATTTTTCGTTAAATTATTGAATTTTTTCTTTGTTATAAATTTAAGGACAATAAAAATAATAAGAACACGATATGTGGAAATTTAATCATTACATTAGAAGTGATAGAGATATGACGTTAGTTAATAGTTTATAATTGAATATAAGGAATGAATAATCTGATAGATTTAAAAGATAATATTATAGAATACGTTTTAATTTCTTATAATGTTCATTGATCCATGCTTTGCAAAGTCAGATCGTTAATAATTTATAAAACATGAAAACCAAATTTGGTACGTTATCTATTCAATTAAATGTCTGGACTGAGAGGATATATATGAATACTAAGGAATATCAATTAAATTTTTTTAAAAATCTTCTATTTGAATACCTAAAAGTTTGAATTTTATTGAATAGTAAAAGAAAAATTTTGTTTTTCAAGTCAAGCATCCTGTGTTAATTAATAACTAGCATTTTTGAAATTTTGTAATATAGGTCTGTAGTATGATCAATGTTATAGTACGATCAATGTTATTACTAAATTTTGTTATTAACACTATAACTTTCATTTTGATTTTAGATTGTTTTCATTCATCTCAATACTAAGTACGAACAATTTATCAACGTGCCAGATGCAGTATTAGCTTTAAGTATATTGGTAAAGGTAATATTTTCTCCTGTATAACATATATTTTTTTTTACTTTAATTAATAATTTATTTTGGATTATTTTGAATATCTTTTTATTTTATAGCTTTCAAAATCAGATAATGAAAATCTGCAACCGATCGTCGACTCTCTCGAAAAAATAAAAAACCCGGATGATTCTGCTGAATTAGCATCGTCATTAAAAATAAAAGATCTTTTACCTAATGATACTGACCACTATGTGAAATATAAAGGATCTGCTTTAATGCCTGAATGCTACGATGGAACTCATACATGGATTATCCCATATTATACCATTCCTATTAGCAAAAATCAGGTAAAAATATCTTTCATTTTTATAAACTTTAATTAATCAAGATTTATTTTAAATAATTTCATTGTTTTCTAGCTTAAAAAGTTTACAACAATTAAAAGATATGAAGAAGATGAAAGACAACCGAAATTTTTTAACAATTTAATTCGTCCGGTGCAGCCTTTATTTGATAGAGAAATTCAAAGTACTCCTTTTGTTAAAAATAATCGTCAAAAGGGTTATTCTACTCAATTTTTTCATAGATATAATAAATTCTAGTTAATATTTTCAAAAGATAAATAGATAGCAAATATATAAATATTTAAAAATTTAATTAAATACAGTAATACAAATCTGCATAACGTTTATACGGCTAACGTTTTTCATATACCAATTATTATGAATAACAGAAAGTCTTTCGTTTATTTAAAATAAGAGAAGGAAAATATTACTAAAATATTTCATTAAAAATGAATTTATTATACGAAATTCTATCTGATGTATAATAAATATACAGGTAGAGATATAACGCTACTTACATGTTATCAAATGAAGCAATAGTCATATAACCTAATAAATTATCGTAAGAATATAATTAATAATAAAATAACTTAGGAAAAAAATATAAAAATTTAAAAATCATTAAATTTTATACGCCAAAATGCAATAAGATCCATTTTTTAAAAATTAAATAAGAAAATTTATAGAATACTAGAAGCTATATAATGCAATTAACTTAGGCCTATATTTTTACAAGTAGGACTGATATTATCAGAAGAACATTGGAAGCATACGAATATAATATTTTATTTTGGTGTCAATGTCTAATTTTAATTTTCGTTTTTTCCACTTAAAAATCTAACTATGAATGATAATAACTTATAATAGAATTTCAAAAAAATACAAAGAATCTAAAAACATCTGGATTTCATTTAACTATTTGCTAGCGTTAGAATTTATGATAATATTCTCATTTAATATCATTAAACCTCAATTCTTTATTTTTTTTTTCAGAAGGATGTTTCAATTCTAAATAAAACATCATTGTTTACGTTTTATATTACATACATTGAATTTTTAAAAATAATATCCTGAATAAATTTATAAATATTATTCAAACAATTAATGTAAAAAAAAGGTGTTAAATGAGTCAAGTCTTATCGAAACAATCAATCTATCAGGAAATTATTATTATTATTATTATTATTTTATATTTTTGTTGTAGAGAAATTTATTATAGCAGAAATCTTCTGTCAATACATTTTAATATAAATATGGACACTCTTTTTATAAATCGATAAAATTTATGAATTATGAATATTACTCTATTAAATAAAAAACAAGAAACAATTGTTCTAATTTTTAGATTTGAATGGTTTTTAGTGCTAACTGAAAGATATGCTTGAATTTATTTTTAAATAAAAAAATTATTTTATAAATTTTTTTCACATATTAAAATTAATATAATTTATATGTCTGTTTTGCACAAATTAGCTAATTAATAAATGTATTAACATAATTTGTAATGAGTAACTACTTTTTGAAAACAGTAATTAAATTATAATATATTTTAATGTAATATTATCAAATTTATGCAAAACAAACATAAATCTTCATTAGTTTTAATATGTGAAAAAAATTTATAAAATAATTTTTTCATTTAAAAATATAATGAAGTGTATCTTTCAATTAGCGCAAAAGTTATTTAACGCTTCCAAAAACAGAGGCGACAGTAACTGCGACTGTGTTAGTATATATAACTGTTATAATGTACAGTACTGAACAAAGCAGGTTCAATGGAAAACAAGAAAAGTACTATTAAAAGTCAGGATGAGCAATAGCGCAGTAATTTTGACACATATAACAGTAACAGTAATCAGAAGTGACACTAACTGCGACTGTTATCAGTCGCAGTTACTGTCACTTCTGATTACTGTTACTGTTACTGTCATCTTTTAATGGCACTTTTCCCGTTTTCCATTGAACCTGCCTTGCACAGTACATTGTAACATAGTTATATACATTTTCCTCCCTAAATTCATAAAAATATCATAATTAAATTTTCGTGGAAAAAAAAATTAATGCAAATTACACAATTGAAGTAAATGTTATAAGTTTTATTAGGGGCTCTGCTTTGCCCGTATTTGGAAATACAAATATAACAAAAGTTCATGTTGCTTCTCGATTCCTTTCGCTTTTATGTTGTAATTTATAATAATACATTATACAAACGAATATTTGCAAAAAACTTTCTTTGATTGAGGTATCACACATTATTTGTGGAGACATTGAGTGATCTCAAAATTGAAGTAAAGGTATGTAACCTATTATCTCAATCAAACGATATGACATATATCATTAAAGAACTTCTTGACTGATAGCATGGCTCCATCTGTTAAATAATTACTGAAATAATCTGAAAAAAAATATTATATTGTATTCTCTCATCTCACCTATAAATAAGAATGGGGGAAAGAGATGACAGCAACATTAGGTTTTCGTAGATCGTCTCTGTTCCAAATACCGACCGGGCCCGACTCTGCTTGTTTATTAAATAAAATGCTTCTTGTTACAAGGAATATTATGTGCGTCTTGAAGGAAATTTTCATAAAAGTCTAAGTTAAACTTATAGAAATAGTGGTGCCTCGCACTTCGAATTTAATTCATTTCAGGAGGTCGTTCAAACTCTAAATAATTCGAAGTCCGAATCAATTTTTCCCATTAGAAATAATGGAAACGAATTTAATCCATTCCCACGCCCTAAATCAGGAGTGTCCAATCTGCAGCCCAATAAACGTGTAAACAAAACCAACAAATTTCTATTATTTTTTTTGTTTATTTATTTCAACGACATAAACTCAAAAAAGAAGTTTCACAAAGCCGTAAACCTTTATACATATTTTATTTTTGAATGGAAAGGAAATATTTTCAAATACTTGAAAATGTGTGAATGCGGAAGGAATACTAAATAAAATTGGAGTTGTGACTCAAAGAACGCAAATTCGAAGAATGGAGAGAAAGGCCAAAAGATAAAAAGTAGTGAGAAAGGTTAAATAGACTTTCTGTTAAGCAAATATTGACCCTTAATTTTCCAACCTTTCTCACTTCTTTATCTTTTGTCCTTTCTCTCATTTCCCTGCATTTGGGTCTATAATCCTTTGAGTCACAACTCCAGCTTTATTTAGTGTTCCTTCCAGCGTTGCAAGATTTGGCTACTTTGCGCCAAATTTGGCTACCCTTTTTTTAGTTTGGCGTAAAAAACATCATTTGGCGCATTGGCTACTTTTTTGGCTACATATTATTTATAAATATATTAGTTAAACAAAAATGCATTTTAAAATGGTGTTTCGTCGTTTTTTTATTAATTAGAGACCAAAATAAAACAAATATTTGTGTTTTTTCAAATAAATTTTTGTTTGTCTCCTTTATAATAAATGAATTTATCTATTTCTAAGTAAAAATTGAAAGTGTCTGTAGAAGTAATTTTTTAAAATATACTTATTACTATAATCTAGACATGTTAATCTTTAAATATACTTGTATATTTAAGGATTAGGCCACAAGTATATATAATATACTTGTGGCCAAAACTCTACGACTCCTTTCCAATGTGGCCCAGAGAAACAAAAAGGTTGGACACCCCTGCCGTAAATAATTACCCATTTCGATAAACTTAAAACAGTACACATAATTTAAGGTAAAAAATAACGCAATTAAATACTCTCTAAGTCAGCGGTTTCCAACCTTTTTTTGACTTGTGTACTTTTTGACAGCTCATTTTATTTCCCACTTTCGCTAAGTTTTATTTCGTGTGTTCGTTAAGATCGACGGTGAGTCAAGAAAGACTTAATAACTTGGCGATGATTTCGATTGAAATTTGCAACAGTGAAAGCACGAAAAGTTACATTTTCAGTATAATTATTTCTTGGTTTTAATAAATTTGAATTGAAAATTAACTTAATAAAAGTTCATTTAAAAAACATATTCTTATAAATTATCACTGAATTTTCAACAAAGGTGGCAACATAAAAGTTTCACGCACTCTGAAAATTTGTAGAACCGAAACTGGGGCCACCAAATGTTGCCGGGAAAGTTAATCATCTCGTTGCTGGATTTTTTTCAGGTGGGTAAGATCCTCGCTAGATTTCTTTCGGGGTGCTTTTTTTTTTTATTTCATAATGAATTCTCGATTTCTCATCAAACGAAATTACCAGATCTTGGTGGTTTTAATAGAAAGTATAATGACATGACTATATATATCAATAGTTGCAAAAATGTTGGAGAAGCGGGATATTCACTTTGACATCCAGCTCTTCTAAATGTCCCAAAAACCGGTAATGAAAAAAGATTTTATTATAATTTTTATACATTGCTGTAGAAAAATGCAGCAATTAGCAACATATTTTTAGGTTATGGGTTTGGTTAAGTTTGGGTACATTCCAGTATGCATCAAACAGCGCATCGGTGAACCTGTTTTTATAACAACTGTTTGGAAGTTCTCGATAAAATAAACTAAGTGATTCTCAGTAAAAAAAAAATATTCTATAAATAATTTTATAGATTTAGATATTTGTTTAAGTGCATAAAGTAATTCTTTATTCAGAACGCCATTTGTTGGCTTGATATTTAAATAGGGTTGTCACATGTTCTAGTTTCCGTAAGGCAATTCTACAATCACGGATAAGTGTCCTGCATTCTTCGTTTATGCATAAATATTCTACTTTGAGAGTTATAACCGTAAAATTATAGAAAATGTAAGTATGTAATTTATAGTATTATTTTAATTTCTTATCATTAAAGTATGGTTATGAAAGCACCAAAAAAGCGCGCGTCATACTTTTTCTATTATGCTTTTTATTTTTTGCATACATGTTAGTTACATGTGTAGACAGGGTACAATAGCGGAAAGTGGTTCGGCGCCATTTATTACATTACAAACAAGTAGACTAGAGATCGGCAATCTTTGAGCGGTGTTGTGCCGAACCTAAGATATAGTGTTATTCCTGGTGCCGATTCCCAGAGCGTGGCATCCAACCGCTCTGGGGGACATGGAATCAAATCTGAACTAGGACGAAAAAGTGACAAGAATTTTTTGGGAATGGTTGTCCGAATATGTCGGGTTTCTTCCCTCGCCATCCTCATCGTAATGATATTTGTATAGCACACATCAATTTCTTTTGAAAATCCAGTTTCATCAAATAATTAATATTTAAGAAAATTCTCCAGCTATATGTAATAAAACTATATGTAATTTCAGTTATTTCGATTGCGAAAGTTAATGCTTTCAATAATAATTTTTTCTAAATGTTTATAATTTTATTCTGAAAACTAAGTCGATATATTATTCAGAATAAAATTGAAAATATTATTTATCAGAAGATATTAAAATTAGCATTTTATATTTTTAATTATAAGAATTTAATACGAAAGTTTTAGTTTATATATATATATAATAAAAAACGTGTTTATAACTTAAGTTTTTATTAACGTAAAAATATAATGAGAATCTTTAATTTGCTTAACCTATAGTTTATATTTTTAAATTGTAAACTACATGTTATATTAGTGTAAAAGGTAACTGGGCTGCAATTTTAAAAAACTACAGACTTATAAATTCCTACTGTCGTCTGTCAGACTGTCTATCTGTCTGTTCTTCCTTAATCTCAAGGACAGTGTTAGATAAATGAATGTCGAGACCAGATATGAAAAGCTTAGTGACAGGAAGTCCTGATTAACTATATACGAACTTCCAATCTAGACAAGTACCCATGTTATTTCAATTCAAAATTTTCTCTTAAACACAGATAGACTCTATTTTTAAGCATGACTCTATTCTTAAGAGAAAATGTATGATGCGCAGGGGCAAGACACTACTAAAATCAAGGCCTATTTTTTAAATTAAATAAATTAAAAATATTATTAAACATTTCAGCGGACATTGTGACTTCACAATAAATAATTGTTTGTAATGGATTTTACGAATTTATTTTATTTCTTTATTTTTCTTTACAGTTTTATAATGACTGATAGCAGTTTTATGTAACTGAAAAATTATTATAAATTATGAAAATATAAATATTTTTGTGATTAAAGTATATTATATAGGACGCCTATATAAAAATTTTGATTAGAAAATGCTGCTGGCAGTATAGAAAACAGGTATTAATTGGAATTCTTTTTAATTCACTGGGGAATTAAACTATGAAGGTTATAATACTGTTGAGAGAAAATATATGCTTAATAAAGTGGCCAAACATTATTAAGCAAGATTCAAAGGGAACGTCTGATATTGGTTTGATGGGTTTTGGATACTTATTTGAATTTTAAAGTAAAAAATATCTGTTTCTTGTGTTTTAAATGTAACTAATGTAAATAAACTCGTAACTAATTGCCTTTTTTCAAATAAGAAAGTTAATTTAGAATAAAATTTAGCTGAAAATTTATGTCATTCGTGATATTCAGCTTTTCGTCATTTTGGTCGTTAATGTCTCGAGTAGCAGTTATATAAAGTCTGCTTCAGAATGAAATGAAATTCGCTTTACACCATGTTCATCAGCAGATTTTCCGGAATGAATTTATTTCTGATATTCTCAATTGTAGTTGAAATTATAAGTAGCAAAGCGAAAGGCAAGTAGAAATTTAATTTTATAATTATAAAAAAAAAAAAAAAAATAGATATTTAAATAATTACCAAAATGTTTACAGTATATTGAAAAATTTTAATTCTGGTAATGTTGCTAGCGTAAGATTTGGTTTTCCTATCCTATTATAATAAATTACTTTTTTTCGATAAGATTTTTATTTCTAAGTTTTTTTTAAAAGTAATTTACGTCCTTATAATAGTTTTTTTATTGAGCGAAGCCCTGCATAAGTGTTTTGTCAGTGCTCGAAGTTTTAAAGTAACTGCACGGTCCCTGAACATGTTCTTTGCAATATGCAAAACTCGGCAAGGCCAATACTTTTTTTTTTAACTCTTTCCAGGGCGGAAAGAGGCCCTCTTAGTGCCCTATTGGCACTAAGAGGCCCTCATTTTAGCAAGCCTATTATGGGTTCGGCCAGACCCACAACGAGTTCGACCGGGTGGTGAGGGACGGGGCCCGACATATCAAACGGACCACCCCCGAAAAATTCCTGGGGATTTTTCGACCCGTCCGGATCCCGAGTCTCCCATAGCGGTAGGCTGCCACCTTGATGGCTCGGCCATCCGGCCGTCGCAAGGCCGATACTTTTTTCATTCATTCATTTTAAGTTTATTAAGTACCAATTTTAGTACATGTCCCGGTTCCGCTTTGGGCACTACCGGGAATAAAGGCAGGTAAATTTACAGGTATGCTGATATATAAATTTTCACAGACATAAATGAAAGAATTGAGAGTGAATTAACAGTTAACCGCGCGACAAACTTTGCGCGTGTCGGTAAAACCGTACCAACAAACAGGAGTAAGGAACCCAGCTGGCTGTGCGAGCATGCCTTCGCTCTTACAGTGCCAGCGCATAGGGACAGCACAAAAGGACAGAACACTCGCGGTACCCCTAGCGGAAAGTGAGGTTATGTGTGATTTGGCTAATCTTTCTAGCCAGGTTGTCGAAAGCCTGGAAAATTTCCCGTGTCCTCCAGAAGTCAGCCGGATCGCAGGGCCACCCCACACCCTGCTCCCGAAGTAAAAGCTGTAACTCGAGTCTATGCTGATCCAATATCATGCAGTCATTTAGGTAGTGTAGAGCACCATCCCCAACGTTGCAAGTCGGGCACAGTGGTGATGTGCCGTGGGCAAACCTGACCAGATAAGCAGCATACCTTCCGTGATTTGTGAATACTTGAGAATTATAGTAGTTGGGGGTGTACCAACTATTTTGCAGGAATATCTCGAGGTTAGGAATAAAGGTGTGAGTTATATGATCTTCATGTTGGTCCCAGCTTTGCTGCCAGAGAGTAAGAGTCTCTTTACGCAGAAAGTTGCGGAGTGTGCATTGACTCAGTTTGCAATACGAAATGGAGAGGGATTTGTCCGTGGCAGCCTCCTTGGCCAGAGTATCCGCTCTCTCATTTCCCCGCTCACCCTGGTGTGCTCTGATCCAGTTAATGTCAAAAGTGCAACTGGAAGCATGTAAATCCCTTCTGATTTTTTCTGCAGTTGGATGTTGGTTTCTGCTAGTTAAGAGGTTGAGTGCGCAAGGCCGATACTGTGACAAAACCGGAATTTTGAAATTCGATCCATGGGCCGAGATATTCGAGGTCAAAGTTCGTCATTTAAAGTCTATGGGCCGATTGCCAATGGTAAACTGGTCGCGCGCTACATCTGAATCGAATATCCGATCGCTATCAGTTTACATTGATCTTTACTACAATTTTTTATTTTAGAATTAGATCAATTTCAAACCCATTTTTACACAAATTTAGTTTTCTAACCCATGAAGCTCAGTTTCGTTTTCGTAGAAAATATTTAAAATTATATAAGTATATACACTAGTAATATTTCATGTCTTCTTATTTCTAATCTTGGCCCACCAGTGGCCAAATGGTTCCGTTCCCTGAACACTGGGAGTTCGGTCCTGGATTCGCGCTTTGCCAGGACGGGCTGACCACGTGTTTTCTCCAGGACTGTAACGCCTTAATGGGACAGTTACCCTTAAAAAGATCTCCCGGAAGGCATCTCCCTTAGACAGATCGCCCAGGTGTTGTGTTGCCATAACTTAATAAAACAAATAAAATATTCCTGATCTTAAATGTATTACTTCTATTTTACTTTTGAGTTATTTTAAATATTGATACTAGGGATGTAAACATCCTTTTATTCAAGCATTTTAAAACTTTTAAGGCTGTTTATAAAAGAGAAATGTTCTATTACTTCTAATTGTTCTATTTTACTTGCTTTTACTGCATTTGAAATTTTTTGGGGTCTCTCGCCTATATGGCCTATTTATTGTGCTTATAATGGAGTTTTTCTACTATATTTACAAAAACTATTATTATATTTAGATCAAAATTATTATAAAAGGAAAAGATTTGTGTTAATAATTTTTTATTATGTTATTATATACGAGTATATCGTTAAGGCTCTTTGGTTATGCCCCCGATCTCTAACAGATGGCATTAAAAATGTAATGCTTTTTCTATGGGGAAAGTCCTTTTCCAAAAATTCTCGAAAACGGAAGTAGATAAAACCAAACAATGTTTTGCGTTAGCATTCTATTTAATTCCTGTATTAACATACGGTTCGGAATTTTAAAAACAGAATTCGTTAATTTTTTACAAATTTTCCATTACTTTAAAAATTCTAAATTGTTAATATTTTCTGATTTTGTATTTATTAAATCATAGTAAATGAATTTTTATAATTTTATACACGTTACATTGTTTTTCTTGTTCATGCACTTGAGGAAAAATAGAAAGTATACAGGAAGAAGGAAAGGATGCAATAGAAATCATACAGGAAAAACGGAGTTGCTACATCTAATGGAGTCATTTCATCTGATAAATTACTATTTTGATGGAAATTAATTATAATCACGCTATGTTTGCTTTTCATTACTTTTATAAATAAAAATTAAACTTCAGAAATATTTCAATTAGAGTAATTTGTTTTAATCCCTTCTTTCACGGACCTTTGACATACCTGGGTGTCATCATTAGGGGTATCTGAAATAAGTTTGTCGGGATCTAAGAAACTTATATACTTTTTGGTAAAGAGACATTTAGGATATTCCCTGAATACGTCTGTCAACAATAGAAAAATCAATTTTAGAGAAGTACTTTAACAACGTACGATTATAATTTTATAAACTTATTGTCCAGAATTTTGTAAAGTACAAGTCATTTCCTCTTTCTAATCGATGTAAACTTATGGAAGAATAGAATAATGGCTATTATGAATACAATCATGTTCGAAATTCGTAATTTCTTAATTTTATTTCTTTTTGTTAGAATTGTGGGCATAAAACAAATTTAGTTATTCGTCATCATTTTATTTAGATTTGAAAGTCATCTTTTGTGTATTAGGGGATTGATGTTATTAAATTTTTGTAGGTAAAGTTCGAAAGGTAGGGAGATTTATTAAAGGGGGTTCGTGTGTCATATCTCGAATAGGGTCGGACTTAATGACGATTTCACTCGTTATTAGCATTTACAATTTTTATAAAACCCATCCCTAACCTCAAAATTAAGCTTTTTGCCATTTTATAATAATTAAAAATATAAAAGTTTTTAAATGAAATATAACAGATGGCGCCATACACGCAGTTTTAAATGTTGTTAGGAAAGTTAAGCAACTCGTTGCTGGATTTTTTAAATACAGTCAAACCTGTTTTTATGCGGTCTTTTTATGTGCGATTTTTATTTGTGCGATTTTTTATGCGAATTTTTAATTTGTGCGGTTTTTTTTGTGCGATTTTTTATTTGTGCGGTATAGTTGGCGACTAGTCTCGTGCGATTCGTCATGTCTCACGTTGACTTATTATAGCTAAATAAACTTATTATAGCATAAATGAACTTATTATAGTAATATTATTTCAGGAATATGCGAAAAATGAAATAATTTATTTTTTAAGTCAACAAAACACCACCTGGACAAAAATATGTAAAACAGACGATCGATGAGACGATGCAGTCAAGTGCTGACATCTGTTGTCAATAAATTCTATTTCGTACGGTTTTGAGTTATTTTCTATGTGAGACTTTTTTATGCGGTCCCTATTGACCGCATAAAAAAATATTTTTTAAATTGTGTGCGAAAACTATTTTTTATAGCCCCTCGTGAAGTTTCGTGCGATTTTTTTATGCGTTTTTTTTAATGCGGTCCCTATCCCCCGCATAAAAACAGGTTTGACTGTATGTATTTTTTAAATATTTTAATTTTGTTGTGATTTACTATGCGACATCTCTGTGCAATGTATTCGTATGTTAGCAATAACTTTATATTGGTAATAAATACACTTTGCATGCTAATTATTAATATCATAATGTTTTAAGATATATAACATGCCAGGTCAAACTGCAATGATTGTGATCAAAAAGTCCTCTTAGTGTCAACAGATCGGAAAAGGTTAATTTATATATAGGTTTTATAAAATTAATAATTTCTAACTATATGTTAAATTTACACTATATGCCTTTATCTTGCAATATAAGTTATTAAAAATAGTGCATAAAAATATTTTAAAAACGTTTTAAAATAAACGTTGACTGAATAAAAAAGTCCTACAGGTATTTATAAGTGAATTTAATCAATTAAATGTTAATATAAATTTTTTTAATCGTTTTGTTTCTCTTTCAGGATCAACTTTCTGCGAAAATCAAAATACAAATATTGAAATTATAAAAAGCCAAATTAATAAAAGAAATATTAGAATGATAAAAGTATTTTATTTGAATAATTCGAGTAAGATTGTTTTTAGTTCATCCAAATGAACATGTTTAGAAACAATTTATTTTATATTTTAATCAATTATTACAGATAGCTTAGCTTTTTTTTGCCCATTCGTTCAACTTCAGACTCTAGGTGTTAAGGTGCAGATATTTTCTACATCATCAAGTGAAAACTTACGTAAATTTGATAAGAAGAGAGGATTTTATTTTAGAGTATTTTTTATTTTTTCACCGTTTCTAACATAAATTTGATATAATTAATTAATGAGAATTTTAATTATCGCAGATTAATAAAAGTGGAGTTATTAAACGGATAAAATTATATAAAATAGGACTCGAAAATCTCCAAGCAAAACCACTGAAAGTAGCAGTATTGCCAGTGAGTTAAAACATAAAACGATGCCATTTTTTTCCTCATTCATTAAGTAACCATTATTACCAGGGGCGGATCTAGCTTTTTCTGGGACTAGGGCTTAATTAAGTCCACTGGGGCCCCATTTTTTGTTACTAAAAATAATACTATAGATTATCATTATTATTAACTAATTTTTACTTTACGATTAGTGCTCATTGTTAATGGAAAAGTATTAAAAATTTATGGTAATAATTCAATTTTTGTGGGCCCTTGACACTTGAGGTACCAGGACTTAAGCCCTATTAAACCCTATGTAGATCCGACCCTGATTATTACTACTAATTAACTAATTTAAATTTAAATTTTAGTGGGATATATCGATGGTTATAAAAATGGAAGGAAATAAAATAATTCCTCAAGCTGGAATAGATTATAATTTACTCAAAGTCATGGCTTCTAAACTGAATTTTTCGTAAGAATATATAAATGCCATTACCTAAAAGATATTTTTCACTTTTCGTCTTAATTTTTTTAATACGTCTTGCATTGACTTGTTAATTTTGTAACCGTACAAATGAAATATTTATAATATAAAATTCTTAAACATTCAACTCTTCTTATAGCCTAAATTGAATACATTTACAGGTATAGTCTTTTAATTCCCAAAGACAAACAGTGGGGAGTGAAAAAAGAAAATGGAGAATGGACAGGATTAATTGGAATGTTGCAAACAAAAGTAAACCTAAATATTTTATCAGATCTTCATTTACGTATTATATAACAATTTTTAAAATTATTTTTAGGAAGCGGATATTGCCTTAGCCACTTTATCGATTACAGAGGAAAGAAAAAAGGCAGTAAGCTTTACTTTTCCTTACATAACTCAAAGCGTTACTTTTGTAACTCATTCCCCCCAAGAAAAATCAAAGGTTTTGGCTGTTGTTAGGCCATTTCCTCTTCAGGTATAAAAAATATATATACAAAACATTATTTTCTCAAATATAAATAAATAAAGATGATTATTTATTTTCCAGCTGTGGATAGGAGTTATTTGTACATTTATAATTTTTGGTTTAATTATACATTCATTTATCCATTTAGAACGTAAGCTAAGTATTAGCCGAATTTATTGGTATATGTTCGAAACGCTTATGTTAAAAGGTATATTCATTCGTGCTGATAATTATTTGTAAACTAATTCTGTTATTCTAATAAGGTATTTAAATTTTTTTATAGGTGATAGCTGTTATTTTATAGAAACGAGAATTCGCTTTATGATAATTTCATGGTTTTTTGCTGGTTTAGTTTTGACTGCTTCTTATTCTGGAATTCTTACGTCTTTTATGTCATTACCGGGACATTATTCACCGATAAACTCAGTAGCTGAACTTAAAACGGCCCTCTTACAAAATCGTTTACAATGCGGTACTATGATTGGAAGTGCAGAATATGATAGTTTTGTGGTAAATAATAATACAAATTTATGAGAATTTTAAGATCTTATCGTAATAATTACTTAATAATTAAATTTATTTAAAATAAAGATTAATATTTTTGCAATTGTTTTACGTGTACAGGATATATAGAAACACTTCACAATCAATTTATTATGTTGTAAATAACGAGCAATTATTTATTGTGACATCGTCACAATGCCGGGTTGCAATTTTTAATCATATTTTTAATTTCTTTAGTTTAAAATATATGCTCTCCACCTCAAATTAGTGGTAATTTGCCCTTGTATAGTACATGATTTTCCTTTAACAATAGAGTCATGCCGGTCATCTAACAGACATCTAAATTGATACATAAAATTAAATTATATTTCATTTCTTGCTTTTAAAATTTCAGAAAAGTACATCAGAAACCATGAAGACAATTGGAAAATACATTTCGAAAAAAGGAAACAGTGGATCATCTATCACAGATCTACTTACAAAAACATTAGAAGAAGACTTTGCTCTAATTTTGGATCGAGTTGGTACACTGGCTGCAATAAATCAATTTGGAGAATGGAAATTTCATGTCTCTAGTGATTCATTTTATAGCAGTTCCATGGCCATAGCTCTTCAACAAAATTCATCATTCACAGAATATTTCAACGAAATGTAAGTATCAAAATTTATTATTAATATTTTAAAATTTCCGTTGCAGTTATAAATCTGTTGTACCATTTATATTTTAAATGACTTTGATTATACTACTTATTTTCAGAATTCCAAAATTACTTCAAGCAGGACTGGTAAAAAAATGGTTCAATGATCATCTTTTAAAAGTGAAAATGTCAGCCCCTATACAACAGGATAAACGCGTTCAATGCTTGCGATTAGATGATGTGCAAGCTGCCTTTTATATACTTTTTACCGGATATTTATTGTCTTTGGCTACACTTTTGGGAGAGATTTTTTGCAAACACATAATTACCAAATCGCTAAACTGTTCGATTATCTAAAATATTTCAAATCATTTTAAAACGAAAATCAACTTTTCACTGAGCATTAAATCGAAGCGACATTTGTAATGTAGAACGTATTTCAGAATAATTTTGGTTGTTGGATTTGGGATGTTTGTGGCACAAGGACCTAGGTAGGCCGAAGAGTGCCAGGTCTTTCAGGTCTGTTGTATGTTCTAGCGTTCTATATATAAGTTTATTGCCTTGTGATATGCCATTTAATCTATCTGTTTTACATTCATCGACACTATCTAAGCGATGGATCTTAGAAACGTTAAAGGAAATAGTTCACACTTTTCAAAATTTCGATAAATATTCTTAAATAGCACACAAATTGCAAAATTATTAACTATCATTTCAAAAAATTTAGAAGGTTTGCATCATTGCTAGTCACAAAGTCTGTGACTAACAATGAAATAGTTTGTGACTTTGTGGCTAGCAATGAAATAGTTCAGCTCTTATGCTACTTGTCGCGATTTAATGGCGCTTGCTTGAAAATAAATAGACGATGTTAATGAAAAGATTTAAAAATTTTAAAACGCTATAGTTTAGCAATCTGAAGAGGGCTTTAAATAAAACAAAAAGCATTTCTAGAATAGAGTATTCTTTCATGAACTGACTCCTAAGTCTGTGTTCAAAATGTAATCTTATTAAATAAGATTACACTGTTTCTGAGCATGCGTAAGCCTACTGCTCGACACAGAAATGCAAATAAGACTTATTTGCATTTCTGTGTCGAGCAGTAGGCTTACGCATGCTCAGAAACAGTGGCCCAACTAGAAATTTTAGTCCCTTAAATAAAATAAAGGGCCTTGCGATACTTAGGGCTTAGTCCTTCCACATTCATGACGTTATAAAAACGTAAAATTTTTTAAATACTTCGTTAACATCCACTTGTTTTCTATTTCAAAAATAGCTTCATTTTGCTTACTTTCAAATAGATTATTTGGTAGTATACTAGTATACAATCTAAGTCGTGTTTAAAATTTTGCCACTTAATAAAAACACGAAAAAAAACCGATGTAGAATTAATATCATGCTAATTAGTAGATTTAAATAAAAATTATTTTCATCAATGAGTAGGTAAAAACTCAAAGAATGTAGCTTTGATTGCTGTAAAACAGTTTTAAAATGCTGTTTTATGGATAAAAGTAATTGTCAGCGTGATGTGAATTATCATTTGTTTTCTTAATTCTGAAATAGAAGGCTAAATAAATGAGTTTTATTAATTCGAAAGACTTTTCTGAAGTCATTGCGTGATAGTTTAATTATTTTGACAAGTCGCATTATCGTCCAAAATTAGTGCTATTAATTTTTTCACAAACTCTAACTTCTCCAATAAATATTCATCCGCGATCGACTTTGTCTACTTAAAAATGTTTATTTGTAGATTTACTAGGGATTGTCACTTATTCAAAACTTTGGTGACAATTCATCGATTTTACGTGCCGCCATTTTAGGAAATAACCTATTATAGTGCGAATATCTTTAGGAATACAGTAGAGCATCGTTTATCCGACTTAATTTGGGGACTGGGGTTGGTCGGATAACTGAAAAGTCGGATAACCGAAAAGTATGAAAAAATACATTATTAGTATAGTGTATTAGGCCTGGTTTAAATACTAGCCTCCCTTTCATGGTCGAACAAGTGCTGCCAGCTAAAACATGCAAAAATTTAACAAAAATAATATTAAAGTAGCCAAGACATAACCAAATATTGTAGCGCCACATCACTAGCGGACATTTGAATTTGCCGACTAGAACGCGGTCGGTTAACCGATAAATCGGTTAATCGGGGTCGGATAATCGATGCTCTACTGTACTCCTATTTGTATTTTTTTATCAAGGAAAAAGTATCATAACGATTTTAAGTTGAGTATTTTATATATATAGGAGAAATTGGGACAGAACTTTTTATATTTTTTTGGCCAGTGAGTAATGTAAACTAGTGGGAATTGCAAAACCTTAATAACAGATCCTAAAGCGCATGTCTGCATTGTCGAGGTCACTGTAAGTTGGCAAAAACGTTCATCACTTTTTCGAGCAAAATATTGTAATTTTATTCTCAAGGTAAGTCATGTTAAATGTTGTACTCGCTGCTATTTATTTAATATTGCACTCTAAACTGCAGATTTATATACTTATATCGTTATTCTTCCAGTGGCGTAGCGAACATAACTGGCGCCCGGGGCACGACACTTTATTGGCGCCCCTCCCCCTTCCAGAAATACATATAATTTGTCTTGGAGACCATTTGGGCGCCCCCTCTGCGAGTGGCGCCCGGGGCATGATACACCCCTTGCACCCCCCTCGCTACGCCACTGTATTCTTCAGTTTCTAACATAGACTAAACATAACCACTGCGTTCGGGGAAGGACCTGTTGAAGAGTCACATGAATTATGAGTCTACTATTTATGTGTTGGAATAGACAGTGACAATGAACACGCTATTTTCATTCGTAAATTTTTAGGTTAATTAAAAAAATACAGTTATTTTTAGAAATTCAAACTTTAGAAAATAAATAGAAATAAGTAAAAAAGTTACGCCATAAAATAGAAATGATAATATAAAATACAGTCTTTCTCGTAAATGTTGAATGGTGGAAGTAGAGCAGAATTTCATACAAAACATATTAAATGGGTACGTGAGTTGTAAATATATCAACTAGAATCGTTCGAGCGAAATTATTTCTAAGAATTGGTAAACTTTGATAACGTTATTAGAATGCGAGCAGCATTTTGCTTTGAATTCTATCACATAAATTCTTTACAAAGCGATTTCTTGATAATGCTGTGTAAAAAGAAATATGTCGTGGAGATTCTTTATGAGTTCGACGTTATGAACACTATGACCGTGCACACTAAATTTCATTTTTTTTTTCTAATTTTATGAGTTATTTTGTACATCGATTCAATATTTATTTAGAAACAAAAATTAGATTTAAGCTCGTTTTTTAAGCTTCGATTCAAGACTGTTATAGTTTTTGATACGACGATTAGTCAATAACAGTAATAACAGTTAATAGGGCTACTCTGTAGCCTATAACAATAGTGAAATATTTTCCTGCCCAAATGTAAAGATTAATAGTTAAATAGAATGATAAAACCTATTGTTTAGGTTAAATTTAGTTTTTATTAGGTCTAAAATATTCAGATGATTTTTCATATTGTTTGTATGAAAAGTTATCGTTATTATTCTAATTTTCAATTTTCTCTTTCATATATATACAATATATAAATTCTCTTTCGTCTATATAAAAAATTCCTCCATTATGAATGAATTATAAAATAATGAACAAATTTGCGCTAAATAAAGTGATAAAGTCTGTCATAAAATCTAATTTAATCGTAATTTTCATGTTTTTGATTTAGACAGACATTTAGACGTTGTTTCAGGGTGTAAACTGGTATTGAATTTCTCATAAATTCAATATTTGAAATTCCTTTATTTCAATTTCACTATTAACAAAGAAATAATATATACTTACACAAGTAGTAGAAACAGTATTGCTAGTAACAATAGATCGTTTTAGAGATAAATAAAATAGCTTTTATACATTCATTTCATGCTTTACGGATATTCACTTCACAAATTTCCTCTTTAACGCGCAATGATAACATTTTTATCTATTTTCCCTTTCCTTCTTTTACATATAAATATTCTAGAGTTTGGATAAAACCTAATACAATACTTGTTATCGCGCTATTAACCAAGCAAATCGTTTATTCATTCTACTTCAGTCTTCAATTAACTTATTTTCTATCTGCTGGCAAATACCCATTGAGCTTGTATTTCTTTACATTCTTTGTACTGTTTTGTGCCTTTTGTGGGTCATTATTAGCCTGTCGTCATTATAAATAAGAGGTTCAGTGGAAGATTTAGAATTAGAAAATTTTAAATGCAGATTTAGGAAGGTATTTAATAATCATAAGATAATTTTACATACCATATCTTTTTCTTTTAATACCAATAATATTAAAAGAAAAAAATATGTATGATCAATTACCAATAGAAGCTCTAAAAGTAATTAAATATAGGCGTTATATATGATATAACAAAAATAAATAATATCATGAAAATTGTAAATAGCTTTTGTGGCAAATTAAAGTTTGATAGTGAATTAGAGAATAATATAGACAATAAGAGTGAATTGCCATATTTAGATATTATAATAGACAAAAGAAAAATAGATTAAAATATAGGGTTAATGTGAACCTAGGTATACAAAATGGCGACGCTTCCGGTAACCTCGATGGCAAGTGTTTTTAGAAAAGAAATGTAGATGGCGCTGATAGTAATGATGACTTCGTATGCAAATATCCATCAAAAAATTCCGTTCTGGATACAGGAGGAAGAAAGAATGTTACTTTATAACTAAAACAGTAAATAATTTAAATAAAAATAAAAAAACTATGTTTAGTGTAAAAGGTTGGCAAAATTTATTGTAATAGAAAAGATGGCGCGGCGCGGGCAATGTTTATACAGTAATTGTTTGTGAATTTAAGCACCGGCTGATAGTTACGTAATGTGAATAGAGAGAGAACGACTGGAAGAGCAACGTAAGTAGAAATTAAAAAATTAATAATAGAACGCTTAAAGATCAGATAAGAGAAATGTTTATTAAATGACTGCAGATTAAATCTTTAGAAAATAAATGCCTGAGTGGTTATGCAAAATAGAGTAGCCTAACACTGCAGTTGGCTTCAGATTGGTAGGATTCTATTTTATCCCTAATTATGCCAGTTTAATTGTGCTTATTTAGGATTGAGTTTGAGATAATAATTATAATTCCATTCTGTAGACCGAAAGATTATATACAAATATTTGTGTTTAGGCCTATCCAATTGGCAAATAACAATCATCCAAGGGTGTACTATAGATTACCACCTATGGAATTTCAGGACTTTGATTATATATTTGAACGCAAGGGACCGAGACCACGAGTTCAACGGTACCCTATTTTTGGACCGGAGACGAAAAATAAAAGTTATCATACTTTTTTAATGCTCTCATGAAGACGGCACCATAGTTGCTAGTACTGCCATCTTGCGATAAAGTCTGCAAACCATGACGTCGGACTACGGTCATCTCTAGGAGGGTTAAACACGCGATACTACAGCGGAGAGAGCGACGCGACTTCCGATCATCGCGCGATCGCTGGAAAAAAGTATGATAACTTTTCCATTTTTCGTCTCCGGTCCGGTTCTAGAGTATCGTTGAACTCGTCTCGGTCTCCTGAGTTCAGATATATACGCAAAGACCCGCCCCAAAATTTCATATGTAAAAAATGTTTAGATTGTTGTTTGTACGTCATGGTTTGTAACATATTATGTAATTTGCGCGCCGCGCGCGCACATACACACACACCCACACACACACCCACACAGAGGGGGGGGTAAGTGATGATTGATGTCAATCCTAAATGCACTGTATTTTGCAAAAATAAAGGTATTATAAAGATAAAATTATAATATATTATAATACTGTAAGACATTCTGTAAATTACGTTTTAATAAAATTGCTCAGAAAATAGCTTCTTTATCGGAAAGCAAAAGAAAATAAAAATAAAACGTTGAACCGTTGAGAGGAGAAACAAAGTTTGCTTTGAATAATTCGAACTTCATCAGTACTGTATTAGAATGTGGACGATTAGGAGCGGATTGTTTGGTTAGATGATATTAAGATAAATGATTTTAGCTAAAAATAATATAAACTACACCTAAATTAGGGATGATGAAGAGCTAAATTATTTAAAAAACATATAAAACAAAAGATCGAGAAATGGTAGTATTGTGTTTATCTATAAAAGCTTCAGTGATCTTATCAAAATAAATACGACTCTGGATCAAAACTTATAATTTAAAAGACTATTTCGGAAGATGACATCTGTTTTGAAGAGTTTGTATTGTAAACATTCAAAAAAATTATTATTAGAGAAGGACGACGACTCGAAGCACATACAAAAAACAAGTTAAGATTTTCTTGACAAAACAGGAACGAAAGTCATGCAGTGGCTAGATCAACTCTTTGGACTTTAACCCCGTAGACTTGTGGGTTTACTGAAACTTCTTTTTTTTAGAGATTATTTAGATAAACAAAAAGTGGGAATAAACTGTGGAGAGTAAATGGAATGAAATCTGAAAAACATGTAATGAAATAATTCAGCAGAAAGACCAAAAAGTCCTAGAAATCAAGCAGCAAAATTATTAAATAATTTCAATATTCCATTATGATAAAGGAACGGTCCTACGATAAAGTATCACGTGTTATCTAAGCTTTCTAATGAGTTATAACTGTTTAGGTTTATCAGAATTACCGCTCAAAAGTGCTCAAATTTTTGTCTTCCATATTTTGTGCTAATTTCCCATCCGAAAATTATGGCGTTGTGCGTGAGAACTGCATTCTTCTCTCGGAATTTCGAAGCTTCATTTACAGATGAATGGCTACACAAAACTGAAAGTGTATTTATTAAATACTGGAAAAATATTAATTTAAACAAGATTTGTTCGAAGTTTAATTAATATTTAACTTTAATCATAAAAATAGAATTATATTAAGTTTTTAAAATTTTTGTAATATAATATGGTGCTTTAAATATTAAAATATAAATATACAAATCAATAAGCATCAGATAAAATTACAAAAATCACTTTCAATAATTTTTCTTAAACTATTTTTGATGATGATGATGATAATGAGGATAATAATTTAATATCATTAAAAACTGTACTTTAAATTATATACAAGAAGTTTAAAGATGTTAATAATATAAATTTTAACTGAAAATATAATTACTTATAATTAATATTATAATAAATTATATTATTATACTAGTATAATTGAACAATACATTTAATATATACAATAAATAGTAATTCTACTTTCGAAACTTGGGCAATATTTTATTAAATATTATACAAGAAATTGATTATGAAATCTTTTAGTCTTTCATCTGTAAATGCAACAACTTTCGAAATTTCGAGAGAAGAATGCACTTCCCCGTCCACGACGTCATAATTTGCGGGTGGGAAAGGATATTACATCAGTATAAAAACTGGTTTATGACGTCATTTAATGTTACTAAAGTTCAAGAAGGCACATTTTAGAAGTGAAGTGTCTCTCTCTCTCTCTCTGGCAATAATTCTGTTCGGTGAGTTAGGCTATATCTAATTCTAGATTTTTAAGTAATTAGTTAACACATTTAAATGTAAAGGTTATAAATAATGAGTAAATTAGAACTGTAATTTTGTTTAATGTTTGATAAGAAAAAAATCTGAAATTCGATAGGATTGGCAGACCTGTACGTGTATACTTTGCCCACTCGATGTTAACATTAAAATTCCAGACATTAAGCTATAGAAACGTTTTTATAATACTACTACTAGTTAATATGTGATCTACAGTCATTTTCTGTACAGTTTTGTTAGATTTAAAGAGGACGAATGAGTAAAATATAAAGCGCATTTGAAGTTTCGTTGTTAAATTGAATGCCAGTAAAGCGTATTTATAACTTTGTTTATGAAAGTGTAAAAGTAAATATTAGTTTTATTAACTAAACACTATTCTCTCTCTGTTCAAAATATATAGAAATTATAGAAATAAAATCATTTTTAAGGTTGATAAGGTTATTTGATCTCGATAATTTATCGTTACTTTAACGTCAAAATATTTATTCTGTGATAATTTAACCGTTCTAAACTATATAAACCATATAAAGAACCTTTTAACAATATAAAATTATCAATAATTTCCATGATTATCTTTAGATTTAAATCACGATAATGATCGTTTAGTAATTAAAGTTATAATAATCCTTGCATTAAAAAAAATTATTCTTGTTACCATTTAAAAAAATAAATTTATATTGACTTAAATTAGATAAAATATTGTGTAAAATTGAGTTTCGTACATGAAATAAATATAAATACAGTAAAACCTGTGTAAAACGGAATCACACGGTAGGCCCTACCAAATATTTTTTCCGGTTTGGCAGATTTACGTTTTAAACAGTTTTTTTTTTTTTTAAATTCGGAAAATTGCTCTGTTTCAAAAATTTGTTTTATTCATGTTTCATTTTTCCACAGGTTTTACTGCAACTAACAAGAACAGTTCTAAAATGTGAATTTAAAGTGTTGATTATTATGATTTGGCATTAAATTATCAATATAGTTGAAGATAAACTCAGAATTAAAAACAAAATAAATAATAGAGAAACGTTAAATTTAAAGTAACTTTTTAAACTATGTTTATGTTCATTAGCCAATGAAAATATTGATCGACTTCTGTATGACTGATTCCCCCCTTTTAAATACCAATAATAATGTAGGAAGATGACTTCATGTATAAAATGTATTAGTAATTTTTGAAGAGCCTTGTAATTATAAGTTCGGCCAGTCCCACAAAACGAACAGTAGTGAGAAACCATTTGATTTCTCACTATTTTGATATATGGGACTGATATCCCATGAAAAATTGTAGGGTTCTCTATCAAGCTTTAATGTCCGATTTCTCCTCCGGAGCGACAGACTGAAACCCTTTATCACTTTGGCTATGCAACTGTCTGATAAAGCATTTTCTAAACGTTAAATATTTTAGTGTAATTTAATAAAACTTTCGGGTAAAATCATTTTAGAATAATAATAAAAACTTTCAACGAGAGTTGCATAACTTTCCCGGCTGTTATGAGTTTTTATTTTTTTTAAATTGCATTATCAAGCAAAAAAAACACCCCTCAACTTGAGTGTGGTGCCATCTATTTTCAGATTTGTTAGAAAAAACTTTTAATATTTTTAATTACTATGAAATGGCAAAAGCTTAATTTTAAGGATAGGGACGAGTTTTATTTAAAAAAAAAAAAGTATAAATGTTAATGAAGACTATTCGTTATTAAGTCTTACCCGTCTCGAGATACATGACCTCTATCTCCCCACCCTCACGACCTTTCATCACCAAAATTTAATAGTATCAATGCCCCTCATATACAAGCCAACATGCCAAATTTCGTTTCTTAATTTTTACCCTATCCTGAGATATTAAGCGAGAGAGATGCCAACACACACAATATTCTTTTATTCTTTTCTTTGCTTTTTTTTTTTTTTTCTGGATTCAGGAGGTCTCAAAACATGGAAATTTGCAAAATACTCGGAGGATCAAATTTGACACAACTCTTATACTTTCCCTTGTTATGTACACATAACGGTCGGGAATGTAAAATGATTTAACTTCCTTTTTTATATTCGTATCTGACATTATCAAATTTAATATTCCATGTATAAAAGTACTTAAATATATCAAATATTTAAGATTTTATACTTAGTTTTTAAGTAATAAAGTATCAATATAATTATTTTTAATGCTAAGTTACTAAAAACGATTTAATTGTTATTTTATGACGTTCTATTTTTAGAAAACTTTTTTGAAGTAACATGAAAACGATATTCATCGTCTGTTTAATTCTTCTGATTTCTGTTGCGGGTAAATAATCTTTGAATATCTTATTATTGCTTTGTTTTATGATTTTAAAATTAACATTTCAATTAATTTAAAAAATAGGATTGGAAGCGTGCCCTTTCGATAAGCAAAAGTGTTTAAGAAATTGCAAACTGAAAGGCTACAAAAACGCTCAAGATGCACAGGATTTCTCTACTTCCAATGCAAATGTCTAGACTGGGTGGGAGGTAGCAAACAATATAAACTGTTCTGGGAATAATTTTTGAATTTTTCTACTTTTTTAATGGATAAAACTTGTAATTGTGCCAACTTTAATAAATCTTTTGTGTTTTTCTAAGACTTTATTTTATTTATAACAACAGTAGAAGCAAAATATGTTAAATACTAATAAATGTTTTTTTTTTATATAATAAAATTCTGAAAACTTACTATTTTAATATATTTTTTTTAATAAAAATATAAATACGACTTTTGCAAAGAAATAACTTTGCATGTTGTCCTCCTTTTTCGCCGTTTGCACCATCAGCAGTCCTTGAACAATTCACACAAATTTCGGAGACGACCTTCCTTTGTAGGCTGCTGCCTCCGCAAAAGAATGTAAAACAGTTAATATATTTTAAATATATTTTTTGAGTATGATTTCAAAAATAACTGCAATTTTTTTCCTGTCACTAAAGAAATGTTAACACTTTAATAAATTACTTAAATAGCGTCATAAATAAATAAGCAATTCGTTGCTAGATTTTTAACTCTGCCGGCGACATTTAAAACTGAGTTTGTGCCGCCATCTGTTGTGATATTTTATTTAAAATTTTATATTTTTAATTATTTTATAATGACAAAGCTTAATTTTTAGGGTAGGGATGGGTTTAATAAAAAATTGTAAATGCTAATAATAATTTTAAAATCGTCATTAAATCCGACACTTATGGAGATACACACGATCCTCATAATCTCCCTACTTCTTGAACTTTGATGTTATTAAATCTTGGTGGTTAATCTCCCTAATAAACAAACCACCCTTGCAAAATTCGGAATTTTTTTGATAAAAAGAGTTATTAAGCTTCAAAGAGGGTGAACAAAATCGTGCCCCCCACACACACTAACATCCATACATAGAGAAAACCCCGATTATTATTATTATTTTTCATTTCTGACGTTTCACGGTTTCCTGAGTCCAAAAATGTAGAAAAGAATATTTTTTATTAAAATTTTTCTGAAGTTTTAAGATGACATTTTGTATAGACCAATAGAAAACTTGAAAGTTTATTAATAGGCCTATACTTAATTTACTCAATTAACATTTTTAAAAATCTATGTAAAGTTATTTAAAATTTTCAGAATAAAATCATTAAACATTTCAATGAATCGAAACAGTGCAATTTTATAAACATGTTTTAAAGTAGTAATAATTCTTATTATTTTATTCTATAATGCATTTCTCATATGCCCCAACTCATATTCACAACACTCTTCTCGAATTTCCACTTTGCCTCACAAGACCTTGCATATGGGGAACTTTTGGGAGTTTAACCCCCTCCCCCATATGACAAGTAAATGAGTATAAAACAACGTTTATGGTTTTATACTCATTCACTTCTTTCTTCGTCTATTATATTGTTACTATACATACTTATATTGTAAAAATTGATAAATTACGTTATGAAAAATTTTTTAAGCCCACTTATTTAGAAATCTTGAACTTGACTGACTAACCAAATCAATCAGAAGCGGTCTTATTTCATAAATTGTAGACTTATAAATTTCCACTGTCGTCTTTCTTCCTGCCTGTCTGAGAATGGAATTAGATAGCTGAAAGTCGCCACTAGATATGGAAAGATTAGGCGCAGGAAGCCCCGATTATAACTATATATGAATTTCCAATGCAAACCAGAAGTTCAATTCAAAACGTTTCCTCTGAAAGGAGTTAGATAGATGACTGGCACGACTCTATTGCTAACAGAAAAGTGTGATGTACAGGGGCAAGACACTACTAATTTGAGGTGGAGAGCATATATTTTAAATTAAATTAATTACAAATATGATTAAAAATTGCAGTTCTGAATTCTGACGATGTCACTATAAATATTTGCTTGAAACAGTGAAGCATGATTTTCTATGTTATTTTTCATCACACGATGTAACATTATCAATATGTGGTAAATTATGTGAAAAATACTAGCAGACCAGTTGCGGACTGAGAAATGATATACTCAAAACAACGCTATATATTAAGATTTATCATCATTGAATGAACTTTTTGAAGATGTGAATTCGTTGATATATCTCGAAAATCTACCGAAATAATTTGATTGGTTTAAGGACAGGTCACAAAAGCGAGTTCAATTAAATACAAAAATAAATAAATAAATAAATAAATAAAAACAATGCTTAAACAGATACCGAAATGCTCTTTTATATTAATTCAGATTAATACACGGATGTCACGTTAATAAATTGCATAGGCCGATTACAATGTCATTTGGCAACTAATTGCAACGAAAATATTTTTTAAAGAATTTCTTGCCTTGGCAAGCTGGAAAAATGATTAGACAGATCGCGTGATTAAAACCAATGACGTATACGATACTATTGGCTAAAGTTTGAACTCGCTTCTGTGACCTGTCCTTATAGTTCGTTTCAAAACACGCGATATTGTACTGTATCGGTACATTATAAACATTGATCTATTGATTAGTTCATATAACCAGTAGCGGCAAAGCACAATCAATAAATGTTTTTAACGATTTAAAAAAACGAATTAAACGATATAACCTTCGAATTTATCTATATATATGAACTTAACTGAACGACTAGCTCAGGAATAATACCATCAAAAATTTTTATTTATATAAATATAATCCATTAGAAATCATAAAAATTCAAAGCTCAAGTGCTTATTTCTGATTTATCTCATACAATTACTTGTTGAGAAAATACAAATAATATCTTTTTTTATAATATATCAATTTATTTTTTGGAGAAAATGAAAAAGTTAAAAGTACGAATGGCATTTTGGTCAATGTTTTCCATCAATGCAAATTGGATATAGTCAAATGTTAATAATAAAGTATCCCATTTACTTATAGAACAAATTTACATATGGATATGAGTACAAGTTCACATTTTTATAGAGATTCGAGTGATTGCAGTGTCTTACAGAATTGATTTTTTATACACAAAAAGAATAAATAAAAAAACTATTTTATCATATAAAAAATATTTGGAAAATTCAGTTTATCATTTGAATAATTATATGAAATCAAATTTTACTAGAATTTAGAATAATCGTCCTGCTTTGTCGTCATTTTCTCAAAATTATGAAATGTGAACTTGCATCCTTATGCTCTTAACCATGGGAATAAATTTCCGATTTTTAAAAATAAAAATATTTTATATGTGGTAATTTATGGGTAGCTCCGAATTTTATTCACGAGAACAAATGTTTTAAATCCTATCGATAATATTCTGGAAATATAAATATTGCCCGAGTTCTAGATATTACATTTAAGGAATAATCGCCTAATATTTCTTCTGTATCCTAACTATCCAGATTTGTAAGTGGAATTAGTTAAAATATAACGAGCAATTATTTATTGTGACATCGTTACAACGCCGGCAGCAATTTTTAATCATTTATTTAAAACATATGCTCTCCATCTCAAATTAGTACTGCACTGTCTTGCCTCTGTACATCGTGCTTTTTCGTTAGCAATGGAGTCGTTCCGGTCATCTATTGACCGTTTTCAGGGGAAAAAGTTTTGAATTAAAATAACTTGATTTCGGTTTGCATTGGAAGTTTATATATAGCTAATCGGAGCCTCCTGTCCCTACGGTTTCCATATCTGGTCTCTGTTTTCATTATCTAACTACGTTGTCGAAATTACGTGGGACGACAGTGGGAGTATATACTGAAGTATTACCATATGACTACTTGGCCTACATCCGTGCATAATTCTGAGAAAAATGTTTAAACATTGTAGATTAAACATCCATTATTATTCTCTTTAAAAAAATTAGCCTGTATAAAATAGTGTCATTCATTGTTATTTTTTGCTTCTTTTAAGCTTATTTTGTTGTTTATTTTCTTTTTTTTTAATTTACAGAAACTTATCAATGGTGATTCATTAATATCTATAATAATAAGCCCTTAATTCTGATATAAATAATGACTAATTTCCTTACCGCATTAAAGATTAATCATGAGTCATTACATTATCATCATAAAAGTAAAAATTATAATTATTATTTTAAATCAGTGGTGTCCAAATTTGTCGATAATCTGGCTAAATTGCACATAAGTTGTAACCACAATTATTTCGTATATTCCATATAAACTAAATGCATGCCTATTTCCACTATATTTATAAGTTATTTGTTAAATATGTTCATGGAGCAGATTAATGCGGCTCAGATGTGGCCCATTGATTGGGCATCATTGTTTTAAACGATCATTTTCAAAGATTGTTTTAAAACAAAGACTTTGTTCCTGTATTATTTCTCAGAAAATAAAAATGATCTCACTTAATTCTTTCAAATAACCGTCTTTTCGGGATACACATTCGAATCCATTTTAAATGCAATTATCAGTTTAGATTTACTACAAAATAGCTTTTAAAATAACTTTCATTTCCAGATATTTCTGTGAAATCAGATTTAATGGGAATTTTCGATGGCAGCCATTATTACAATGAAATTACGTGACGAGGCGATAAAAGTGATAATCTGTTACTCTCGAAGTAGTAAGGGTGATATTAAAATGAATTATATTTATCGAAAAAATAAATAATAATTCAATTGTGTGTCACACGTTTAAACATTTCCTTTTCTACCTTACTTAAAGTCGAGGAACGAGAACAAACATGCTTTATTATTGTAGTTTTTTTGTTATATTACAAGATAAAACACAAATATTACTAATCAGTGGAGCACTCAGGATTTAGCCTAATCTTGGGAAAGCCGAGTTGAACGGATAAAAAATTTTTTAATGCGAATTCAATAAAATTTTCATCTTATGTGATCGCTAATTCATAAGTAGTATAGAAATTGAAGACAACGACACAATATAAATTAAAAACAAATACATTTTAATTAGGAAAAGATTTTTGGAAAATTTTCTATTGTTTCTTCCTTTCTTTGGGAAGTACCATGACTCCTTGGCACTGTTGAGCCAAGGAGTCTGGGTGAGCCACTGTTACTAATTTTTAAAATAAATAACTGTTCAGTAATAATCACATTTATGGAATAGATAATCCTGGAAAATATATTATTATTAAATCTTTTAAAAGAAATAGGAGAAAATACAAGAGATATTTAGAATTCAAATAGAGTTTGAGCCAACTTTTCTACCATAAAATCCACTGAATCAAGCAACTAAATCATACAAAACAAGAGAACATCGTAACATCATAAATGATACCTTAATTCGAGATTACAAAGAAATTTTTGTCAATCATTGTATTGTTAAAATTTCGAGCGTTCCAAGATTACATTTTGAAAAATGGAGAAATATAGAAGCAAGGAGTTTTTCAGTCAAGGTCTTAGACTCATCAGGCATCTTCATGTTATGAAGATGCCTGATGAGTCTAAGACCCATGTCTACCTCACTGAAAGCCTTTAAAATCTTAGTTAAAATCTAACTAAGATTTTAAAGTCTTTTTAAGAGTGATCGATTCCGGATACATAGACTTAACCTCATTACATTATTCGAACTCAAATCGCTAGTCTGGCCAAACCACACATGTCTTCTCAGTGCTCACAGAACAAATAATTTTAAAAAATGGATCTAAGAAAATGATTGTTTTGATACAACAACAAAGTGACTCTTACTAATTATTACTAACCAACTATTAAGTAAATTATATACTTACTCTAGATACGTTTGGATTTGTGATAAACAACTTCACGAACTTTAGCTACGAAATCTATTTATATTTAAATAAAGAAAGAAATGAGGAAGAGAAAGAAGTCTTATTAGTAACATCGATAATTATTCATTTCTTACTTCTGTCAAAGAAATCCTTGTGAGAGGAAATGCATAAATTGGAATTTGAAAATTCAAAGTACTGTGTTAAAAGCATACCAGAATTAATGTCTTGTGATATATTGTACCGACCACTTAATTTGGTATCAGTATCGGGAGTATATTATATCTAACATTGCTATCTCGGCACTTGGTTAGATTCCAGAAAAGATCTTTAAAAATTTTAAAAAAGTATTTGACTCTTACATGTTCGTTACTACTCGACTGCATCCATAATGGCCCTGAAGCCTGAACATTTCGTGCACAAAAGCCATGATGTGTCTTAGTTCCCGCAAAGCACTTTAAAAAATCGTAGTAAAATAGCTTATTTTAATATTCATTCAATTAGATTTAAATAATACTCTCAATACAACTTTGAAATTAAAATGTCATAAGTGATCAAGATCATAAAAATTGATATGCATTTAACGCATAGAAGTTTGCAGAGATAAAAGCTGATTACTTTTGTTAATTGTCAAAAATCATAAGTGCAATTCTACCAGTTCTGCCGTTAGCATAATACAATATAATATGTTTATATTATTTTTAATTTTCAATAAGTATAATTAAAATAAATTTATTAAATAATAATCATATTTTTACAGTAAACTTTTTCTGGTTAATTCTCTTATCGGTGGAACATTCATCCCGGAATTACCTGATTTGGAAAAATTTTAGGAAAATAAGGATGCTACTTTATTTCGATGAAAAAAAACACATTATAACACTTTTATTTTAATTTAATTACATTAAAAATCACTTTAATATAGTTTAAAACCAATTATGTTTCCAGTGCAGACAATTCCTTGTTAAAAACAACAGCAATTCCTTAAAAAATTATAATTTTTTTAATAATGACTACTATGAATTTTTTATGTAATCATATTATAATCATAACTGTCATAATTATAGATTAAATATAATAAAACTTTATAAATAATAATATAAAATGTAATGAAATTAACAGCCAAAATTCTAGATCTTAATTCATTCGAAGATTGTTAGTGAAAATAGAATGAAGAATGTGGTAAGATTAATTTGCTCGTTTCAAATAATTTTCTGTTTTAGTTTCAGAAAACGAAATATATTTGGGTAAATTTCTTAAAGAATTCATGAAAATCTACGCTAACGCAGGTTATATACACATATATAAATATATTTGTCAATAAAATAATTACTGTACTTTTCGAAAATTTAATGGTAAATAGGAATCTTGATACCCACACAGTATAAGTAAATTTTAGTTAAATCATATTTTCTTTCCTGTTATTTATTTATTACTTTACCGTAGCAGATTTTCTTATTTATTAGTTCACAGTCTTATCTTAAACTTATCGAAACCAAGTTTGCTCTTATTATTTAAATTAATAAATTAAAACTTTTTTAAGACACGTTTTATGTTGATGTTTAGTTTTACTTTTAGTTTTCTATGTTGACGATGGTAAACAGTTTACAAACAAAACTTTTTTTTGGATATTTTACATTTTTGAGATTTCGTTGAATCAGTTTTCATATATTTTTTTCTGATAGAACATAATAAAAGATAGAATATTAAATTTTACAATTATATTCGAGTTCGATTTTAGTTAGACCAGTATGTTGGGTATAACAAAAAATCAAGAAGGATGTCCTGAAAACTGGGAAAAACAAAAAAGGATTTCCTCAAAAACGAGAAAAAGGGAAGCAAAAATAATATAAAAACAATTTTAAAAATTCGAAAATTGTTGTTTACGCTCTATTAAAAAAAATGAAGGCGGTATTTGTTTTGATGCTATTGGTATTGGCGTTCTGTGTTAACGGTAAGTTTCTAATACAATTATTCTGCCTAATAATTTATAAATTAAATATTTTAAATATATTAATTAGAATTTTACATTATAATTAATTCTCTATGAAGAATCTATATTAACTTTATTACATGTTAAACAAAATTTACACCTAATTTAATAAATAAACGAAAATATATATATATTTTTAATTTCTTCCTCCTTACAGGCACAAAGAGGGCATTTTTCCCATATTCATCATGGATTCGGCCAGGCCCACAATGGGAGCATCCGAGTAGTGAGGATGGGACGACATATATGGATTGAACCTTCTATGAAAAATTCCTAGATTTAAACTCGGATCCGATTGTGCCTAGCTGAAACCTATGATGGATATGAAAAAAAAATCATCGGAATAAAAGGGTAGAAAACAAAGTTTATAATAGGCCATGTTTTAATTATTTCAATTCTTTTTCTAACTAGTTGGAATACTTTTAAAATGATATTACTTAACAATACAATACATTTTAATACGTTTCCTCTTCTGATTTAGAAGAGGAAACATTAAAATGTATTGTATTGTATTGGTAAAAGATGAACATTTCATAATATAAAGAAAGAAATGTTTACCGTTTTGAGTTATGTTTCTTGTAGTGTGGTCGTCTTGATATATTTAACTTATGTTAATTAATTAAATTTAAAATAAATTTAATTTTAAATTTAAAAAAATGAAGCCATGATCTAATTCTTAATCAATTACTCAATTGTCAGTATGAAAAGTTTCAAGTTTATTCATATTGTTTTGGACTTAGCCTTCGTCAGATAAATTTTCCATATGACAACATTTTATAATATATTACGTAGTATTTATAATAAATTAAAAACTATGAATGCTGTATTATTCGTATACTAATATATAATAATTTTTTTAAACAGAAAATTTGGTTGATGCACGCTGTCCATTCTCAAGCAGTAGATGCATCCTTCATTGCAGAGATAATGGCTTTCCGGGTGGAAAATGCAAATGGTTCAAGTGCAAATGTCTCAAAAAGAAGTGAACTTGAAACGGGAAGACCAAAACTACTTCATTAAATCTGTAATAATAGCTTTATTGTTGATTGTTTCACACTTTTCATTTCATTTGCTATATTTTATTTTAAAAAGAAAATATATCAATGTTATAACTAAATATTTGTAACCTCATTTAAAAGAATGCTTTTGTGTGGATTTTTTGAAAATTCTTGTAAACAACTTTCTAATTGAATGAAATAAATAAAACATAATAATGGAAACTAAGATACAAATTATTTTTTTTTATAATTGAGATATAGTTATCGGAGAAATTTTTTAAGATATAAAATTTAAATATTAATAAAAATTTAATTAAACGAAACAAAATTAAAAATACATTATTTTCAATTTTTGATTTTCCGTTCTGTGGACTGTAAGAGGCCTTTCAGTTATACTTCTCATGGTATTAGCCATACCTAGCTGGATGATGAAGGGTTGAAACCCGATATATCCGAGTCAATCCACCAACGAAAATTTTTAATCAGAAGGACGAACTGGTGGTACCTCCATTATTTTGGCATCTATTCGAGACTCGTTTTCTTTTTAATTAAGTAAATATAGACGATATTTGTGATGTATAAAATGTAATGCTTTCAGTGCTCTTCACGCAAAGGTTGACTTTTTAATTGTTAAAAGCATGATGTAGAGCGCAAAATCTGGAAAAGTACTGTACATCTCTGCATAAGTGACGAGTACGACAGTCGAGCCTGCATATAGTCATTAAATAGAACAAGTTAATTACAATACAGTATAATCTATCTTGCTTCCTCTCGCGGATATTCTTTCGTTCGTCGTACCTATTCGATCAGGACTTCTATGATTACGTTACTTTGTAATTATGCTTTTATTTTGCTAACGATTTCTTTTTGTAGCTAAAGCATAATAAAATCTTCGTAATAATATATTTTGTGTTAGTATTTACTTAAGACAAGCAGGTATGCCCGACATTTCCCGAGCAAAAAGTAATGAGAACAAATATTTATGAACAATTTTTAAAATATTTTTTTGAAAATACATAACACATATTCAGTAGATTTTGTTGTTCTCGATTATCGAATTATTTTTTGGCACCTTCGTATAATTTAAATTTGTGAATACTGAAAATTTTATTATAAAATCCAGAATATAAGAGATCTAATGTAAAGCAAAACCCTTTAAAAACTCTTCTGGTAGAATTGGCTTGTTTTCCAGGTGTTCAGCTATTCAAGGTTATTTTTAAGTACGAACAACAGAAATAATAACCAATTTTGTTAAATTATTAAAAGAAAACTATAACAGTCACAGAAAGAAAAAAGTAAAAGTATGGAAATATTTTCACCCGTTGTGGATCATTTGATTATTTTCACACTTTCTGAAGAAAATCATCTATTAAGAGCATCAAAAAGATCATTTTTACATTTTGTAAATCTGATTGTTGGACTCACATCTAGGGCCGGATTTACATAAGGACATTTGGGGCCGGTGCTCAGAGCCCCCACAAAATAGGGGCCCCCACAAAACTATGTTTAAACATAATTTTTTTTCTATTACTGCGACAGCCTAGTGTGGCCTAATCATGAGGGCTACACGGCAAAGAAAACCAAACCCGGGAAAAAACCTATTAAACATCGGAAAATTTCGGGAAAAAATTTACATAGGTATTTTTCAATTAAATTAAAATAATTAGTTTTACACAATAAAATATATGTATGTTTACAATAACCTTATTTTTAAATGAAATTTACAACTTCCTAGTTGAAATCTAGTTGAAAGTACAGTATTTTGTGTAAATTTTCTAAATCATCAAATTTGTCTACTCTTAAAGGGGGCCCCCACCGAATTTGTGCCCAAGGCCCCTGGATTGGTAAATCCGGCCCTGCTCACATCAGTAATATTGATGTCATCCTGAGCATAAAACTTTAGTCTATCTGCAATTGAGTTCCTTAAAACCTATAAGACAAATTAAACTAATTTAAACATAAATTCAAATTTACTTAAACCATGTTAAATTCATCTAATTTTTAAGATAAATCATACATATTATTATCCATTGTATACTTATTCTATTAGAAACATATTTCGGTAGACAATTTTACTTTCATTTTTTGAAAAGAGTTTGAATAAATATGATTAGAAGTTTGTTTAGGGCAAACTTTTAAGCATCCTGCTCTGGAATCCAGAGCAAGAAACGCTGTAATGTTCCCATTTAATGATGCCAACAATCAAACCGTAAATAAGTTACAGCTCAAAAATAAAGCATTTAAATAAGTTTATGAAATTAGAATACATATAAATTACGTCTATTAAGAAGCCGATTTCTGATTGTTTTTATAAAATGAGAAGTATCAGAAAATATGAAAATTCTTCTATTGCCATCGGAAGGATGTATGAAGTAATGTTTAGCATCGCCTAAAACAAAATATCACAAAACTATGGAAAATAATTTTTATGTCAAGTTTGTATCGAGGCATTTTCTATATGCAATACTTTTTCCACTCTATTATGCAGTACTTTTAAAACAAGCCAAACTTGTTAGATATCTGTTTATGAAAACTGCATAGAACGTTTTATGTTGCAAGCCTTTGAAATTTCCATGTAAAAGACATGCAGAAGAGATGCTAGCTTACATAATTTATTATTATATTTTATTGGGAATGCGCAAATATGCAAAACAAAAAAAAAAATATTTGCTTGGGTTGGAAATCAAGGAAAAGAAAACATTTTTAAAGATGCTTTCATAGTGAATTTTTATTGTATTATAATTATAAATGAATAAATGATTTAAAACAGAAAATGTCTAATCTCTAATTACTCTATCTCTCTCTACAAAATTCTCATTTACTTTCTGATTATGTTTATAGTATATTAAAACAAAACTACTACTTAGATAACTATATTTCAATGAGAAAATACACAACTTTACATGTTGCGCCATCTGATGGATTCTAGGCAAACGATGAAAGAAATGACATGTTTTAATGCATAGTGTTATTAAAACTCCCTCTCTTTTCCTTCTTACAGCGTGGTATTACTAATATGTTGAGTTATATATGTTATTATAGACGAGTTCAGTAAATAAACTTGGGTATCTTTATTTTATTTTAAATCTTAGTGTCTGTGGGCACTAAGAGGGCTTTTTTAGTAAGTCCATTATGGATACGGCCAGCCCACAATGTGGTGAAAGACGAGGGCTCGACATATCCAGAGGGTCTACCCCGAAAAATACTTAAAGGTTTTTAACTCCTCCGGTTTCGATTCCGGGTTCTTCAGAGCGATAGACTGCCATCTTAATTTCTCGGTCATCCGGCCAATGACTTGGGTATCAGTTCTTTCAATTCATAGGTAATGATGTAATATAGCAAAGAAATTACTGAATGATTAGTGCATGCGTTCAAAATGTCGGAAAAGCAACTCTTTCAGGTCATCGTTACTATTTCGAAAAAGAATATTATTCAACATTATTTATATACCTTTCGTACCGTTTTCAACTGTCTGAGATAATTCTTCATTCGAAAGCAAAGAAAATTCATACTCTTCATAACCAAATTGGTAACACGTAGAATAGCCTTATTGTTTCACTGATAGAAAATTGATTTTTTCTGAACTCTGCGCACCGAAACAAATCCTTTTACCAGTATTATACGATCAGTACGTGCACTGATACACTCATTAATAGTTCTTTTACCGAACTCGTCTTTTATACAATATATTGTGTTTGTCGTTCGCAGTGGCGTAGCGAACATAACTGGCGCCCGGGGCACGACACTTTATTGGCGCCCCCTCACCCTCCCCTCCAGAAACACATATAGTTTGCCTTGGAGACCATTTGGGCGCTCCTCTGCGAGTGGCGCCCGGTGCATGATACACCCCGTTGCACTTCCTCGCTACGCCACTGGTTGTTCGTACTAAGAGAATAGTTCATTTGAAAACTCATTCTTTACACATTGTGCTTGGCTGAAAATATTAAGATAAGAAGAAATTTATTATTTTTATAATTAATTATAAAAGTACGCTCTATAATGTAATGTTTATAATTTTTCATTAATTTATTGTGAAAAATAAGAAAAAAATCTTTCAGATAGTGATACTGCTGCGTGAAATGTTGCATTCCGTCTTTTGTTTCTTATGGACTAAACATTTCTCAGTTTGAAAAGGATTTAAAACTCATAGAAAGAGCTTACTGTTTCATTGAATTGCATTCTTAGCTTTATCTTTTTGTTTATTCAGATATCAATCAGTCATTGAAAAAAACCGTTGATTTCGAACGACTTCATAAACAACACATTGTTTGTTATTTATAATTTAAAGAAAGAGTTCGAAAGCCAAACATAACTTATAGATAACTCCAAAAATAGTATTTTGAATTTATTATATTATTTACTGATGCTATAGTAAACATTATTCTTTCATTTCTAAATGAAGATAATTTACCAATGATATCGTAGTATCTTAAACGTTGTTCAGCTTATCACTTTAAACTTGAAATAGCGTTTTATTTATGTAAATAAATACAAGTTTAAAAAGTACTATGTTATTGTTATCTCAAATTAGTGATTTTCGAACGGCGCTGCAAGAGATGTCTAAGTGTGCCGCGAATATTATAAAGTCATATTAAATAAAGTCGCTCAACTTTCCCGGAAACATTTAAAATTTTGGTGGCGCCATCTGTTATCATATTTTATTTTAAAACTTTTTATATTTTTAACTGTTATAAGATGGCAAAAAAGTTTAATTTTGTGGGTAGAGATAAGTTATAAAAAATTTAAATCTAATAACGAGTAAATGTATTAAGTTAACCTATAAATACAGACCCCTTATTCCTCCTTTGACCTTTAATCACCAAAATTTAAGAGTATCAATCCCCTAATAAACAAACCTCCCTGCAAAATTCAGAAATTTTCGACAAAAAGCACAGGATTTATTAAGCTTCAAAGAGGCTGAAAGTGCCACACACACTAACATCCATACATACAGAAATTGCCCCCCCCCCAATTTTTTTCATTTTCGATTTTTTACAGTGTTTTAAGTCCAAAAATGACCCCCAAGATTTTTACAATCTTGGAAGGGTCATTTTTGGACCGATCGCCATACTTTCTCTCTGTTATATATAACAGCCGGGTAAGTAAAAATGAGAAGAAATCCATTCCGTACAAAGATTTATTACTTTCGTGATTAACTACTAGCTAGGCTAGGCTCTTAGAGTAATGGTTATTATTATTCACATTTATTCATAATTTGAAATATATTAATGTGCAACGTGCGTTAACTTGGGCAAAGCAAATTACTGGGCAAAGTTTCGAAACAATAAATTATTCCATACTTTGCACATAATTTAGAACTTGTAATGATTTGCTTATTTTTCTCTGCTTAAAAGAATCAAATACACAATTAAATATGTGCTGATCTCTCATCATCAGAATTAACTTTCGATTCAAAAACCCATTTCATTGAATTTATCCTTGTTTTTTTTTTTTTTTTTGAAAATACGTAGCTGTTCTATTAATTAAAAAAGTAAACTTTTTTGCATTTAATATGTAGAGATTTTCCTGAAATCCAATAGGGATATTCACGATGGATGCTTTTTTTTTGTTTTGTTTTGTTTTTAGGAAAACTGAATTATGCAAAAACTATGAATCATGAACACGCACGTAATCGGACAATTTTAGGAAAGTAACAAACCTAAAACTTTTAGCTATTGACAACCATAAACCTCATAATTCTCATTTCATCTTTTTTGGGCATTTTATTGGTCGACATTATTGTCTTTTAAGAGAATATTTTTGTATCATTATGTAAGTTTAAAAATACAACAACTAGTTCTTCTGTTGTAGATTTCGATTGTTGTTGTTGTTTCAAGGCATCTTTCCTTTAAGCCGATAGCTTTTGCCATAGAACCTGTACTAACGAAGTCAAGGTTTCGAGAAACGACGCTTCGTGACTTTTAAGAAGAAAGTTACGAAAGCCGGTATAGCGAGAAAAACTATGAATCGTGAATACACCTAGTTCCATGTATGGTAAAACAGTTTATGCTGAATTAATTACTTTGGCTACTTATTGCAGATAAATATGTCTATCAATAACAAACAAATGCTTAATTGCTTCTTACTCTGTGAGCGTTAAAAAGACATATTCATATGAGTTCGGCGATGAACTGTAATTTGGTAGACAACCAAATTATAAACGACAAATAACGAAAAAAAAAATTGCCTAACATATCCGAACCGAACCATTCATAAAGATTTTTGAACTTCAGAACTGAACTCGAACCCTTATTAACTCACAATGGCAAATTGACACCTTTGCTATCCAACCTTAATCACAATTGTTTTTTTTGATTGTTGTTCATATAGTAGATGCACTAGAACTGCCATGTTCAAGATTATCCATTATAATGGCTACCTTATTAAGGACAATATTAATCAAATATTGCTAATCTACTAAACATTTCTTCTAATCGTCCCGAAAACATGAAACAATTAGAAGTTATCGATCATGACATCTGTCTAAAATATGTAATCAGAAATGAAGTATATTTTCCAGTTTTTGCTGAATTTCTGCGATCAAAGAGTTCAAAATAATTATTCACCAAGATTATAAACAGATATCCTGGTTGATAATTCAATTTATTGCCTGTCGTATTGTGTTATTATGAATAAAGTACTAAAATGAACTTGCACTTTTTGTGAAATAAATTAATTAATGCATTGAGCTACTAGGAAATATTGATAGTTCAACAAGTCATTGATAACACTGTTTAATGAAATGATGAAAAGAAAATTCCGAATAAAGTGTAATATTCTAACTCGGCATCTCTAAAACTTTCAATGCTGTATTCAATAAATTTTAAAATTATTTAATTTATAAATTAATTAATATTCATAAATTATTTTTGTTAATGATTTGAGAGTTATTTGCTTAGTCAATTTTGTCGCAATAAGTAAGCTTAAACATATTTGTAATTTCATTTTGCTTTAATAAAATTAAATATGATTGCATTACGGTTATTTAGATTTAACTAATTTTAATATAAATAAATTAAAATGAAAATGAGTTTAGAATATTAAAATGTAATAAGTATTGGTCGATAAAATATAAATCTTTTAAGTATTTTGAAAACACGAAACTTGCATAGAAAATATTTGCTTTTTTTAAATCATTGAACTTTTAGCTGTTATTAAATCCACTTTTCTTTCTCTTTACAATATTTAAATGTGAGTCTAAAAAGAATTATTTCAATTAAGTTATGAATTATTATATGAATATATATATATATATATATGGTGTCTATAGATGGCTGGGCTGGGCGTTAAGAAGCGTGAGGGACGGGCGCCACATATACCGGTATATGAATAAGTTCCCCAAAGTAACAAGAAAACCATACAGGAAGTAAGAAATGGAATTCGAAGGAAGCTTAAATCTCGCAACTGAAGCACAATCTGCTTCTATGTATCAATATATAAATATATATCTGATGATATGATCTTGTAAGGAAAACCAATTCTTTAAGTAACTATGACCTGTTAAGCAATCCAAGATGGTGAAAGTCTGTATCAATCTTCTGCCGCGTGGTAGTTAATAATAGTCTAATAAATATTATTAAGGCATCAAAAGGCAGCTGTTCACCATGTTATATATGTCAATCTATTTAGTAAGCTGACATATATAGACTGCTTTTTTTTTAATTATTATTAAGTGAAGTCCTAGTTTCATTTGAAGGTCTCATATATTTATAAAATGTTGAAAATGTTCAAAGTTTAATAAGAAATCACGTAGACTATAACAAATTTTAAAGAACCTAAAAATTCTTTATAACTATAAATATGTCATAACTTTGAGACTTATTTCGTAATGTATAAACAGTAAAACATTGCAATATTTTACGTTAAAAAGCGCTTTCGCCTATTTATTTTATGGCTTCGTCAGTTAATCGATATTTAAACAGATTCAATATAAACTTAAAAACTTTATAACTAGATTATAAAATTCTCAATGTAACATTTCAATGTATTTATTTGAAAAACTGTAGTACAGAAAACTATATTATACCAGAAAAAATAAACAGATTTAGAAAATAAGTTCATAGAGTTTCTTATCAGTGTTACATTTTTACTAATTAACGATGTTATCGGAAACCTAACCTAATTTTTGGTTTTTCTTTATACATTTTCTTCGGATCTACAATAAACTGTTTATATAGAGTTTTTAGATAGCAGAATATTCAGTATTCTTTTCTCAAACAAAATTAACTAATTGTTTATGAGTAATTTATTAAATACTGGTGAGTAATTTAATCCACAAACAGAAGATTCTCTCGTTTAAAATATAATGTGTACGAACTAAATAAAAATAATTGTTTATCCCCGAAGTTTATATATGCTTTATGATACCAAATAATGATTTTGACTACATATTATTCAGTTTTAATAATTAAAATACGTTACAATTGAAATTTAATAAGAAATTTAAACCTATTGTCTAAAATTTCCATTTTAATTTATACTTTAAATTAAATTACTATTTTAAATTTACTCATTTACAACAATTCGTGCGAAATGTTAAAATTTTAACAGCAATAATAAGTGCAGTATATACTGATTCAAAATTATAAACACATTAATTAAAGATGATCTTTCGGTATGATCTAATTTATCAAAATTTTGCGTAATTAATTTCAACATTTAAATTCTAAATTTAAAAATTTAAGTGTTGAAATTTATTACGCAAAATAATCTATTTAATTCTTTCATTTATAACATAAAATCAAAAAATAATTACGCAGTTTAGTAGTTTTTTATAATTAATAATAATATTTGTAAATGTTATAGAAAAGTTTTGAAATACAGTGGTGCCTCATATAACGTACTTAATCCGTTCCAGGTGCACGTTCGTTAAGTGAAACGTCCGTTATACGAAACGCATTTTCCCATAGAAATACATGTTAAAATATCTAATTCGTTCCGCAGCATAAAATAACCGTACTGTATCATAAAAAATGAACATGGGGTGCGTTCTTTTATTCCTCCGAGTAACTCTGCGCGAGCGAGATCCGTTTAAAAATTCCTGCGGAACGCGTTCCTGAATTCCGGTGGGAGTGCACGCCGCATGGCTCAGATAGTTTCGTTTCCGGGTCCATTATGTGGTTTTATGAATGAAAATTTAGAAATTGTGAAAGCGCGAATTAGCGCACGCGGTGATATAAGCGTCTTTACGAATTTTTTTCGAGGCTATTTTGAATGCTCTTTCAACAAATAATCCATTTTATGGTTAAATTTTACAATTGGGATCCTTCTTTTGCCTTTTAAAGCTCATATTTTAGAACATAGATTCCTCCATCACGATACTATCGATAGTGCGGGCGCCGCCATCTTGTGCGGGCGCCGCCATCTTTCTTTCACCGTCGTTCCTAAATGCCTACAAACAGCAGCGCACTCCCGTAGTAGCGGAGACGCAGAGCGACCGCTATTAAAGAACGCACACATGGAGCAGTCACCAATTATGCCGGAAAGTCCGTTGTTCGCAGCCAGGCCGTTGCTCGAGTCACGTAACGGCCAAACAGAAAGTCCGTTGTTCGCAGCGTCCGTTATTCGAGGCGTACGTTATACGAGGCACCACTGTATTGATAAATAGCTGTGTAAATAACACCGGAAAACAAAGCTGTAAAATTAGATAAAAACGTATCGAGTTATTATAATAATAGAAAGACCGTAATTAGAAGTAAAATGTATTCTTTACAGGAGCTGTCCATAAATTATGTAACGTAGGTGGGTATGCAAGCAATGATCACGATGCAATACAAGGGGTGCGGGGTGTTTACGAAAACGTTACATAGACTGGTGTGTTGTTTGTTAAATACAGTATGCAAAGATTAAGCTACGGGTAGTTTTCCCGCCAAATAGCAACAACTTCTCAGTTTTGATTATAACTTTTGTCGTCTAATTTATCAAGAAAAAAAACCCATAAAAGTAAAAATTTTTTAATTTAAAATAAAACACTTGTAATTTTATAATAAAAAAACTTAATTAATAATTAAAATTTTATTTCTTATCTTATTAACAGTCAAACAATGCCTATAATTCTTTAATACAATTGATTTGGTTACGCTTAATGCATTACGTGATTTCGGGGTCTGTACTGTACTTTGCTACAGCGTTTCAGGGTGTGGGATAGTAGTTAAAAAGTAAATAAAAATAGCGTTAAGCAATTTATGGACGATTCTACATTAAGTGAAAATAAATAATCCTTTCAGACTCTGGAAAGGTATGAATAAAATTTACTTTATGACGAACGTGCAATCGTGAATTTTTTAGTTTTGCAAATCAAAATGCATTTAAAATACATAACATAAAGCAATAATATAAAAATGATAAAGGTATTTTTTGTCAAAAATGCATAAAACTAAACGAGAATGTCAAATAAATTGTTTTAAAAGATTTCTTTTCAATTAAGTTCATTAGTGATGATTGATATTGATTCATTTGAATATTGAATTAGTAGTTAAAATTATTTAAAGAAGAAGCTCCTAAGTTGTTTATTATATACTTCAATTTAAATTTAAAAACACAGAGAAAGATTTGAACTGAATGTATGAGCTTTTATCTAAGTGTTGCAATATGACTTTATTATTATTAAAATAAATAAATAAATAAATAATATATATATATATATAATATATATATCGTACACTATTATTACTTTCATTATTACTATTATATCCGGATAACTGGTTTTGTATAACCCCGTTCTAGAAAGCCTTGAACAAATCAACTGACCCGATAAATATAGAACGGGTAGGAATTGAAGTAAATGACGAAATATGACGTCATTCTTGGCAAGACTCAACATTACCACTACATAATTTTTCTTTGATCTAAATTTAAATCTTATATAAGATAAAAACATTTTATTTAAAATCTGTTTTAATAAGTTGATTTTAAAAAATGACTGTGCTTTGCATGATTACTTCGTAAACAAATGACCCAAGGATGACGCACGCGGATCATTGGTTTAATTACGAAAACTTTACACTATCAATCACTATCTCGTTATTACTATAAATACTTTATTTTTAGTTACAGTTTATTTGATTTCTTAATTACAAAAATATATATATACATTCATTTTTACTTGAAAAATATTTTATTTAAGACACGATTCGAGTTTATTTCAATTATTTATATTCTCCAATTTAAGACACACTTATCATAAAATCGAACATTTTTTTAGAAAATAATCCTTGGAAACTTATGTTTTGTGAATGCAAATGGCTTTTACATTAAAATATACTGTATTTTGTATTGCTAGTCCTTCGAGAAAATAAAAGTTTGCTGTAAGTTCTTGAAACTTTTACATTAAAATCCTGTTAAAATTTAGAAGAAAGTAGAAGAGCGAGTTTATAAAATTTTAATATGACATACATAGATTTTTAAAACAGATAAATTTAATGATTCAAACAAAATAATTTGCTTTACATTTAAATAAATTCGATATAATATGATTGAAATTATTAAAGTTATTATAAATTAATTATTCTAGTTTATAAAATATAAGTGATAAGTAATGTCGGTCATATGCATCTACAATTTCTCAAGTAAAAAATTTATCTGATTACGAGTCAATATTTTTTTTTTTATTTTACTAGAACTGTTGTAATTTTTTGCTTGACGTAAAATATCCATTATTGTATATATAATAGTAAGCAAAAAGAAGTACTGTATTTATTTATAGGTTATCGAAAGAAATAATCAAAATTTTATGAATAATTATTTATTTTATTAATTTTATACTATACAAAAATTATTTAAAAATAATTAATTAATGATTGAGATATATTGCAACATTAAAATAGGCTTATATAGTTTAGAAAATTTGAAAATAGAAAAAAAAATTAACTACAATTAAAATTTCATGAAAGTTCTATGTAAAAATGAAATAAGGATTATAATGAAAATATTATTTTACATTATATACAAAAAAGAATGATTTAACTTGTCATAGAAGTCGATTTAGAACATATTGAAGATAGATATCCTCAATATTTTTTCTTTCGGTATGAAATTTTTTTTTTTTTTTTTTTTTTTTATATATGAGAAAAAATAATGCAAATTTACAATTCAAGAGCATTCGGAATAACTGAATTTAAGTTACATTATTTACTAACCAATTGTATACATTTAAAAATTACATTAATCGAATGATAATAATGCAATAACAGATCGTAAGTGCCTGATAAAACAGTTGGTTTTAGTATCTGTGCCTTGGTTTTGGTTACGCAGAATAAGGGATTCAGAAATACAAAGAGGGGAGGTGCAGAAAAGCTTTACGAAAATTTTTAATATGTAAGCTACTCGGCTTTACTCGTAAAATCACTCAGAAGGTGGATGCAGCTGCGTCCTGCGCATTTTCCTAAATTTCCTACCCCTGTTAGGCATAATACCTGGCACTAATATTCAATGAGTTAGGCCTATTAGACAGGTGCACAAGCACAGGATCAAAGACAAAAGGGCCCTCCAGATGAGGTACCAAAAAAATTATCAGTAGAATATTATATTTTCACTTTTAAATTTTAAATTTTGTCGCCATGGGAGCCGATTTCGTAAAGTTTTTTGTTAAAGTTAAAAATTAATTGACCATTTCTATCGAATTTTTAATTTTTCTCCCCCCCCAAAAAAAACGAGGGACCAAAGGACACACGAAAAGCTAGTTACGGCACTGCTAACATCGACCGAATTTAATAATAATTCAATTAACTTTTTTATAAATTCAAAACATTTCCTTTATTAAAACAATTTTCAATTGAAAAGCTTCTTCATAAATGATAATACGACATTCAAATGTATTAGAACTCTATTAGAATACATTAAGATTTAAATTAAGATTCATGAAATCATTAAAACTTTACTATCCTAATCAAATTATACACAAGAATATGAGTGTAAATTGCACTTAAAACTAACCAGTTCTAATATTTAACGTTAAAATATAGATATTAATTATTAAACTGGAATTGAAATATTTTAAAAATTAAATAGATCAAACACTTATTATAATGGCTTAATTAATTTGGAATTTTAGAAAAAAAAAAAAAAAAAAAAAAATTTATTCAAATAATAGTAAAGTGTCCATCTATTATTTTTCATTTAAATGAATACAGTATAAATACGTTAAGTTTCCTTTATGTAACTGATGTGAATGACATAAGCTAATGAACGAGCACACTCCTAGCCAACTATTAATGCACATGTAGTGAAAACATTTCGGGGAATCAGTACACTGCAATATCGAATATTTAAAAATCAATACGAAAATAAATATTTTAAAAATAACTTCTGCGTTACTATTGACGAAACCCATCTATCAATGAAAATTATAAATAATAAACGAATAAATAATTATAATAGGAAAAATATTCGAAAACGTATGGCATATTTTAATGATTGTGTTCATGTTCCAGTAAAAGTTCTATGAACCACATAAAAAAAAGAACAAAGAAGGATGTTAATTATACCGTTCGGGGAAAATTTTCGAGAAAACTACCTGTACACTATCGTTTATGCATCTTAAAATGCTCCAACCACCATTTATTTTTATATACGATGGTTTATAATGTTTTTTTTTGTAAATTTTGGCAATCTTTATTATAAAGTCTAAGCTGAGAAATATTAATTATATACGTAAATATACATGTATTGTTAAAATACCGCGACATCCATAACTCAAATGATAAAGAATGCGTTCAAATTTCAGATTTAAAACATCGCTTTAAAATATTCTATCGTTTAATTATTATTATAAAAAAATAAAATAAAATAAAATAAAAAGAAACATTTTAAGCCATTCGCTAGCCACGACGATAATGACCTTTTGTGGTCACGTGATAATAAATATTTTTATTAATTTATCATATTTATTGCCGTTTAAAAATTTTTTGGAGTAAAAATACGAGTTTTTAATTATATTTGATAATAATCTAGAAATAAATGATTATATTATTCGAATATTTGGAAGAATAAAATTGATCGTCTATTGGTTACGTGTTACGAATCACGCTTCTCCCACTAATCGTTCACGTGATCGCTCGACGCATGTCGGGAAAGAACGAATTTAAGAAGAAAAGGTCGTCGTTTCGAGTATAACGAAAGGGTTTGTTTCTGGAATGGCTTTAAGTTATTCAATTGTATTACAGTTTTGCCAGAAAAGACGACGTTTTTTTTGCATTATCCGTGGTAGTTGAAGAAATTTATTTATTATTTATCCCTAAATTTTATTCACTAATAAATGGATCCCGTTAGAAGCTCATTGGTTCGCAATTTGAAAGAACTTTTCGGCGAAAAAGCAAGATACGGATTGTGTATTAATCAGTGTTTGTCTTATGTACATAACGGGCCCGAATACAGCCATCAGAGAGAAAAACTCCGCACCGTTCAGTCGTTTTATAACCAATCTGCCATTGATGTTGCCGCTGCAAAAGTGAGTGACGGCTTCCTATTATTTAACATATGAAATCGAGCTTTTTCTCGTGTTCTTTTTCATTCATTCCCTTTATTAAATAACTTATTTGCTTCGCATTCTGTGAATATTCTTCTTCTTTTCTAAGTAAAATTGGATAAAATAATTTTTCATATTTAAAGATATTTACCTTTTCTTCACATTCTTATGATTAAAATACACATGTTTATCAATATAATTTTCTTCTTTTTACATCAAAAATTTAACAAAAAAAGGTTTAATTTAGATATTTTGTTACATTTACTGTTTGAGCAAAATGAAATGTGTTTAGAGATGAAGAAGAGTATTTTATTGTTTATATTCTCTTAATTAATTAATGAAGGTAACTTATAGAAGATATATTTTCTGGGTGTTATGATAAAGAAGAAACTTTTAATAACTAGGAAGTGAAAAAAAAATAAGATGATTGTGATGATTTTTGTTTGGTTTCTTTTAATTATGTTAATTTCAAAATGTTTAAATATCGCTTCTGGAAAACATTTACTCTTAATTCTAAAGCAGGCCTGGCCAACCCGCGGCCCATTGCGTTAAATGGTGTGGCCCGCTAAGCGATATTATATATCTATTACAACTTTGTTTCCCATTATGTGTTATACCAAAACAATTAAATAAATGAAAATTTGCATGTTTCATTGTTATAATGTGCAAGTGCAAGTATGAATACACTCTTGGTATAACAATAAAATCTTATTCATTTTGTATTTGTTTTACTCCTTTAGAAGCATGTTTGCCTAAATTGTGGCCCACCCTAATGTTACATGTGATCAAAGTGGCCCGCGAAACAATTTGGGTTGGCCAGGCCTGTTCTAAAGGCTGGTTCAGGAAATTATTTAAACTTGTTTTGTAACAGATGTGTGGAATAATATTAATCTTTAGACATAATTTGTTCCGGCTTGGAAAATCTATTAGACGAGCCGGAAAACTCGGGTATTCTCAATTCGTGGTCGTTCATGGGGAAAATATCCTAAATAATCAAATTCGTGTAATAAAAAATGAAGTATTCGAGTTATCTTAAACGTATTTTGGAAAAGAATGCATAATTCTTTGTCTTTCTGATATCTGTTAATCTTAAAAATATTTATATAAATATATGAGATATATTATCATCACACATACATAAATCTCATAAATCATACACTTCATATATTGTTTGAGAAACCAACTCAATTCTGTTTTTTTTTTTTTTTTTTTGTTATATGATTTATATATTTAATATAAGCAAGCTACATGAAAATACATATTGCTAAGCTCTAAGTTTTAAAATGAGTTTTATTTTTATTGGTGATTTGTTATAAATTTCAAAGTTTGGTATGTGACACATAAAAATAAATATAGTAAGATTGTGTATGTTGTATCTACACAATGTTACTGTATTTACTTTGGCACACAATATGTACCAAATTTGAAATTAATAATAGTGACTAATAAAAATAAAAATAACTTTACACTTCAATTATTTTACACTTAAAAAATTTTAATAGAATATTTATTTATATTAAGTAATTATATATTTTCATTAAAATAAATAGTAACTTAATGAAAATATAAGTATTGAACTGAAACAGATTGTAAACAAAAATTAATACATTTAGGATCATTTAAAGTAATATAAATTTATAACATATTCGTTTATTTTTCAGCTTATAAACCAAAAACAATAAAAAAAAAAATTAAAATCTGGTGTAAATTATTGTAGTGTGATAACATAAACTTTGATTTGTGTATATAAAATATTAATCTTTTTGATGAACCAAGTTGTGAATTCATGAATCATGGTTGCATAATACACAATGCCTTATCTATGACAACTACTTGAGTTTGTTTTTCTTTAACCAGACTAATGTTTTCTAGTTGAACATCATATTTCTATAAAGAATACAAATATTGTATTGAAAGTTTAAAACTACTTTGATTATACCAATGCAATTTATGAAACATACTTTATATTTTTAGTGAATATTACTATTATTTTACAGATAAAAATATTTTAGGAAATCTTTACCACTAATAAAAATACTGACACTTACACTAATATAATTAACTTCAAGAAATGAGAATGATATTCTTAAATACCTCAATAAATTCTTATAAAATACTATGCAGTTTTATTATTAATTTTGTCTGTTTTTTATTAAACAATTACTAACTTAAGTTAGTGATAGTGATTCTTCAGTAATTCATTTTCTTGACATCAATTAAATATGAAACAAATATTTCAATTGGTATGTCAATGAAATGCATTATAAAAATATGACATGGTTCAATTTAGTCAGATGGAAGATAAAACAGATACATAAATCCATGAACAGAAGATATTTTATTGTATCATTGATGTACATGTTGTTTGAAAAATGTAAAAGTTATATTAATTATGAAATTGTTTTTCGTATAGTTATAAAGTATCATTTAAAAAAATCAGAGTTAGATGAAGATAATTTAGTAAATATAGATATTATATGGAAATCAGATTTATATATTTTCAACTGCTGACATTTAGTGTGTACTTCATGTCAGTTTTTAAATTTGATTGGATGAATATTTTAGTTTTACACACATTTTTATACTACAATTTCATTTTAATGACACTTGACACAAATAATAATTTTTGATTTATCTTTTCTGAAGTTTTTATTTATTATAATATTTTTTACCGTATGTTAATAACAAATATTCAAACACTGAAATTATGAAGCAAAAATAAATATTTTAAATTTCTTCTATGCATATTTTTATAATTATTTTATGGTGATGACATTTTGGAATTTTTTTTAATAAAAATGAGGAGTTTTTTAAAATACTATCTATATGAAATTAAAGACTAACTATAGAATATTAGATTTTTATACAAATGGTTCCATGATTACTTATTTTTTTGTTTTTTTAAATTTATTTAAAATAAACTAATACTAAACTTTCTGTTTAAAAAATATTTGCTATATATTATAATCTTGGTATTGAAATTTCCAGCCTTCAGTTCGATTGACTCCAGCAACAATTTTGTATTCTGGACGAAGTCAAGATAGTAGCCATCTTCTAGTAAGTTGATTTTTGTAATTTTTAATAATTTATTGTTTTATAGCTAAATATTTTCAGTTTAGAAGTTTCTCAGTTTTAAATTATACGGTGAAAATTCTGTTTCACCTGCAGCTGTTCTACAAATTTCCTTATAAACTTCAGTTAATGATAAAACAATACTAATGTTTTATCATACTGATTTCATCATAACAATCGACCATACTAAATATTACATACTATTATCTTAAAAACATTTTTAATAATAAATTTTTCAAACTGGTTGGAAAAAAAATATTTAGCTGGTTAATTGAACATCTTGAACCAGCTTGAGAAGAATACTGCTTGTTATGTTGTTTTCTTTATAGCATTTTGACTAATATTTAAACCTTTTAAATGACTATTACTCAATGTCTGTTTTTGTCTGGGTAATTATATTTATGATCATTTGTATTGATGATAGTTTTAACCTAGTGACCAAATTCTTACAAACTTGTAACTTTTTCCCATATTTTATGTATCTATTTTTGATTTGTTGTTTAGTTATTTTTGCGTTATTAAATTCAGGCCAGTTTAGTGTAAATTTGTTGATTTTATACTATCTAGATATATAGTATTATTTTCAGCCATTTTTAATATTGTTGGAATTTACAAATTTCATAATCATTAATTGAATAAGTTTAAATTTTCTTTAATATAAAAGAAAAAAGAATACTCTACAAAAATTAAATTCAGAATTTTTATGCTTGTATTTAAATGCAGATTAAAAATGTTTGTCCTTGAAATATCTTTGCTTGTTTTGTAATCATGATAAATTTTGAACTGTATAGTTAATGTGTTTGTTTATTATGTAGAGTTAATGTTCAGAAGTTAAACAAAAACAATGAATGCTAGAAAATTAATATTTATTTTACTTTACTTCATTAATTTCAGATTCTGACTCTTTCACTGGGACTGCAAATATAAGAATAAGATTTTGTGGTCATCCAGTTTATAAAACTTTTTTCTATAAATATGAAATAACAGTAGAATTAATACTAATATTTTTTTTTTTACTGTTATAAATAATTAAACCTACTGGTGGTCTCTCCATACTGGATCGGTCTTTTCTGTTACGCAAGATCTCAGAGTAGGGCATCTCCTGTAGGCAAGGGTAACATTACGTTTCTTTGCGATGGTACTGTATAAAGACCTCGAGGGGGTTGAAAGTAAGAGGTATCCTCACATTATTCATCTTCATGTTCAACCCCCTCTTGAGGTCTTTATATGATACCATCTCAAAGAAATGTAATGTTACTCTTGCCTACAGGAGATGCCCTACTCTGTTCATTTAAACCAACATTTTAATTTTAAAATAAATACCAGAAGCTAATTAAAATAAGTATATTATAATTATTTAATACTTTCAGAGTATAATTTTTAACTTTAGTTTGTAAAAATGTATTTTTGAAAATCTATAATAATCAGTTTTTTAATATTTTATATATAGTTGATTTTTTGTATTTATGAAATTGATTTGCTGTGTAATGAATACTAAATTGGTTATCAAAAACATTTAGTAATTAAATAAAAGTTAGTGTTTAATGACAAAATTTGGACAATTAAAACACTAACTTGTGACAAACTCAGAAGTTAGTGTTTTAATTTATATCATCATCTATATATATATATGCAAAATTATAATTACGTAGGTGTACATATCTAAACTGAAATATTTGTTTGCTTTATTTCTTTTACTTGTAGAAGATTATTTGATAAGAGTTTACTCTTAATATTTCATATTTTCAAAAACTTTAAAAGTACTGTAAGTATAACTAAACATTATCCTAAAATTTGAGACAAGAATGTTATATACTGGTAATATTCAAAAATTTTGAACCAACTGGAGAAATATACCATACAAAAAACTCACCTTTAAAATCTAGCAATGAATTTAATAAAATAATAATGTTTTTGACCAGTTTCACTGACCTCCTTCAGTTACAATAGAACAGAAAAATAGAATGTGAATACAAAAATTTAAAAACGCAAGAACAATTGTAAAAGAACAAGAATTCGAATACAAGGACATTATTTTAAAATAACTAAATAAATAACAGCAGTCGTAGGTGAAATTAATATAAATAAATAAAGAAAGAAAATAAAAGTAAAAATAAATGAATAAATATCCTTTCAATAAAATTAAATTTTGTAAATGGACCACCATGCTGTAGACAAGTTGTCTGCATCTCTGTGGTTGATGAACATGGATTTTCATGAGCTTTATAAATTTCCAATTTTTCTATATATTTCATGGTGTGTATATTTAGATGTGGGTCTGATGATGGTTGCTTGCTCCCAGTTTACTGTTGTATGTTTGATATTGCAAGTAAGCTGCCAGTATTGCATTATTGAGATTTATTCAATTGTCTACTTATGCTCCTTGAGTTGTTGTAAATTACCCCTAGTGGCACTCACACACACTAGTTTCGATTTGGAACGTTTGTCAATTATTGGGATGGAGTAAATCCCCACAGTCAAATTATGGTTATATGATTGCGTCGATATATTACCACATTATTAGCTCTGGCTGCTTTCTTATGTATCATCCTTAAAGATGGATATAATTTAAGACAACCCTTCATTTCTGGTTCATTGATGCGTGTTGACATTTTGATGTTTGAAAGGTTGCAATCAATTTTTGTATTATTTTTATCCGATAGGCCTGTTGCTCTGTGATTTTTAAGATATGATTCAGCTCTGTTACTGTGTCCTGGAATTAGTACAGTGGGTATATGCCCCTCTTATTAAGGATCTAAAGGTTACAAATTTGATGTGCCAGGGATCGACTGAGTTGTATGAAATTAAAATAGGTTGAAAACAAGGTTTTCTGTATACCTTGGTCCAAATTTTGTCATATTTACAAGAGATAAAAATGTGGTAATGTTTATTTAGACATTTGGGCTTCTATCCAGTTTTTTAATTGCAACAGGAAAAAATTTATACTTAGAAATCATAATTTTTCTAATTTATTAATAAATAGCCAATGAAAATGATAACCAGTTCTAGAAATATTTAATTACCCTTTAAATTAAAATAATTGTCTAAATAAATTTAACAATTACATCCTAAAGAGTCTTAACATTTTAGATCTGTTATATGAAAGTGCTTTTTATAAGATATAAATTAAGGTTACAAACATCTGCAATCACAATGTATCTATTATATTTTTATTTCATTAATAAATTTTACAGCTTATGTTTAACAGCATGCATTGATTTAAATTAGTTAAGTATTTAATTTTTTCAGTTATTATTTATAAAGAAATTTAGCAATATTGTTTGAGATCCCGGGGAGGTAAGAGGAAGTCGTACCTCCCTTTCTGGCGACTCACTTGTCAAGGATGGCTGTTACGTTGACGGCTTGTTACGCATTACGCGAGTGGAGAAGGAGGAAGGATGAAGGATGGGGTCAACAATAAGGCGAAGCCGACAATCAAGAAAGACACCATTTTATAACAAAACAAGATTTATTAAAATCGAAACGAACAAAACTACACTTTTACCCTCATATACAAAAAAAAAGGGGGGGCAGAGAGAGAGAGTTTACAAATATTTGTCCATACCTCTATAAATTCCGTAATAGACGGAGTCCGGTGAATGGAGTCATAGTCTGGACACGGGCACTTAAAAACTTAGAAACTTTTCGGGTCTGGGTGATGGCGCAGTTCACGTCGTACTGGAGAGACAATCGGAGAGCCCTTTAGGGGGGAAGGAAGTGCCTTTTATAGATTCTTGATAAGAAAACCAGTCACGTGATCGACAATTAGGGCAATAGGTGTTCCCAGGATTCAAAACAAACGACAGGCTCGGACGCTAACTGTAAATTATCATGCAAGTTGATCTACCGGCTGCGAGGGAATAATGTCTTATTGACAGATAGGGGATGATAGTTGCCAGTCAAGGGTCAACATTTTTTTTGGTTATGGAATTTTGTTGATTAAGCAGTTGTATATCAGGAGTGAAATAATTTAGAAATGTTAAAATTAACTTTCAGATTTCACAATTGTTTCTTTATCTTTAGAAATGCCTTTTAATAAAATTCAAATTTCAAGAATGTTTACAGAAATTATTTTTTATAACAGTGACAATCAACTACTTTTTATTGAACCCAGGGTTCCATAATGAGATGTGAAAATAATAACAAAAATTTCTTAATTTTTCAACAATATAGTATCTTTCTTATAATTAAGACAATTAAAAAATCTTTATTGCATTGAAATCTTTTTAAAAGCATTCTTTATTTTTTAAACTTCATTGTTTAATATTCTGCAAAAGAACTCAGACACAGCAAATTCTAAATCAGCAAAGTTCTAATACCCCAGCTTTGAAACGTCATAATAAATGAGAATTTTTGATTTATGATGATTTATTGTTATATAAATATTGCATGTTATCTCCATGTAATGGAAAATTAATTCTTATAGAATTAAAAATCAATCAATAAACTTTTAGTTGTTTTTATATGAGATAATTTACATTGTTTTTCAGATTAAATATAATTAAGAAATTTTTTAAATTAAAAAGCCAAGTAATATTTTAAAGGTTTTATTGATTTTGTAATTTGATTTACAGTTTATAATAAAACAATCCACAATCAAATGATCTATTACTAATAGTTAATTTTAAAAATAATATAAATGTTTGATGTGATGCAAAAGATAACTTCATTAAAGTATTTTTTTATTATTATATAAAATGCTTGTGATTGAATTTATGGAATCAAACTTTTTATTTGACAATAATGCCAACAAATCTTGAATTTTACTTATCAAGCTAAGTTAATATAAACAGTTATAATAAAGTCGGTAAAATGAATGGATGACAACATAATGGGAGTAAAGTTTATTTTCTAAATGTTTTCAAGATTATACAATTCAGAAAATAAAAGTGTCTGAAAGAGCTTCGGTGCATTATATTTTAATACAAATATTTTAAAGAATGATTAAATGGACGTTGAATGTAGGGAGGATAAACACTGACTCCAGCAATTTGCATTTTTCACCAGATGTCTTCTGGTGTTTAAAAACTAAACTATTTTATCTAGGTTGTTTTGAATCATTCTGGCATATTGTCAGCAGTAAGATTGAAAGCAATAGGAAAAACAAAGGTTTCTGTTGCATTTCAAATTGAAATTTCAAAGCCAATATAAGTTTTAATCCATTATCATATGTTTTTCACGTGAGAATTCGGAGAAACTCATAAATGTAACTGATGGACAGAGTGGATTCAAATGCTAAGAATTGGCAAAAAAGTTTCCCAATTGTCTGTCCAGCTTTACATGAACAAGTTATGCTGTCAATTTTATAAGATTTTTCCTTAAAGTTTAAAATGCCAGTAATTTTTGCAGGATATGTGTCAAAACTGATGTTTGAACACATACATATAGAACAATCTCACTCATTTGTTTCAATAATATCATATAAAATGGCATGTCATTTTATGTGCTATCATATATGCTGCTTGTAGCTGTTTATCGAGATATTTTATAGGATATTAATATCTAATGTAAAATATCTTGATAAAGAGCTACAAGCAGCATATATCATTATATCTGACAGTAATATATGATTAATTTTATGTTGACTATGTAATTTCAGGGCTGTGTGACTCTGGTCACAGATTCAGGATGGAAATAGTTTATTTCGTTTAAAGATTATCTTTTTTCCTGACATCAGTTGGGACGCAATTTTTCTTTTCTTTCCTAATTCACAATATTTTGAAAATTATATCGATTCGAGTGGCTTATAAATCTAGAAGGGATTTGAAATCTTTTGCAGATAAGACAAAAGAACTAGACCGGAAACATCTTTATCATATATAAACATATTTATTTAAATTCAATATTATAAGTGCTTTCAAAAAATAATAAATATAAACACAACACAAATGTTAAACTATCTCTAAAATATCAAGGGTCTTATCAAATAAATCTACTATAAGTGTGCTTTTTCTTAGCTATTTTACTGACATATCAAATTTAAAATCAAAGAGAGGGAGTTTACAGGTTTGCGAAAATGCAATACCTCATTTCTTCTGAGTCATCGATGGGGTTGGCTGCATTTTTCTGTATTTGACAAGAAAACTCCTTTTTTATTCGGACACCAACTTTCTTGAACATTGTTTTCAAATCCAGTTTTCTGGGTGTTGGTGTTGATCTTATTTGTAGGATATTCGTCTGACCAATCATTTGGAGCTATTCAAGTCACCAGAGGAAAGAAATAACAAGGAACTTCCTTGTGTAGTTGATATCAAAATCAACATATCTCATCAGGAACTTCCTTAAAAATCGAAAGGTTTGTTTGTGACTAACATAAATGTTTCCTGTTTAACAAAATTTTAAAATTTTCTATTCAGCCTAAAATATTGACCCTAGATTCTCACACTATAGTTACAAGCAACCCAGATAAAGTAGCCATTTGTAAAAATACTGCTTCCTGTATAGTTCATGAAAAATGTGAATAGCCTACAAGTAAAGGTCTGTTGTTAAGTGTATGCTTCAGTCTTTGTGGAACCTTTTCATCAATGCAGACTTTTTAATTGTTCTTTAAAATATTTTTGTATTAAATAAATTATTTTTTTAATTCAATATTCTTTAAGTGTAAATTTTACATTTAAATTTTTTTTTTTTTTTTTGTTAATTTTGTTTGAAGTGTATATATCTTCCATTATGGCTTTCATTTATTGAGATATTAAGTTGGTAGCATAATCATGAATTGTGTTAACAGCACAATATTTGAAAGCCAAAAATCCAATTATTGAGGGAGCATGAAGAACATAAGTGTCAGCAATCATTGGTCAAAGGATCAAAGTTTTTATGCTGAAAGAATTGTTATAAGATTACATTGCTTGTTTATCCAGAAGACTATATCATCATCTGTATAAACAAGCAATGTAAAAATCTAAAAATCTATATCCATAAATTCAAACAGATAGCATAAGTCTGGTTTCCTCCCATGTCTTAATGAATTTGAAACCATTCTGACATTTAATATCAGTATCATATTCAGCTATCTTTTATCACTCACTATATTATTTTGGATCAGTTTAAACAGATTTCATCAAACAGGTGTAGACACTTTTCATTTTATACTATTTATTGCTGAAATTTATTAATATAATCTTGTCCCATGACTTATCTTATTTCCAAATTTTTACTTCAAACGCAAGTCATTAAAAGAGTCATGTGAATCTTTGTATTAATTTTTGGTTGCATTAGAACTATTAAATAAAAAATTTTCTCTTTACACACTGTTGTATAGAGTTACTTTAATTATGAACACTCACTACTTTGAGTAATTTTCCCATACTATATTAAGGTGATTAAGTAAATGTAAATACACTGTCACTAACAACATTAGTGCTATGCTACATCAAAATCAAAGCTTAACTATCAAAAACAATTATCATGTTTGTGTGCTATTACTGTATTTGTGTTAACGTGTAGATGAAAACTTTTAAAACTTTTCTGATTTTTGTAGTATGACATAAATGTGATTTAAGAGCTGTTTCTAGACTTCGTAATATATGTAGTATGATACCATAAATATTACACAACACAGGACAAATTAATACTTTATCCATTTGTCACAGATGTTTTATTTCTTAGGCAACTTTTGTATACTTACTGATTTTATGAGTGTTTTATATGTAGTGAATGTTTGTTTTAATTGATAGATCTATGATAAATATGATTTTGTTTTATTTGTTAATCAGTGTGATATCTGATATATTGTAATGAATTTTTTAAATCTGTAAATAAAGCTTTCATAATATATTTTATATCAGTGGAGTGCCGTCATTGGAAGCGATGGAAGCGCTGCTTCCACCTTCCAATGACCTTCCCTTGTATTTTATAAAATATAAATTTTCATATTTTAACGTACTTTGCATTAATTAAAATTAATATTTTATTATAACCGCATTATGTATCTTTTACAAATTTCTATACTACATGTGAATAAAACGATAAGATTGTTATTGTATATTCGAATAATTCGGTGGCAGAAGGAGTGTCGAAACTGGGTCAGTTTCCAATCAGCCAGGTTATATAGGCATTGTCACATGCGGTTTACAGAGCACCAACCTCACCCGGTTTAGCTGGTAGAAGCAACACACGCATAAAGAGTCCTACTTTATATCCCGGAGCAGTTGTGGGCTGTTAGCCACTTGCCTGTCAACTTCCAAGCAGCCAGATTATAGGCATTGGCGCATGCGCTTTACAGAGCACCAACGTCACGGTTTAGCTGGTAGAAGCGACACACGCGTAAAGAGTCCGACTTTAACAGCCCACAACCGCTCTGGGATATAGCCGCCTGCTAGATATTCGGCCACCCTCGCCCGATTTATGTTAATCATGAGCAGACTAGATCAACGGCGGACAACCCCCGGCTCGCGGGCCAGCTACAGCTGGCGAAAAGTTTCTATTTGGCCCGCGAGATCTTTAATAGATTATTAAATTGGAAAAATAACTAATTAATAGTTATTTTTCCAATTCTTTGTAATTTTCGAAAACGATAAGAGAAATAAATGTAGTAATTAACTTTTTATTTATTTATTTCATAATTGCAGACTAAAAATATTACGAGTCACAAGAAAGCGTCAATTAACTACTACAGCCCGCGGAAAAAACGTAAAGTTTATTCTGGCCCATGTTATAAAAAAGGTTGCCCATCCTAGACTAGATTTATAACTTAACCCAACCGATAGGAATTTACTGGCATGTTTTTATGATAGTTCTGTATAGTTGACAGGAGTTTTTAAAAAATCCGTTAAAATATTTGATACATTTATTCCGCGTTTATTCTGCTCTCCCATCTTATATTACTTACGGATTTCAATGTTAAACCGGTGATATTACGATTTAGTATGTTCCATCTGTAAGGGGATGCAGAAAAAACGTGTACAATTCTAATACAGTGTTAAAAATTAACTGTTACTTTGGCAGCATCATTTACAACCAAATTTAATGAATGAGACGTACAATGGTACAAAAAAAGCTCTAGAATTTATTTTCCTTAAATTTACGATTTATGTATCAGTTGTCATAAAAATTCCTTTCCACTTCTTTTTCAAGACTACAGATATTCAAGTACAAAGTAACCGGTTTCAACTTATTTCTACTTAAGAAGTAGTTAAATAATTAAGCGATTAGGGAATTACAAACATAAATAAAACCCTGATGAAAGAGCTGAAATTTTACTTAAACAGAAGCTTAACCGAACCAATCTCTTGCCGAGTACAGTGGGGTCTGATCTCTTCATAATATTAGATGTAATAAAGACAGAAATTTTTCCAGTTCAACGAGAGTGACCGAAAAGTTGTAAATTTTGGAAATTTCCGTGAACACTTTGTTCTGAAACGAATTAGTTAGAAAACGAACGACGGACAATCTGTTAAGTTTAACATATTTAGATTTTTACAGCTGTGGTGAGAAACGTTTAAAATCTACAACAACCCTGTCGCGTCCTCTGATATATACTAGTGACGCGACAAAAGAGGCATTTGACATTGACTGGTATCGGCACCCTCGGGATTTGGCATGGACACACCTACCGGGACTGTCTCTGATTCCATTCATTAGCCACTCGTAGGGAGCTACAGTATTTCACTAAGTGGATTGTTTTAAGATTTAAAAAGTAAAGAATATTTTGTTACTTTTATGTACGTTTCTTCACAAAGTTATATTTAATTATAAGTTTCATTAAAAGTATATTCATACAATTGAAGAATTTTTTGTACTAGGTTCGTCACACATTTTGTTTTACCAAGTAAGTTTTTCTGATAATTTTAATTTTAGCCCTTATATCGTGGCTAGTGATTCAAAAATTTATTTTAAAAAAGTTTTGGCTCGAGACCGTATAATGAAAAAGAAAACATTATTAAAAGAGAAAGACCAATGCCTAAATTAAATATAAATACGTCAACAAAAAATTTCGACATTTCGGCGATAAAATTTATGACGAATGACGATTCTTTCGTAAAATTGAAGCAATTTGGAAATCAAAACGGAATAGAATTTAACATTGGTAGACAATATAAAATAAATATTGAAAATTATAACAAGATAATTACAATTAATAGATATATCTAAATTAATGGATGTCATATGTTTTTTCTCTAAGCAAGAATTGGCATTTAGAGGGCATAGGGAATTTATTGAATCTAATAACGGAGGTAATTATATTGAACTTTTTTATTTATTAAGTACGTCAGATAATCTATTAAAAATACATTTAAAGAAGTATACGGTTTTTACTGGCTTATCGAACAAACGAATACGAACGGGCCCTGACGCGCAATTAATTGATTGCCCCTGAAAGTCGGCTTCTTACAGAAACACAGCTTCCCTATCATCAAATGTCACGGCACGCCACTGTTTTATATGTATTGTTTTCTAATGTAGTCTGTGGTGTGTATTTATAGTATGTTATCTGAGTATGTAATTTGTATGGGTGCAAGCTTTTGATTTATTGGGAGGGATCTGAGAAGGTATGACTGCATTTCCAATGGCTAGTTTGATGGGTAGTGGGTGGGCCCACGAATGCTCTACAGTGGTTGGCTTTTTATATATTGTGCTATGTCTAGATAAGTTGTAAGTATAAATAATATATCATTAAACTTTCATACAAGAGTTATTGTTTTATGCAAAGGTAGTGTTTCTTATAGTTTGTGCAAAACAGTTTACTATGAGTGTTTTGCAGAAACTACAAGAAATATTTTAGTTCAGATTTTACCTGACAAAAGGTTAACATAATCTGTATTTTAAAACAAGTATGTGCAACCCTTTCTGGGGATGGACAGTTTTTGCTTTCAAATTAAATAATATTTATCATTGTTTTTCTTCATTATCATACATTATAATTATTTATTTGAAAAAAACAATACAAAGCAATACGGAAATATAAACAACTTTACAAACCCGATATGTATCGGGTTTGTAAAGTTGTTTATATTTATATACATATATTTGCCTTGCTGGGTATGTGATGGCTGTCTGAATGCCTTGTGTGGGAGTTTACAGGATGAGGGTGCTGAATGCATCCCCAGTTGGCACCATAGTAATTGACAATGGTTATATCATAATGTTAAATATATTAGAAGAGGAGTCTGGGCAGTGTAACTGGCAATGCACCTGCATGGTAAGCAGCAGTTGCGGGTTTGAGTCCCACTCTGGGCCGATTCTTTTCTTCCAGTTTAATCTAAAATTATTTAATAATTATAATTATTAAATTTAATATGAGATGACACCTAACATCTCCCTCTAGGACCAAATTTATTTGTAATTTATAATTATTATTGCCAAATTATAGCCTGATGGTTTATCGCAGTTGAAAGTGAGTAATAAGGAAAATAGGAAAAAATACAATATAACATTTCACTATTTTGAGCACTATTTGACTTGTCATTGAAATCTCATATTGCAATTCCCTTTCATGATCACTGTCTAAAATTTTTCTGCACTTAGGTTGCCTTCACTTTCATCTTGTATAATAGATTTTAGCATTTTGCTTTTTTTCTTCCAAATGATTGTAAAGAATGCAAGGCATGTCTTATAGTAGGATGAACCTATAAAAATACTTGCAATTAAAAGTTGTATGGTTCATTTTTACTACTAATTTAATCTATTCCTGTAGTAAAAAGTATAAAAACATAAAGTAACGTAACTTATAATTTATTAATTATCTGTAATACAAAATAAATGTTGACTTTTATTCAAAAATAAATATTTTTTTAATTCTTAATGTTTACTAACAAAATAGGGAAAGAAAAGTAAAAATAGGAGGAAAAACTGAAAGAATTACTCACATATTTTCCATACATCCCACCATAACACAAGCAGGCACAATATGTAATGAGAATGGGTTATTCATATTTCTTCTAAAAAAAGCAACTGTTTTCTGAAACCATAACACTCCTTACTTCAGTTTTATTTAATGCATTCATCCTTTCAAAAGTACACTTACCTTTCAGGCTGATCACATGCACTTGAAATCAGTGATTTACATAAGAAAAATATATTGTCCTGAGGACAGGGTTGTGTCTAACGAAAGGTTACCAAAGCTTTGATTTTTCTTCTAAAGAATAGGAATAGATAAACACTTACTCAAAAACCTTTTAAACGTGCAGCCAAATTTATTAACTTATTAACGTTGCCTTCACTTCATCTATTGAGAAATATGCAGTCTCGGAAGAATTGAAATAGGAATAATAATAAAAATTTCTTTTGTCATCATCAGTCATCAAAAATACAATGTAATCCAAACATTATTGTATTTTTGATAGGGTGTGGACATACTTATTAGACAAAACTGTTTAAAGCATCTTTTAGTCAGCTTAAGGCAATTTGAAGACTGTGAGAGAAAGGACTTTCCAGATTAAGATGACCCTATTTAGTATTAAACATGCATGAAACAATGGAAAATTTTACTAATGCTATTTTGTATTCCTATATTTTGTCTCGTTTATTAAACCAGCACACAAAATGGAATGCAGTGCTGAAAAACATATTCTTTTAATTGAAGTTATACTCTCCATATAATTTTAATGAGAAAAAGAATTAAAATAAAAGCATAGGTGAAAAATTGAGAGAAATTTTAATAAAAGTTTCTTTTCCAAATTGAATTTCCAACTAATCTTACTAAATGATAAAAACATGATATACAATGGTGCCTAAATTTCAAATTTAATTTATTTCAGGGGACCAAAATTGATCTATGAATTGTTCAAAATCCAAATCAGCTTTCTGCATTAGAAATAATGGAAAGTGAGTTAATCCCTTCCCAGTCTCTAAATATTACCAACTTCAATAAATTTAAACATAATTTAAGGTAAAAATAACACCGTTGAATACTCTAAATAATAAATTAAAACATAAACAATAAATAAATACTGTATAATGAAATGGAATTTGCATTTCCTATACCTTAGTGAGGAGTGATGGTGATAGTTTCTTAAGATCACTAAACACCTGCTTGGCTATGCTATCACCAGCCAATTGCTTCTCATTTATCCACACTAGAAGTTTTTTCCATCTCTTCAGTAACATGTGATCTTGCTTATTCCTTTTTAAAATATATGAAGTATGTGGATATAACATGAATAAATTGAAAAACCTCAAAGCAACAATTTTTTTTAATTTAAAAATACAGAAAACAGTAAAAATAATCCTTGGAAAGAAGCTTTTAATACTGTATTTAGATAACAATTTTTACAAAAAGTTTTATTTTTAAATTTACATATTTCTTTCAGTTTTTATTATTCTAACTGAAAAGTGAAACTTTATTTTTTGTTTAATAATTTTCATTATTGTTCAGTATTATTATTTTATTGTATTCTTTAAGTTGCAGTATTCAAGACAGCTTTATTACACTGTAAACAACAAACATGTTTTGCTTTTTTCTTGCTTGCTTAGGACCTTCTAAATGTATGTTTTCATAACAAAAAACATATCTTAAATGCAGCTATTTTTTCCTTGGAATATTTAAATGATGAAATGTATGAAGATGCAAAACTTGCACAAAAAACGGAGGGGGAGAGATGACAGGAAATATGATGTAACACACATACGATACACCACTTTTTTATAACAGGGAAATGCTTATCACAGTTTATTTACACCCACAATATATCACAAATTAATTTTTATTAAAAATATACTTTGTCAAAAGCATATCACAGTAAACAACGAAAATTGTATAGTGTATGAAAAGGTTGTTTGTGAAATTGAACTGAAATAAAATTTCAATTTCTTTTATAACTCAGGATTCCTTTGTTTAGATGTCATTTTATTGAAAATAAATGATGCCACTGCTCCTGAGAATTAATCACATGCCATTTAGTCTTTTAAATTTAAAATTGGGATAATCTTTCATAGTTCATAAATGATATAAATTGAAAAATTATCAAAATGTAATTGCAGAAATACCAGGGAGTGTACTATTATAAGAGTCAAATTTGACATATTTTTTATTCTAATAATTTTAAGTGACATTATACTTAAAATCAATGGTACATATTTAATTCACATTAAATAAGCTTCAATATGATTATATAAAACAAATATAATTTGCATTAATCATCTTTTATTAACTTTCACTTTAGTGTGTTCTCTATACATAGTACAAAGCTTTGTCATTGTGCTACTAATAGATATTCTGCATAAATTTTTCATGATCTTTCATATACAGTCAAACCCTGTGTTTTTGAACTTAATTTATTCCTAAAAGTTGTTTGAAAACTGATTTGATCTCAAACTGAAACAAATTTTCCCATAAACAATATAAGGATTAATCCATTTCCCACCCCCAAAAGTCTTTCTTTTTTTATTTTTTTAGCTGTATTTCATGCATAAAAATGTCTGCAAATGCAATATAATATCTATATCCATTTTATATATATTAAAAACAAAATATTCCATCACCGCCGACCGAAATCGAAATTATCGCTTTGTAAAAAAGTTCTATAAGTAGAGAAATAGAGATTTGACTGCCTGGATGAAATATAACCAAATCAGTCAAGACAGACATGTAGTTTATCCATACTTTCCAAAATATTATGCTTCACTTAGTTAAAATCAAAATTAATTTAAATTTTAATTAAATTAATCTTGAATTTTAGTTTAGTATCAGTCTTGGTGTAAAAACTAGAGAGTTAATTTTATTATTTTTAGTTTTAATTAACTGGTTACCTTATATTAATAAATAATATTATAATATATACAGAGGGTGGTTTGCTAATTATGACTCACTTTTTCACCTAGTTTCTTTCACAAAGCACCTGTTGATGAATTGTTTTTGTCTGGTTGATGTGTTATCCATCTCCTTGGCTCACAGCACATTACTGTTTTCATGATTTGAAGACCTTGTAAGTTTCAACTGATACTGATGATCACTCCTGTTGAATTACTTTTCAAAGACCACATAATGTTGTAGCCTTATGAAGAAAGAGATGTTGCTTCAGGAAGCCAAATGCAAAGAAATCCATTTGGCTGATGTCAGGTGCTTTGGTGGGTATGTCCTCTGCAGGAATGTGGTTCAGTCCACCTTCAACTTCTGGAGATAAGCAGTTGTATGTCTATCTATGTGACTAGACACTTGTCATGGTGAAGAGTCATTTTGGCTTTTTCTGCAGGATATAACTTTGGAATCTCACATTCCAAATATGGTTTTAAAATGTTCTCCACATAGTAATTAGAATTAACTTTCACAATTTTTGGCACTCTGATAAGAGGAAGATTTATGATTGTTGGAGGAAGACCTGTCATCCTCCAACAATCATAAATCCTTCAGGCCATCTTTTGTGATATTTGACAAGCCATTCTTCTGGCACTTCCTGTCTGGCCTGCATGTACAGAATTTTTTGAGTTCCTTTGCAATAATCAAGGTCTGTATATACTCCATCTAGGGTGGCCATGTAATCACTCGCTTTTTCCTGCGGCCAGATGCCTCTCATAGAGTTTTTTTGTGCTAGTCTTTCGGTTCTGTTTGTGTACAGATGCTTTTTTTTTCTTGGTAGCTGCTTGCAGATCATCATGTATAATGGTGTTAACTGTGAACTGAAATATATCCATACATTTTGCTATGGTTCTCTGGTTAGGTGGATTTTCTTTTCTAATCATTTCCTTAACTTTCCTTATCTTCTCCTTATTTTGAGATTTGTGAGCCCTTGGAATTATTGGGTGTAAGCACTTGCTTGTCACTTTTTCATTTTGTTACCAAGAACTCTGATAACTGTGAACTGGGAAACTTCAATTTAATTTTTTTTAGGGCTTTTACAACAGCATGAGATGAAAGACCTTTTTTGGAAAGAAGCTTGATGCACACGTCAACTTACAACTGCTGCCTCCATTTTTAGAACAATCAAACTCAAACGTTTTTAGAATGCAAAGAAAAGCAACATCTACCAGTTTTCAAAATTTGATTTATATTCAATATGTAGAACAAAAGATATCCTATCATGAATTTGAGTTATAATTAGCAAATCACCCTCTGTAATAATATATTAATAACTTTAATATATATTATTATATATTAAAGTTTAAAAGTGCTTCAAATCAAATAAAACACGGATTTATTGATGTCATTTTTATTATTCAAATGTCAGTTAACGCTATTAATTAATTTGATTTAAATTCAATTGCAATGTGAACTGAAAAATGGAAACAGTATCTTACCTGCATGCACATTGAAATCTTATATGAATAATGTCATCATCTATGGTTTGTGTCATGATGTCTAATGATGCAAGGCGATGTCGGCAGCACTAACTCCTGAATTGGTAGCCCCATCATTGATTGGTTGGGCTGTTGACTTTCTTTAAAATAGGAAGTACAGTACATGGAGTTGATCTATGCCTGGCTCTTGCCAAGTAGCTTGTTTGGGAATCGAGGCTAATATAGCGTTTAAAATTTTGTTCGTAAACCGAATTGTTCAGAAAGCAAGGCATTTGAAACCCAAGGTTTCACTGTATCATTAGTGCAATTATTGTTTCTTCAAAATTGACAATCATTTTTTAAGTGAATACAGTTTATTTTATTTGAAATGCTTTATTTAGAATTAAAGATATTTATCAAGATTCTGTTTGTATGTATCTATATTTAGGCACAAAATTAAATTAAAATCTTCTATTTAAAATAAATTTTCAGTGATATTTTTAAAATGTTTTATTTATTATTTTTAGTACAATAAGATTTATAAATAAAAGTTAGTATTCTTGGAGAAGAAAATTAATATCAAATAAATAAATTTTGTAAATTTTATATTTTTTTTATCTTGAATATGTAGCGCATAAAGTTTTCTTTTTCCTTTAGAGAAGTGCTCAATATTTGTATAAAGAACTGCCAGTTCGCATTGCACATAGGGTTTCTGGTTTTCGCAGCTTGCCATTTATTGTTGGTTGCAATCCGACAATTCTTGCTGTGGTATGTATTTACTAATTAATATTGACTTAATATTCATAAATTTTTCAATGTTTTAAAATTTACATTTATTTTTCAGCATGAACTTTATATCAGAGCCTTTTACATGTTGACAGAATTTCCTCCAGTAAGTTTAAATTATTTGTTAATCTTAATAATTCTTAAATTTATAGTACTTTAATGGAATTAGTATTTAAAGTATAAATTTTTATTTTTTTTAATATCTAACTATACAAAATAATTCAATATATTTTTTCATTAATCTATATAATTAAAAATTAGTAAAACAAAAATGACAATGAAATATCATTATAACAAACTTTTAGATTTTTCTCAATCAATATATTAGGAACCAATGACAAAATGTTTCAGTTGTACAAATATATTTATAATGAACTTTCAGTGTAATGTTCCTTTATTTTTCTCAGTTCAATTATAATAAAATCCCTGTTATTTTGATATTGCTAGAAAACCGTTACAGCTTCCCCCTCTCTTCTTTGCTATTGTCTTCCAACTTGTAAAAAATTATACCCAAGGGAGAGAGAGGGATGAGCTTGGAAGCAGCTAACAAGTTGCAAGTGTACTAACCTCAATAAGTTATCATAGATGTAGGTTTAAGAGCAACTGTTTATGCTGCTGCTGTTTTTGTTATTGATGATAGTCATTACTTAAAACATGAGGGTAAGAGTTGTTTAGGTATACTATTGTATGGGATTGTTTAGATTACAAGGAAACTATATTGTATATAAAAGAAAAAAAAGTTAAAAAGAACTACAGATAGGTATAGATTTGTCTGAAGAGCAGATATGTTGTTTTTATAAGTATTAAAATTGTCTGTGTCTACACATTTAATTGATATGACATTTTTCATATTGTCACTAACCTGTTACTCATTAAATTGTTATAATTAAACAATTAATAAATTTTATGATTTTGAACTTGTAGTAAAATAAATAAAATTGGTTCAGATTAAATGGAATTAAGATTAATAAAAATTGATATAAAATATGAACATTAAAATAACTTTAATATAATTATAACAGTTTATTTCTATACATAAAAGAATATCTTTTTATTTATGAAATACAGTATATTTAGAAATTTTTAAATGTTTTCAATGTGTAATAAATTATAACCAATTTTGATAAAGTTAATTTTAGCTAAATTTTTGGATTAATGCTAAAAACTGATTTTATTTATTTTAATGTCATAAATTAGAAATTTCTACATCGATGTACTTTATAATAAACGTACCTCTCTGCCTTTTACTGGTGTGCTCCTTCCAAGTGAATAATAAAGAAGTTGCAAACGTTTTCAAACCTTTTAATGTCATGATTATTATCTTACTTCATAAATATAAAATATATTTATAGAAATACTGCAGCTTTAAACATTTTACTTGTAATTTCAAATTTAATTTTAACTTAGTTTCAGTAATAATTGTGTTGTTCTAAACTTTTTTCTTAATGTAAAACTTTCTTTTTATTTATGGCTTTTATTATATGGCTGTAATAAAACTTCTACCAATTTTTTACTTTTGGCTAAATTAACTCATAGATTCAATTCAATTCAAAATTTATTCGTAATAAGGCAGTATCCAGTTACAAAGGATGTTTTTGACAACAATCACTTGTTATTAATATTAAAAATACGCTGGCAACACAAGTTGAACCAAGCATTATATTCCACATTTAATTACCAATTATAAGTATTTTAATAACATCAATTTAAAGTTATTTCAACCTGTACTGCAACTTGTAACTTTCTTCATACACATGATTCTATAACATACGCTACCATTAATTTACAATACTTATGTATTCACTGAATTTGTTACATTAAAAATTTGTGGGCGTATTTATATAATCTATAAATTATGTTTATCTTGGCTGTATGGAATACTTCATACATTGCTCTTTCATCAGTGCACCTTGTTAACATTTGCAAGTCAAGATTGTGTGCTAGTTCCTTTGCATCTTTACAGCCACAAAACATGTGAAATTTTGAAATTATTTTTTGGCATCTTGGGCAGATACTCTTAGAAAATTCAATGAAATTGTTATTAATTAATATTAATTCTTTGTTTATTCTAAGTTGTATGAAAAATCTTTTAACATTAAACGCCAGGTTAGTTAACATGTAGTTATTAATAAATGGATATTCAAGAATGATGCCATACCAATCAGTTTTCTTTCTTGTGAATATGTCTTCTATGTCTTGTGATAAAGAAATTTCGAGCACATTTTGTATCAACATTTGAAAATGTTGTTCACTTATTTCAGGTAAATCTAAGAATATTTTAATAGAATATCCATAGCGCTTTAAAATTTGTGCAATTTGTGATACCCAGTTTTTGCTTTGTACTTTAATCGAAGATTTTCGATACAATTGGTATAATAATACAGTTGAAAGATTTCGAGCGTCTCTTATTTTAAATAAAAATTTCATGTATCTTCTTATTAAAGTAGCACTTAATTTAAACCTGCTTGATTCCAGTCTTAACGCGCTACCTGGTGTGTTATAATCCAACAAAAAAATCTTGCGTATTAACCTATTTTGGATCACATCTAATTTTTGAAAATTCGTAAGGCTCCAAATTGGGGCCGCATAGCCAATGGAATTCATTATTATAGAGTTAAACAGCCGGAAATGAACTTGAATGTTCTTTATCATAGATTCATTATGTAGACAAAATTTATAAAGTTTAAATTTTATTTTATTTTTTTACATTATGACTATTACTTTCACCCATTCTAATGACCATCATAGTTTAAATTTTTGCATTTTAGTATGTTAATTGGATATTCTGTTAAAGATACTTTTCTTAATTTTCTGATTTAATTCTCTAATTTTTGATATAATTCTTTAATTCTCTTTGTTTCAAGAGTAATTTCATTGGCATCATCTCTACTTCAAGAACTTCAAATCAGCAAACTTAATTTTTAATGTGATTGTACTATAAACTATTTTTATACCAGGGTTAAGAAACTTTAACTGATGCCAAACAGTGTACTACATTAAAAAGTTATATTCTATTAGTTATGTTAAATTAAAAGAAAAATTTTATAATCACTTTTATTCAACACATTTTAACATAATAAAATTTAATAATCAATTACTAAATCTTCAGGCTTGTTAATAATTACTCTGGTAGTTCAAAACATTTATAAACAAATAAATGTTTATGTCTAGTAAGTTTTCTGTTTACCTTTAAACATATTCCAGTCACTAAGTTTATAAATACACCAAGTATTTCAACCAGTAAACAAGTATTTTAACTTCCAAGGTTTGTTTTATTTTGGTTCCTTTATAAGTTTTTAAAAACTTTTTAGGAAATTTAGCATAATGTTATTACTATTATTTTAATTGTAATAAATATTGCAATTATTTTTTATTACTGAATTTTTTCTTATTTTTAAGTTTTCTACCTCATTTAATATTCAAAATTGTATTCTTATTTATTTCTAATCTCGGTTTAATTTTTAAAAATGAAAATAATCAACTAATATAATTTAACATCCATTTGAAATTTTGTTTCTTAACTTCTGTTATTTCTTATTTCTTTCCAGAAATAATTATTAACCAAAAAAATAAATGACTTAGTTTATTTTTGATTGAAAATACTTTCATAACGTTTAATTGTTTAATTTTCTGTCATGTATTCATCATTTTCTGCTATTTATTTCTGATAACGTTTATTTTGATAATTCAAGTTTATCATTTTTCTTTTCTGATTCTGGTGGTTTTTTTAGTAAACAAAATGTTTTTTCATGTTATCTGGTACAAATAATTCTTTTCCTTATTCTTCACTATGAAAATAAAATTTTTCTCATATATGCTTTATGGAAAATAAGTTGTATAATCTTAAAAATTAAAAATAATTTGTAATTGTTACATTTTGTTTACATTTTTTAACCTTTTTCTTTTTTTTATGAAGACAACCAGAAGTAAAATTTTAAAATTTTGCTATATAGGCATTAACTTCTCAAATATCTAATGACATTTAGAAAAGACTTAAAGCTGATAGTACCAGATTTATAGTGCAATATTTTTTTTGTAGTTTTACCTTTTTTTTTAAAAAAAAAAATTTCAAGCAGAGAGGGAATTAAATATTAGATTTATAGTTGTCATAATTATAAATTGTATGATTTTCATGTGATTGTATGTAACATCAAAGATTATGTTGCGTGCTAAGATCATTAGTGACATAACTCTGAAAATATTTTGAGATAATTGTTCTCATAGTTCAAAACATAGTCTTTCATTTCTACTTGTCTGTTTGAGTTATCCAATTAATCTTGCACTAGATCACCTATTTGAATGTGTTCTAGCAGGTTAGTTTTATTTTCCTGGCTGTTATATATACATAACACAGGAAAGTATTGAAATTGTGTCAAATTTGATCCTCTGAGTTTTTTGCAAATCTCCACGTTTTGAGACCTCCTGAATCCAAAAAAGTCAAAAAAGACAAAGAAATTCCATGTGTATGTATTGGTGTCTACTTTGCTTAATATCTCAGGATGGGGTAAAGAAGAAGTAATGAAATTTTGCATGGGAGGAATGTATATGAGAGGCATTGATGCTATTAAATTTTGGTGGTTAAATGCCTAGGGAGTAGGGAGATAAAGGGGGTCGTGTGTCATATCTCGAGTAAGGTCAGAATTAATGACAATTTTACTAATTATTATTAATTTATACTTTTTATAAAACTCCTACCTTCAAAATTAAGCTTTTTGCTATTTTATAGTAATTAAAAATATAAAAAGTTTTTATAACAAAATTTCATAACAGGTGGTGTCATACACAATTTCTTTATTTTGCTTAATAATATAAAAGTTTTGTTTTTAATAAACTCGTAACAGCCAAGAAAGTTATGTAACTCTTGTTGCTGATTTTTTCTTATCTTTCAAGTTAGTATGTAATTTTTTAAAATTTAGTTATCAGTACAGCATAAAAATTTGAATAAGTTTTTGTGTTAATAATGACATGACATATATTTTACTGTAAATGATTGGGAGTCTCATGGTGCATATAACTCAAAATTGGCAATTTCAGAGTTATGTCACACTAATATTCTCAGTAGATGATGTAATAATATAGCTGTCTGGTTGGTATAGCAATCACTTTCTATCTTTGTGTGGAAAATTTAAAAATATCACCAACCATTTTGCCAGTTTTAAATTTTTTTTTGCCGCTTCAAATTATTTATCACCTCCAATTTTACTTAGTAATTAATGTAGATGTTGGTAGCCTTATCAATTTGGCATCTGGAAAACAAAAGTAACATGTTAAGCTGTCACTTACAAGTTAGCAATAAAAATCATTTTTGAATAGTTTTTAGTGAATATTCTGAATAACACATTTGATCACAATGTTTAAACACTGTTTCACAGGTTCTGTCATGACAAAATTTTTGTTTTAGTCTATTGAAAAAAGATCAAAGTGAAAAAAAGTCATCCCAAAAAGTTCCCCAAATTATCTGTATGTTGATAAAAAAATCTTTAATCTGGAAAGGTCTGGCAGCATTTCAGAAAACTGCCTTTGCTATTGCTTTTGCCACAATCAAATCCAGACAGGTCAAAAAAGCCCCAGGAATTTTTTAGGTGGGGGTCTTTCCAGATACATTAGGTCCTGTCCCTCATCACCAAGCCACCACATCATGGGCCTGACTGAATCCATAATGGGCTTGCTAAGAGAGGCCCTCTTAGTGCCCACAGGGTGGAAACAGTTTTTTAAAAAATTTAACTAATAAAGAATTTTGCAACTTGAACACCAACTATATAGTGTATTCACTCGGACACATGGCAAATTTCATCACTAATTTTTATTCAGTTGATACGCGTATTAAGTGCTTGTACACGTTTCGGGCTGTTGACGCCCCTCTTCAGCCAACTAAAATACAAGTATACGGTTAAAAATTGAAATATATAAATAAAAGGTTATGCTGTATAAAACATACCTTCAAATCACAGATCTTTGTAAACATAAAACTGTTTTAAAACTTCTCTATATATTAATAAATTTTTGTCATCTGATGGAGAATTATACATTAAGTATTGCGTTTTTATCAATTTTCGATGACAAATTCCATAAGTCTACAACATACCTAGTCAATCTTTTTACATCGAAGCCAGAGATTCTATTGTACAAACAAATTCTTATTTAATTTTACACCTTTTTTTTTAATATAATATTACTAATTTTAATGCATATGACTGTATTCATTTACATAGTGATGTGGTAGATGGGCCATTTTGTGGCAAAACTTATGTTAAAAATACATTAATTTTTTTATTATATTATTTTACATAGAGATATTTTACTTAATTTCTATTTATAATATTCCAAGCCAATTTTTGTTTGTTTTTATACTAAAGTTGTTATTTATACATTTTCTACTTTTTATGATCTCTATGCTTTCTATAAACTTTCTTCTTTATGTTTCTTTTTCTTTATGAAGGATTTCCACATTATCTTTATCTATATTGCAACTGTTTAGAGTACAATTGCCATAAAGGATGGAATTTATTCTATGATATTTTAGGTCAGCTATATGTTCCTTTAATCTGACTCCCAATTTTCTTTTTGTTTCTCCTATGTAGTGTTTATTATTATTACAAGTACAAGGGATTTTATATACTACGTTTTTAGTTTCAGTTAGTGCTTGTTGTTTTTTCAATGGGTTGAGGTGTTTTAATCTGTTAGACATTTTTTGGTATGACGGCGCAAGTTTAAAGTCCATTTTTTTTAAAATTTCATTGTTGATTTCTTCGTATAGACCTTTGATGTATGGGAAAGCAGTATACTTCACATTATTTGCTTGTTTATTGTTGTGTGGTATTTTTGGAGTATTTAATTTAAGTTCTCACTTATTTAGTAGTTGTTGCGGATAGCCCGCTAAAAGAAATTTCTTTTTTAATTCAGCCAGGTCCTTATTTATATATATCTTTTGACTTGTTCTATGTTTAATCTTAGAATATTCCATTTTAAATGTATTATATTTGATATGTAATGGCATATTAGATTGATATTTTATTGTTATGTTTCCGAACTTGGCTTCTTGAATGTTCTAAATTCCAAACTCTGTTTTAATCTTTTTATTGTGATATCCAAATAGTTAATTTCTTGACTGGTTTTATCTTCTACTTCTATTTTGAATTTTATTGCTTCATGTATGTTATTAATCTGTTTTTTGATTTCTGCTATTGCGATTTCTGCTTCATTATATATTAATAGAATATCATTGACATATCTTTTATAGAATTTTACACCCTGTATGCTGGTAATTCTGTTATTTATATTTATCATGATTAGTTCTGCTAATTTTGGTCCTATTACTGATCCCATGCTTATTCCATTTGTCTGTGTATAATAATCTCCATCGAATTCAAAGTAGTTGCTTCTGTATGTAAATTCTATTAAATTTATAATTTCGTTTTTAACTTCCAGATTTTTTAGTTTATCTTCTATTAAGTTCTTTTTAACCTTCTATTAAGTATCTTTTTACATCGAAGCCAGAGATTCTATTGTACAAACAAATTCTTATTTAATTTTACATCTTTTTTTTAATATAATATTACTAATTTTAATGCATATGACTGTAAGATCGACTAGGTATGTTGTAGACTTATGGAATTGTCATCAAAAATTGATAAAAACGCGATACTTAATGTATAATTCTCCATCAGATGACAAAAATTTATTAATATATAGAGAAGTTTTAAAACAGTTTTATGTTTACAAAGATCTGTGATTTGAAGGTATGTTTTATACAGCATAACCTTTTATTTATATATTTCAATTTTTAACCGTATACTTGTATTTTAGTTGGCTGAAGAGGGGCGTCAACAGCCCGAAACGTGTACAAGCACTTAATACGCGTATCAACTGAATAAAAATTAGTGATGAAATTTGCCATGTGTCCGAGTGAATACACTATATAGTTGGTGTTCAAGTTGCAGAATAAGTACCGGCACGGTTTCATAAGTACTAGAATAAAGAATTTTTAAAAATCTAACATACTAATGAAAAATTTTTACATTAATGTATAAGTAAATTTATTAAAATTTTTCCAGTTTGTTACAATATGAATTATAAATAAGCATTTTTATAGATTATCATTTCTACTAGATTTAGTTTCAGCTAGGTTTGGAATAAGAATCCCAAAAAGATTTTTAAAAACTTTCCAGTTATTTTTATAATAATTGTGCATTTTAATTTTTCATATTTGTCTTCTATTTCAAATTTTGGAAATGGTAATTTAAAACAGTTTAATATGTACTAAAACATTAATATAGCAAACAGAAAATGTTCTAATATAAAAATTGTGGTAAGAACTAGTGTTTTTATGAAATGAACTATTGGTTTACTATTTCATTTATCAGCAACAGGCAAAAACCTAGTAATTAGTATCAGATGCCATTGACTGATATGAAAATTGATTTATAAATATTTATTTTTATGTTGAATACTTTACTTTCAGATAAAAGAATTTGATGCTGAGAAAAGATATGTAGAAATGCTAAGAGGGTTGTTGGAAGACCATAAAGATGTTGTAACTCAACTTGCATCTGGATTTCGAGAATGTCGAAAACATATACAGGTAAATACTTTAATAAATTGAAGGGTTGTGTATAGAAGATGGTGCCATAATGAAGGTTTAGAGAGAAAGGAAAAATTAAACATGTTAAAGTAAAAGTAGAAAACTTTATAATCAGAATAAAGTACATGTTATAGCTTAAAAGTATATACTGTATAGCAGGGGTGGCCAACAAGTCGATCGCGATAGCCCGGTCGATCGCCAAGCCAATTTTGGTCGATCGCTAGCGATGTCTTGACTTAATGTATTATATTTGTAACCGAACGCAACTGTATGCATGCAGTTATGACTCGACTCATAAGCAGTGAGTGCACTTCGTACTGAAACAGTGTATAAACATAGTATGTATTTCACACTTTCCCCTCCCCACTTAGACTATGCCTATGACAACAAGTCGATCGCGACACATTTTTCTGATAAAAAGTAGATCTTATGTGCACAAAAGTTGGCCACCCCTGCTGTATAGTATTTAAATTGGAATACATTGCTGTTTGGCTATTAGCATGCATTTTATAATGTTGTAATGGAAATAGCACTTGTAATATTACACCTGAAACTTTCAATTAGAAACTTATTCATGAACTTAATGTTCAAATCATATTGCCATTTCAGTAAAAGCCTAATTTTTGTTTAATTAAATTTGAATTTAAGTTGTTTAAAAGTAAATGTTTCCAAATTTTTCAAAATTAACAAGCAATTTTAAATGAAATTTATTATTTAATATATTTTACAGAATGAAGATTTAATAAGAAATTTCTTAGATAGAACATTAACTTCGAGGTTGGGAATTCGGATGCTAGCTGAACATCAGATAGCTATGCATGATGAAAAAGTAGGTTTAGAAAGATGAAATGATCACATTTATAAATTTATTTTAGCCTTTTTGACAGATTTAAGTAATTTTATTTTTCAGGCAAATCACGTTGGAATAATTAATATAGCTTTGAAACCAAAAGAGTTAATTGAAAGTTGGGCAGACTTTGTTAGGTAATGTATATGTTTGAGATTATCATTCCACCATCCTTTTTTTTGTAATATTTTTGCAAATATTCAGAAATATTTGTTCTTTATTTTTGTTCTTAATAACTATTAAAGATATAAACTTTTTAATAATCTCTCTTGAATGTTTAATCATGTTTTATAAATTAAATAATAAATATTTCTGAATCTTGCAAAATGCATGCTTTTTAATTAAGAATAGTGTGTTGATTCAATGTTTTCCCTTTATTTTTGGATTATCAACTTAATAGTAATTGTCAGATTAGATTAAAAATAGCTTTTTTCCCCCCTACTAAAACAAATTTTAGTTTTTGCAAATTTCAAAAATCCTAGACAGGTATATATTTTCAGGTCGCGAGATAATTTAGCATCCAAGCTGCCCAGTAGCAGCTGTTTTTAATGTTCAGACTTTATATCTTCAGCAAGAAGAAAATATACTATTTACTAATCATTTCTTCCTGAAACTCTTTCTTTACAGATAAGGTGAGTAAAAGTTCCAGGCCTGGGGATTTACAGCTTTTCCAGATGAAGTGAGAGCAGCTATGTGATTAACCCTCTACAGCCCAGGCCTGCTTGGTGTGGCAGCCTTGTAGTTCCCTGGAGATTTTGCATTTTTACAGAATTTTGTCATTTTTTTTTATTTCAGCTGTTATATTCTATTATGTTTTCCCAGTTTTATATTCTTTAGTCCTGAAATAACCAGTTTTTCTTATTTTTCTTATTTCCTTATTTTCAGATTTGTAACATTACTGTTTTGTATATAAAACTACATTACTTGCATGCTTTGTTTTAAAGCCTATAAAATCATATTTTTATTACTTTTGTATCAGTTTATGGTACTAATTTAACTTATTATTTCACATTTGCTTCTTTTATTAATTTTTCTGAACTTCACTAATGATGATTTTTTAATCTCAGTACTTGGTATTATTTTTCTTGCTTCTCAATTTTATCCATTTAAGTAGCTGAAAATGAATTTGTAATATTACCAATTACTGAATTAATTTACAATAATTATCACTTGAATATTTAAGTATTGTAGAATTCGATTTAATAGAACAAAATAGTATTATAACCTGAATAATTTCGAAGTTGTTTTATAAAATGTATAAATGTAATTTTGATTTTATTTGAAATTTGTCCTCATTATAAATTCAGGTAATGAAAGTGTAGATTATATTTATGTATACAATTCAGTAAATTGTACTAGAGCAAATTTTTGCATTATTTTTGTGTTTAATATAATGAATATGAATAAAATTCATAAAATTGAGAAGTCAAGCAGGTATTACAGTCTCATTTAGTATTTTATTTTATAAACAGTGAAAAATTATTTTATTAAAGAATCCTTAAATTATTTAAAGGAAAATATTGTTAAATGTTCATCTGCTTGAAAAGCAATAAATTTTTTTTTTTTTACAAATTTTAAAATATTTTAAAAAAAATGAACAACTGGAGTTAATACATACGAAGAATTCAAGTATACTGGACAAATTCCTTATTTAAATATGACTTTACTTTTTTATAATGGTCTAGTTTAAAAATTTTAAGCATTGTTACCAACTCTTATTTATAAAGCAATCAAGGATTAACAGTAGGTGGTAAACATTTTTTTGCAAATTCTTTCATATGCTTAAACTTAATGCTTATTATTGTGAAATATCTGTCTGTTGTGCAAATAATCTATTTTTGAAATGCTTAATTACTTTTCATTTTCCAAAATGCATTCTTAATTGCCTCTTTAAGTTCATATAAAATTGACTGCAGAGTAAGTTTGATTTCAACTGATACGCAGGATGAAGAATATGCATAATATTATTTTTTCTTATAAATTTTTTTCAGATGCTTCCTGGCCAAGAAATATTTATGAATTTTAATTTTGTAATTTGTATTTGTGCTAGCATACTTACTAATTGAAAAAATTTTCCTAGTAGCTTAGATCTATTACAAACATTTTAATCATTGCAGAAAATGATATCAACAATAAAAATGTATAAAATTATTAAAATTTGAATTTCTTTTCTTCTGAAATTTTTGGAAAATTTATCAATGTGTGTTTGTTTTACTTAGTTTTTATCTTTAAAAATTCTGATCATTATCAAAATTAAACTGAATTTTAATAACTAAGTATGATAGTACATTATTTTTCAGATGTTCTTCTGACTTTAACTCAAATATTTACAGTTAACAATTGTAATTTTTAGTACTTTAATAATTTTATTTCTGTAGCTTGAGCTCAGAAATAAAACCTGTGAACATGATATATTTTATAAATTTTTCTTTTGCAGACAAATTGCAATGCATAAATATAATAAAGCACCTCCGATCAAAGTTAATGGCCATCTTGGAGCTACTTTTCCTTATATTCAAACTCCTCTTGATTACATACTACCAGAACTATTAAAAAATGCTGTCAGGTAAAATCTCTGAACTTTGAAAATTGTTTGAATTGAGATGCTTTTACAGAAATAAATAAATGAATTTGTAGAAATGAATGAAAATATAAATTTTTAATTTACAGAGCAACAATTGAAAACAATTTGGATACACCAGAACAAAGTTTACCACCAATAACTATAACAATTGCCAACAATGATGTGGATTTCATAATAAGGTATATTTTATCTTGATTCTTATTTCCTATTAAAGCTAATATGTTAAATTTCTATCATAATTGATCAAACTCATTACAATTTTAATTTCTTAAAGTTGAAATTTGAGAAAATCAGCTATTACCATACAATAGTCACAGCAAATAAATGTCAGATTCATGTAATGAATTATTTATATTAAATTTATGTAATATATAGTTAGAAAGAAAATAATAGAACTGCACTAACAGTTCCTACAACTTTTAAATGGTTTAAAATCATGCCTTTGTATATTTTTTTACATATCAATATTTTATTGAACAAAAAAACAAAATTTTAAAGGTATAAAAATTTAATATATTCTGAACTTCATTTAATACATAAAAACATTATGAATATAACCTAAATATAGTCCCAGAAAATATAATATATTTTATGGGAATATTTGACTTATGCAAAAATAGAAACATCAAAAGATAAAATACTAATTAAATGAAATAAAATGGAATTTGCTTATTGCTGGAGTCTCCAACCTACAATTCCTGAAGCGTGTTCATAGTCTGGCATAGCTTGTTTTTACCATGTTTTATTACTAACATTCAGACTAGTTCAAAACATAAACATTTTAAAAGTCAACTAGAATTAATAGACCTTGCTGCAAATGAATTTTGTCAAAACCTGTTTAAAGAAGGAAAATTGTTAAATTTTTACAGATCTCGGCCAGAAGAGAATTTTAAATCAAAAAAGTTTGCACAAAGAATATAGTCTATTTTTGCATCTTCATACCTTTGTGAACAAACTTTTTTGAAAATTAAATATATAAAGTCAAAGTATCTGAAAATTTTAATATTGGATGCTATAAAATTTATTTGCAATTTTGATGGCATTGTTTCAAAAAACTTTTTAAGCTTCACAATAATTTCTGTTGTTCTGAAATAGAAAAAGTCTTAATCTTTGACTGTGTCTTTTGTCCCTGGCCCCAGATTTATCTTTTACAGTTCATATGGTCCTTCTCAGAAAAATCTTAATTATATGATTACAATAAGCCAGATGTTTATCATTATTAGTTGTTTTATATTATCTCAAAAAAATCACACTTTTAAACTCCAGCAATGAATCTAATAAAATAAGAATGTTTTCGACCAGTTTCACTGACTACCTTCAGTTACAATAGAACGAAAACTAGAAGAACGTGAATACAAAAATTAAAAAAAAAATTTTTTAATTTTTGTATTGAATATTGAAAACATTCTTATTTTATTAAATTCATTGCTGGAGTTTAAAGATGAGATCACAAAAAAAATAATCTCTTCAGTTAACCTGAAACCATATATTTTGAACTATCAGAATTAACATACCTCAAAATATAAGATGAAATACAATTACAAAATTTACTTACTTTGACCAGAGTTTGTTAGTTATCTTTAGGTAAATAAATAGCATAAAACAATACCTTAAGATACCTATCATTATCAACATATGGCTGATAATGTGCAATTGCTGTCAATTATCAGTTATAATGATCTTAATCAGTGCTTTAAACATTATTTATCCATTTGCTTACAGTAGCTTAAATTTCTGGAATTTCGTACGTTAATTTTATGCTAAATGTTGTTAAAGACAACAGACAAACAAGACTGGATAAATTATTATTATTATTATTATTAGTAGTAGTAGTAGTAGTAAATCTTTGAGTTACATTTTTTAATAAAACATAAAACATGTATAACTTGACAATACATTCTTAATGTTAGTCAATAAAACCATATTTTCATTTTATTGTAGTCTTAGTCATTTGTCCAAAAGCTAATATTAAATAAAATATCATCATAAATAGAGGCAAGATCCAAATTGATTACAATAAGTAGATTCTATTATATATATATAAAAATTATATTCATACAAAACTATACATCTTTGATTGGGAATAAAACATGATTTGAAAAGTAAAAATTGCAAAATTTTAAATTTTTTTAAAAAATGAATATTCACCAAATACTTCGGTAGCATTAAGATGATATAGTTATATTATTTGTTTAATTAAGCAATTTATATTTTCATGGAACTATATTATAAAATAGTTGCATATTTTTGTCTAATTGAACATTGTTCAAGAAGCTAGATTTTGTTAACTTAACCATCCATGAGGAGGTCAATGACATCTTTTGATCAAATTAACTTCAACCTACTGCCCACTACAGGTCCTCCTCTCTATCTGACTAGCAGGATAGTGGCATTCAAATAGGAAAATTTCTTAAGATGGGCAATCAATCTGTGTATTATCATGATTCCAAGGAAACTGTTTGCTCAGAAAACTTGCAAAAAAGAAAAATTACTATCAGTTACGGTGTTTTAACTAAAATTAATCATTTTCAATGGGGAGAGAAGCAAATTTTAGATCTAAGCATTAATAGGATTTATTATTAATTCCTCTTCCTTCATTTTAACATAATTTAGTTGCCAAAGCTGTTGCTTTTGTGCGATTATTATAGCATTTTTTTGCCCCAATTTTCAGTTATTTATTAATTCTGATTCTGATAACCATTTTTATTTATTTAATAACTCATTGTTTTGGCATAATGTATAAATTAAGCCAGCAAGCAAAAGATGTTTTTAGGTATTTTCCAGGATGCCAAGTTTCAATATTTGTTCATTTTTTTGCAAAATTTGATTAGTTGGCCATTTGCCATTTCGTATCCAGCTATGAATGGTACATTACAGTTAACATTATAAAAAATTTAGGTATCTTGAATTATATTCTTGTTCAGGCAGAAATCAACAACTACTTTCTGTTGTTGAAAAAAATAAATTCCTCTCTACCTGACCAATAAAATTTTTCCATTTTGAACCATCCAATTATCACACTTAGCAAGTACAAAACATATACTGTACTTGGGATTATCCAGGATGCTCAATGAACAATCAGATTTGTCTCAAAATCTGATTGTTCATTTGGTTTTGTTAAAAGAATTTAAATAAGATCAATTTTTGCTTTTTTTTCCTTATAATTTATTTAATATTTTGTGATAAACATGACAATGGTAGGCTAAAATAACCAAACTTTTATTATGGTTTTAATTTTAATGTCTTATGATCTTACTTATGTCTGGGCAGTGGCGAGCATATCTGCTAGTAATACTATAAATATTTCCATACAGATTTTAATATTTGCTTTAAGTATTTAAAATTTGAGGACTTAAATTCTTATAATGTGTTTATTTTTAATTTCAGAATATCTGATAGAGGTGGTGGAATTCCACATCATCTTTTGCCTCATGTTATGGAATATCATTTCACTACTGCGGGTACAAGTACCGATCATCGTATTGATGGGGGTATATTTGGTTCAATGATGGTTGAACCATCAGAAGGACCAGCTGCCGGTCCAATGCATGGGTAAATATTTTTATACTGTTAACATCTAAAAAATGTTTGCAGTTTTATTTTATTGTAACTTTTTTCTTCAGATTTGGATTTGGTCTTCCAACATCTCGAGCATATGCAGATTATCTTGGTGGTAGTCTCACTATAGAAACAATGCAAGGTATTGGCACAGATGTTTATCTTCGTCTTAGACATATTGATGGCAAGTACGAAAGTTTCAGAATTTAACGCAATATGCAATGCTACGAGATTTTAATATTAATATTAAGGTTGTCCATATCAGTTTATTACTGTACCTTGAATATTTTAATATTGCACAGCTATTTATGAATAGGAGCATTTATTTGTAATTTTTTTTTTAACAACTGCCTGGAATCTCAACTGTATCAGTTTCTGAGTTTGACACAATGTGTCAAGTATGTGTTTGTTAAAGCATCTCAGCATTTGTGCTGTTTTTTTATATTTGAAACTGCCAATCTCGGTTCTCCGTTGCAATTGTTCTTCCATCTACTGATAAAAATCTGGATGGAATTAAAATTTTGTAAATTAAGAATTTTTATATTTAATTTATCTAAAAATTATAATATACTAATTTTATTATTTTGCATTTAAATAAAATGCAAATCCTCAATTGGATAATGAATCTCTACAATAATACTAGATTTGTCATTGTATCAGTTCAGATGTGTAATGGTATATTTAAAAAATGGCACCATACAAAATATTGCATACCACTTTTTTAAAATTTTAGATAAGTGAAATGCAAGATGATCCTGCATCTTACATTTTACTATGTGATAATCTTAGATCTGAAACCATTTGTGAACTTGTGCTTTTGTAATCTCACTTTTTTATGTACAAAATATTTAGTATTATACAATATATATCAGCAGTTTCATTTATCATGTAAAGTTTGAAATAAAAATATTCTGTATTTAAACTGAGTTTTTGAAATGTGTGTAATTTATTTCACATCAAATTCCACATTTACCACATGTTTCAAACCTAGAATTTCTTAGAATTGAAGTAGAATGTTGTAATAAAAGTTTTCTTTCTGATTGCATCATATCTTTGCATGAATTGTATGCATTAGTTTCAAAGCTTATGCTTCGAAACTAATGCAACTTAAACACACAGTATATGATGGAATCTAACAGTACCAATTTTGAGGCATTAGTATTATTATAATGCAATATCTTGTAATAATTCATTAATATTCGTTGTGAACATAACTACATTCAGTAAAAAAATTTTATAAAATCTAGCAATTGTCTTATTTGTACAGTATTATTATTTTTATATATGTAAAGTATTAAATACATGAATGGGACAGACTGCATTTAAATAATAACTTTTTTTGCCCTGTGGGCACTAAGAGGAGCTGTTTTAGCAATTGGGTGGTGGTGGACGAGGCCAGACATATCTAGCCGAACACCACCTGAAAAAATCCTGTCCGGATTCAGTTAATTCTTAAAGTTTAAATTTTTTAAAAAATTAAGAAATTGGGTTGCAAATTTAATCTGTTTATTTTCATTTGGGTTCTACAGAAAATATAAAATGTGAAAAATTACAAATATAAGTTTATTGATATACAATATCGATTTCATTTACCAGAATAAAATATTGTTTAAATTGCTACTACATTAACTGTGATGTAACAATAAAATATTACTTTTAGCGACCCGTAATAGTTGTAGTAGTTGTAGGAATAGTTGTAGTAGTAGTAGGAATAGTAGTAGTAGTTGGAGTAGTGACTCCATTGCAAACTGTACATCTGCACGTTCTATTTACATAACCTCTATTGTCAATGCATATTCCACATTGACCATCATGATGATTAAAGCAATGATTGTCGCATAGTTCTGGCTGGGAAGGACAACCGTAGGAGCTAAATAATATCAATTCTTGAAGACTTCCACGAGAAAATCTAAATCTTCCAGGAGGCCAGAGAAACCTGAAAGATTCTAAAGAGGAACAAGATAAAAATTTGAAAATTCTTCATAATAAAATATAAATAACAATTAATGTTAGTTAAAAATTACCTGTATAGCAAATAAACACCAGAAACAACAACATGGCCAAATGGAAATGTTTCATTTTTACTCTGAAACAATAATTTATTAAATTAATTCATATTAATAATATAGCAATTCGATTACCGGAATTCGGATATTTTAATAATTTGTTGTTTAATATTTTCTCTTATAATTTACATTATTTTGTCGTCTTAGATAATTTTCGATATAGTTAACAGATAATGCTTATTTGGTATAATGTTTCCTTTTCTAATGTTTTAAAAGTTTATTCTCTGTTCATTAGAACAATAGAAAAAAATTAGCAATGAGTTGCATAACTTTCCTGAGAAAAGATAAAATTGAATGTGGCGCCATTCGTTATGAGATTTAATTTTAAAATGGCAGAAAGCTTAATTTTGAGGGTAGCAATGAGTTTTATATTTTAAAAAATATTGTAAATACTAACAACGAATAAAAACTTCATTAAGTCCGACACACTCGAGATATGATACGCGACGACCCCCTCTATCTCCCCACCCTACAGCAGTTATTAAGCTTCAAAGTGGGTGAACAAAAACCACGTTTCCGTACATACACTAACATCCAAACATAGAAAAAATCCATCGACATTTTTGTTTTGTCCTGATGGTATTAAAAAGAGGTTTTTTTTTCCAGAGCCAACGTGGGTTCGGCCATACCTATTCTGGAACGGTCGGGTAATAAAGGTCGTGACCCAACATCAAGCCAGATGCACGAACAATTGACATATCTATGGGTTGGTGGAAAATTCCAGAATTTTCCAACTAGTACACAACTCAGATCCTCCAGACAGAATGGCTGCGTTCAGCAGATTTAACAGTTCTGGAGCTGTTGAGTATTTTTCTGCCAAACGTCCTCTACAGTAGCGCTGTTTCGGAACATGTTTAGTGTTTTGACGTCACATTTAGCAGTGTCTTTCATTTACCCTATCTATCTCTAGCCGAAACTGACCAATAATGGCTGCTTCCTGTTCCAATGTAGCCTATACTCATCGTTCGGTAATGTAACAGCTACCGAGTGAAACATCTTTTCTCAGTTTGACTCTGCCGAACATTTCGGCTATCTGGACGCAACTTTTCGATTATCAGTTATCGAAGGCAGTGGTGTAACTTCAAGTTAATGAGCCAAGAAGCAAAGAGTTAAGAGTACCTGTATCAAAAATCAATAAATTTTCGCGTTTGCTATCACCACTGCAGATATACAGAAAATTTATTGTGGATTATCCGTGGATATAGATGAGTTTAAGGCTTGAAACGGCTAAACACTTACGTTTCTAAACGGTAAATTAAAATCTTCCATAAAATTTTATATTACTGTGTTAATCGAAAAAAAGAAAAGTCCTATCAGCTAGATCCCGCAGCTGATCGGAAGAACACAAATATAAATCTTATAGTTATAACGTCATGAGTTTACATAATTTTATATTATCGTATTTGATAAAATACGATAATATAAAATATTAGTTATTTTTAACTGTTCAATTACTTCACAATCAGATGACAAAATTGAAATTATTTGTTTCATGGGAAAATGAAATTCTGTTGAAGTTAGCACAAATTGTTTAGAATAACACTTCTTCAGCCTATTAACTCTACGGAATTTCTTCACATTCGTGACAATGAGTTTCAAAATGTCATTGGACGATAGCGTTAAGCCTAGATAGACAGACTGATTGATTAACGCGACACTAACGACACATTGCAAAACCACACTCATTTCAGACTTGCAGTCGTATTGAAATTTGATAATGGAACTGTAGGATTTCTGGAAAACAATTAGGCCAACGTTTCATTGAAATCAGATTTATGGCAAGTCAGTTCTTCGTTTTCTATTTATCACAGCGCATATCAAAGAGTGTAAAAATAGATTCTCTCAGTCAGTGTAAGAATCTCGAATAACAACTAGAAGATTGATTTAAATTTAAAAATCGATTCTGAACTTAAAATGAGATTTAAAATGGCATTCTAATTTAACACTGATTTTATCAGTAACCTACATTAGATGTAATGTTATGTTTGATAACACTGCAGACTAAGAAATGATACAAATTCAGATAAATCCAGTTAGCAAGATAGTGTCTTATCTGTGAAGAAATTTTCGGAAAAGTTATTATTATAAATAGCATTGTTAAATTTAGAAATACATCTAACACAATCGAAACTAAACCGAGATTCAGATTTTTCGTTGGAGATGCGGGGATATCCTTTGATTCTTATGTAGGCTATTCGTATTTCCAACGGTAATCGACTCTGATTTAGTTAACTTAATTTAAATTATTCTTGATCTCCATCGTAACCAGTCGTAACCAAATAAAAGCAAAAATTACTGTTAAGTTCCTTATAAACTATATATTTGAATAACGCGAAAATTCAAATTTTAAAGGAATTTTTTAAAAATATCACACCTTTAAATGAATTTGCGTTTGCCTATGTTGCCTGAGAATGATTATTATACCGTAAATAATGTTCGATAAAGTAATTCTCTCAAATAGCAATATCGCAATTAGAGCAATTGTTAAAATTTAAGTTATAGAAATTTCTAAACCTTACCTTCTTTCTTTCGATAAATAAAATGAATGGTATACGTTCGCTCTTTGAGTCTTTTTATAATCTAATTAGTAATGTTATTCATTTCGAAACATACAATGTAACGGCGTTAAAATGTAATACTTGTCCTTCAGGTGTGTTTATGAATTTGTTATTGTCTTTAATGTCCTACGCTCATCCTCCTGCATAATTACGTTGATGCAATGTTTTGTAAACATATATAAAATGCGCATACATTTTATGAATTAAAATGTTTTAGAATGCAAAACTTTAAACTGTAATTCGTAACTTAAAGAACAACAGCTTCCGAATATCTGAAAGTAGTATTGCATATACGTGTATTAATATATCCATATATATAATCGAGACGAGTTAATAATAATAATAATAATAATAATAATCAGTGCAGAGCCCAAACGGTTAGGGGTTGAAAGTTGAAATTTGGTCCACAGTTAGGGTACATCACGAGGACGCACACTAAAAAGGGACTTTTCGAAAAATTCCTCCCCACGGGGGAGGGACAGGATTAAGTCTTAACACTTCCGTCAACAATGGAAGTGTCAAGTAACAATGGAAATGTTAAGTAACAATGGAAGTGTCACGTAACAATGCAGAACAAGAGAAAGCGACGTGCAAGATTTACCGGCGCTGGAAAAAAAAAGAAAGAAAAAGATAATATGTTAGAGCAGGGGTGGCCAACAAGTCGATCGCGATCGACCGGTCGATCGCCAAGCCAATTTTGGTCGATCGCTAGGGATGTCTTGACTTGATGTATTATATTTGTAACCGAACGCAACTGTATGCATGCAGTTATGACTCGACTCATAAGCAGTGAGTGCACTTCGTACTGAAACAGTGTATAAACATAGTATGTATTTCACACTTCCCCCTCCCCACTTAGACTATGCCTATGACAACAAGTCGATCGCGACACATTTTTACGATAAAAAGTAGATCTTATGTGCACAAAAGTTGGCCACCTCTGTGTTAGAGCATATTCAATTTTCAAATTTAAACACATTAGTTCGGTTTTTCTCGACCTTTCTTCTTTAGAACATTCGATGAAAATTGAACGATATAATCAGAACACGTCGTGAAAATCGAACAATATTAGAACATTCGATTTTCAAATTCGACCTTTCTTTAGAAATACTTAGTTTGTTGATGAAATTACTCTTTTTCTTTTATGACTATAATGTAATAATCTTAATCTTCGCTATCGTTATTTTTGCCCGAGCAACGCCGGGCCTACCTGCTAGTATAGGCCTATATACCGGTATATATAGAAGCGTTGTTTTTGACCAAATTCTCATTTTTCGTAGTTATGTCAATAACACTGCGATTATTAATCGATAACACAAATATAGGATTTCATATGAAATGGTGCAAAATTCCTAGAAATATTGATTCTAAATGAATATAAGCCATTCTCAATATAACACGATCAAAAGTTTTCTATCCAAAAAAAAAAAAAAAATGTTAAATCCTACTTTTTTTATTCGAAATTCGTTTGAAATTTAACTAATTTGAATTATAGTCTATATGAATAAAATACAATCGAACCTTCAATAATGGCCACCTCCCGATAACGGACACCCCTAAATAGCGGTCATCTTTCTCAGAAACGTTTTTTAAACAAAAATGCATACAAAATAACCTCCAATCAACTGCCAGCTTCGAACAACAGCCATATTTTTAAATTCCCGTTAGTGGCATTGTTCAGAGGATTGTCTGTATTATATAATCTATTTTGTAAAGTATATTTAACAGAATATAGTTTTCTTTATTGATAAAGCAGCAACATACCTAAAAATCCGTCTTTTTTTTTTTTTTTTTTTTTTTTTTTTTTTTTTTTTTTTGTCAAAGAAAACATAATTTATATAAGCTAAAAATAAAAAGTATTGTCGCTAGATAACTGATCTTTGTTTTCAAACGTCCGTTTAAATTTTGTGACAATTTTTCTCTGATTAAAATGCAAACGAAGGGTTCAATTCATAATAAAAATAAATTTAAAACTTAAGGGATAATTTAAACGTACTGAATTATTCATTTTAAATTCATTATTCGCATTCTTGTAGAAAAGAAGAAGTCAAATATTATAATAAAATTTAATTTGCATGCCTACATTGTTTTATCCTATTTGGAAATATTCTTGATAAAAAATTATCTTAACCGTTTGACCTTTTACTACATAGAATAAAGGAAATACCTGCATTTATCACTCTTGAAATCAACAAAATTTGACAGAATTAAAAAATGAGGTCTCTAACTTTGTGTAAAACTGTAATATTTTTGATTTAATATTTATCGAAACTTAAATAATTCTCTTTCGTTTTATTTATTTATTATTTTTACAAACATAATTTAGATATTATCTGTATACATGTTTCAGTTTAAAAAATTAGGTTTTTTAAATATTATTACGTTAATATTTATTAATGTTATAAATATTTATGTGATAATGCCTTCTATAGTAATCGCATGTTCGTCGAGTGTTTTTAATATTATTTTTGGAATTTTTCCCTATCTTTTCTGGAAATATTCAATAGTAATTAATTATTATTGTTATCTTTTATGCTTCGAACTAATATAAACTCATTATAACAATAAACGAGGAAGATAAAATCTTATCTGTATTAGTCTAGACAATTTTTGATAGATGATTTACAATATAATTTCTTATCATACAATTAAATTAAAGCCAGATACAATTAAATTTTATACATAGAGTTAAATATAAACATAACTCAAAAATAGGGGGGAAAAATTAAATAAAAGTATATTGAAACTGTAGTTTTATGTTAAAATTTAAATTTGTTAAATTTTACTTTTATTAAAATAATGAATAATGAATTTTATTTAAATTTAAATAAATTATTACTTTTAACACAAAATTTCTCTTAATCATGTCTAGTTTTTATATATTTAAAAACATTAAATCTGAAATGATTAATTTTACGCCAAATTTACTCCATAAATTGCAATGATTTAAGCTTTAAAATGTATTTTCGAAATATTTTTGTTTTCGTGTATTTATATAGTTTAAACAAAATCGATATTAAGATTAAAATAAAATAAATTAAATTAAGATTTATTGTATATCGTGACAAAACTACGTAATTTTAAATTAAAGCAACAAAACAATTAAGCATTCTTTTTTCAATTTTTAGTATAAAATATTTAATTAATTGTTTTTTTTAATTCAAATGAATTTAGAGCCAACAAAACACCTTTACTTTCAATAATATTTCGTAATAAAAAATGAATTTCTTATATTGTTTGAAGCAACCCTCTGTTTAGTAGGAAAAAATTAATTAAACGAGATAAAGAAATAAAAAATAATATACTGTATTTTTATCCGAGTATTTTATTTTATTTATTTACTTTTTGTATGAACATGAATATGTGATAGAAATGATTGAGAAACGTAAGACACGTGTAGAGAGAGAGCATAACGGCAGAAAAACACGTTAGAGCATAATGAATAAAATGTAGAACAAATGAAAACTAAAATAGAAATAAAATGTACAGATAAATTCCTGCTAGTCATGTCTACAGACGCCAAATACAATATTTGTTATATTCAACAGTTGTTTGCGTGACCGAAATGCGTCACGCATCAAAGATGCAGAGAGTGAACGTGTCATTTTTCCAGCTTTATTAATAATTACTTTCAAAGAGCTCGCCCATTAACAAAAATAAATCAGAATTAAATTAAATACACAAAATATTTGACCCTCCGTCCACTCGTACAAATTCGATACAGTTCATTGGCGTATCGAATAAAAAATTCTAATATTTTAAAAACGGAATTGAGGATTAACGACGTTTTTTATACACGAATAGAATTAATTTCAATAATTTTAACGAAATAATTTTTATAAATTTAAATTATTTTAAGGAGAAAATCATTTTTTTAATATAAAAATTTTAAATATCCGCTAGAGGGTGAAAGTATATGTCATTGCATCGATCGTTTCGCAGATGCTCATCATCAATAGACGAGACGGATGTAAATTGTTTCGGGTAGAAACCTGTTATTTCCTGGCGTTTAATCACGAAAATGGCCACCTGACCGATTCATTATATATAAATAGAAGATTAAAACGAATTAATGACAGGAATTCGTTCGGTAAATCCCGTCTTGTAAGTAATGTTTGCAGTTTATTAATTAAAATCAAATACAATTATACAGCTTTAAGCAAGTAATGTACTGTACTGTACCTTTATATAGCATTATGAACGTCATATATAACGATAATTGAATTACTTTCCGTTTTATCTCCCGTAGCAACAACGTAGCAAGGTTATGTTTTGAAGAAAACCCTCTTCTAAGAAACGTGTAAGTGGTTTCCGACTCTATCATTATGCATTGCTTTACTTCAAATTCTTATCAATAAATAATCGTTTAAAATTAGAAAATTTAAATGAAATTCATATTATATTATATAATAATCATTTCATTACACGATATTTAATTAAAATATTCTAAATACGTTTTAAATTGCAACATCCGGTTTTAGTGAAACACGTCGACCCAATACAATGTGTAGTTTTCCTTGAATGTTTTTCTAATTCCTAGCTTAAAATCTTATCTATACAATATACATATTACTGTGACGTTAATGTCTTTTATTATGACGTAAAAACATGGAGTTTTTATGTCAAATATGACATGAAAAGTCTATAAAAACATCCGTTAGAAAACTCCAGATAAATTGCAAGACATAGAAAAAGATATATAATTTTAAAGTGCATTTATATAAAATCTATCATTTATTTCTCTACAGATTTATAAAGCATTTATTATTCAGCTTTATTTATTACACAAAATGTTGCATTTAAAAATATGACAAAATATAGAAAAATCTTTTCTATGATACTCAATGCTTAAAAAAAAAACAGAAATAGAACTTTAAGAATGCAAATAATGTAAACATATTTTACTGACTAAAGAGGTGTAATTGGTAAAACGAACTTTCTTTCTTTAGAATATGACTCATTAGTTTTAGGTTTTATTTTTAATTTTTGAGTACTTAAAATGTTTTGTTTAATGGGTTTTTATTATATGACAAATAGATGTTTTGTAAGATAATTAGTTCACACGAGGTCGTTATTGTAAATAGTAGTGCTTTATTTATTTAATTAAATATTAATATAAATAAACAATATTAATATTCAAGACTGTGTCCGATTTACAGGAACGAATGAATTGGCTGAGATGGTGGCTCTATTTCTTTTTGTCATCGCTACGGTCATAGGTTTGGTATTATTTGACCAGTACGTTCACGAGAATGTATATAGGGCACAATCGAGAATCTACGTGGAAGATGAAGGATTAGTAGACAGAACATACATCAACACATCCATCTTTTCAGTTTTAGGTTTCAATCGTGATGAAATACGAACTTTCTCCGCTTTTCGTGATCACTTCCGAAATTATGCGGAAGTCAGCTCGGCCATGAGAAAAACTGGCATGGAATTAGTCAGGTTAATGGTGGGCATCGACTTCAGTGCCAGTAATGAATGGCAAGGCAGAAGGACGTTTAAGGGTGAATGTCTACACGCTCTAAAAGGAAGTAGCGTTTATAATCCTTACCAAAAAGTGATATACATTTTAGGGCACGCATTGCAGCCTCTTCTCCAGGGATATCCCATTGCCGCTTTTGGATTTTCGGATATAAAGGCTCGAGATCAATACGTGTTTCCTTTGAAAGAATCTGGGGCACCTTGTGTAGATTTCGTAGATTTGCTGGAATGTTATACATTCGCTGCCAGAAGGGTGAGTACCTTAATTAGTTAATTCATCTGGTTTAAATAGGTCAAGCGATATTCATTCGCATTGATTATCTCCACATCTCGACACGGTTATCTGATCATATATAATCTACTGTCAACTTAATTATTACGTAAATTAATTCATTTTTTTTCACTAACATATTTGATGATTAGCATGAGCATGTTGCACTTTTAAAATCTGAAAAAATATCCAATATTTATACGAAGATAGATATAAATTCAACAATTTTAAAAATTTTTATTATAGGCTTATATATTATTATAAATATTTTCAAATAATTAGCCTATATTAAATCAAATCCCTGTTGATTGTTTCATGCAAATTAAAAAAATAAACACATATAAAATAAGTTAAATATAAAATTTATAGGTATCAACATCTCTTTATATTTACTAAATTATTATTTATAATATAAATTTAAAACTTTTTAACCTTAATAATTATATTCTATTTGATTTCACTGATAATTTAATCAAATGAAATTAAATTTTTAATTAGTGATCACCATACAATTTATAGTTTTATATTAAAACTCATAGATGAACAACTTTAAGCATAAAATTTAAATTTATTATTATTATATTTCTTTGAAATACTGATAACATTTCGCTTGTTATTAATTTACATGAACTTCCGACTTATGAAAACCACTCGAGAAAACGATGCAAAGATACATAAAAGTTGGAATAAATTCCATTCACTCCGTATGCCACGCAATATTACATTCTATAGCTATGCACTAGAAAGAAATTTTCATGTTGCATGATCAATCGTATATCTTAACATACACCTTAAATATCACCTCTTTTAAAAATATGATAAAGATTATTTTTATTTAATAATTTTAAAACAATTTATAAAATTACGTCATTAAATAGGATACTCTCAAATGTCGAATCTAAAACGTTTATCAACAAGGTATTACTAAGATCAATGAACTATCTCATCCGTATGAATTTAAAATCATTTAGTATATAAATGTATTGAACCTAAAGTATAATCGATCGCTTTATTTTTGTGCGTGAGTAGCGTAGAATATTTTTGCTCAAAGCGAATCAAATTTGTAAAAGTTTGTCATCTTACACGAAGCTTATTCCCAATCGATTTGACGTTTCCTAAAAAAGTTCTCATTGCCATTTCTAATTTCTATAAAATAAAAAATAACATGGTAAAAAGGTTTTTCTTTTTATATCGTTCGTTCGCCATTATGTGCGCCACATTTCTAAAATTAAATCTGCAAATATCTGTCGTTACAGAAGGAAAGAATACGCAATTAGAATGCAAATTTATAATAAGTTTCGTATATTACGGCAGTTCTATTTAATCTTATGATTAATTTACTGCTTAAAATTAAAATGCATTTAATTATATTTATTTCTTTTTTTTACATTTAGAAGAAATTTATAATAGGACAAAAGTTTTAAAATCATTGTTATTCGGATGGATAGCTACTAATTAATTAAATGAAGATTGCAAATTCATTTCACGTCTTGTAATAATACAAAATATTTTTTCGCGGAATCATTTGGAAAGAAAAAAGTGATTTGCGTTTCTAAATGTTATATTTGATAATTCGGAAATTAATTATTGTAAATACAGAACAATTTTAGCATTTTACTTTATAATTTTTTCATTATATAGTTTTATCATTACAGAAAGTTACATTAAGAATCGAAATTTATTATAGAGGACAATAATAAATTTTTCTCATTTATATAATAAAAGGAAACCAATTTTCTGGTTGGAATTAATTTAGTCTATCTTCATATAATTCTTTTGCATATACTTTAATAGTGTATATATTTTAAAATAATCTGTATGATTAAGACTTGTGAGTCTTTCACAACGATATAAACGTGTGCATTTTTTTATTTAAAAACAATACATTACATTAAAATGCTACAAAAATCATGATGAATATGAACCTTTATTTAGCATTCGTTTATTCTGTTATGTAACTTTTCTAATTAACAATAACAGTAAAGCGTTAAAACTTTTGATATATTATTTGTAGTTAAATCATACAAAAATCAATATAATTTCAAAACATCATTCGTAAAGACGTGTTTTTTGTACGAATTTAATTTCAAAAATCATATTGTACTGTCCTTCATAGTTTGGATAGAGAAATATGAATGGATTCTACAGTGATTATAAATGAAAACAGAATATTAATTGGTAAGTTTATTATTTTTATCGATTTATCACATTTACAGGTACAGCTTAGCGGTCCAACCTGCTTCGACCCGATCATCAGAAGAGCCATGCAAATGGTGGAAAAGAGTAAAACCTTCCACGTGCTGTTAATAGTTACGGACGGCCAACTACGTCAAGACGACAAGAGAAGTCGACAGGCACTGATTGACGCATCGCACGTACCTCTAAGCATCATCACTATAGGAGTGGGAGACGGTCCCTGGTTGGTGATGGAAGATTGGGACGATCACCTGTCGGAGCGATGCTTCGATAATTTTCAATTCGTCTCCTTTCACCACGTTATCAGATCCGCTCGCAACCCCGAAGCGGCTCTCGCTCTTCACGCTTTGATGGAAATTCCAGACCAATATCAGACAATGATTGACTTGGGATACATTAGTTCTTAATTATCATCATATCGTCCGTAGGAATCGAGACACGTTGGCCTGTTTAAGTGCTTTAATGTTTTTTGACAATATTTTAGATTTGATGTTGCAATATGCCAAAGTTTTAATGTCTTACGACAACTGTTGAATATTGAAATATTTTAGAAATGATCCAATCGTGAGATCTTATTTTACAGACAGAATATTTTCGATTAATGATTACAGATCTTCATATCAAACGAATGATGTAATTACTATACAACTATTTAGAACAAGGGCTGGTGTATTTTGTTGCTCCTTCTACCTCGGTCAATGGTAATTATCTTTAAAGATCATTCCAGAAGTAACTGAAAGTAAAAAATTTCTAGTTATTTATATTTTTTATATAGCCTAACCAGTAAAAACTGTTAAAACTTGATAGTTTGAAAGGAATTGTTTATAATTTAGATATAGACATTTTAAAATAAAAAGGTACTACGAATTGCACGTTCATTTGCTAGTTTTTCTTGTACTATCAAGCAAAATATACAGCAAAAACAAGCTTAACAGCTAACTTATGTGAAAAAAAAAGTGTAATACAGTAGAGCGTCGATAAGTGGAACGTCGGTAAGTGGAATGGCCGGAAAGTGGAACGATTTTCAGTCGGACTGTGTCGTGCTGAATCGAATGTTTTTGATACTAAATTTACTTCTAAAGTATAATTTTCATGTTTTTTATATTCTTTAATATATTTATTTTGTTTGTACAAAATGCAGAAATAATTTTTAACGATACGATAGCCTCGATGATTATTATAAAAATTTTCGTTAGGCTTAAAATCGACGAAAATTCAACACGAAGCGACACGCAACGGAGAAAAATTCAACAGGAAGCGATACGCAACGGAGAAAAATTTGAACATCGGACAGGTTAATGTATTTTTTCGTACAAAGTCGGAAACTGGAACAAATCATTAACTGGAAAGGACCCCAGTCCCCAATTGGTTCCACTTATCGACGCTCTGCTGTATAATCGACAGTGATCATAATGCTGGTTAAAACATGGAAATAACCAATATTACCTTTTAATATAAAATGTATACGTAAGGAAATTATTGATGTTTTTATAAATCAGTAAATATTGTACTTCCAATTGCCGGATTAAACATAGAGAAATTTATCTTTCGGGTAATGAAAATTACTTTTAAAAGTTCTGGTAAAAGAATAATAGGCTTATAAAAGAGTAAGGTGTATTTCATTTTTACTTTTAAAATTTCGAATCAATGTTGTAAATGGGCTGAAATGTTTATAGATGTGATTACCATCGTTGATCAGTATTAATGTATTTTCAGATTCTTACACCGTTTTATCGTTTTATGTGTAGGAATATTTATACAATTTACTAAAAATATCTTTTTTTTCCAATCAACTTGTAATAAAAATTTTATTGTATTCTATTGTATTAATTTCCGTTTTAAAATCATCAGTATATCGGAATGAAGTCTTCTATTTAGAAATAATAGTTTTGAATCATTGACGTAACATTTCCAAAAATCCTTGCAAGATAATTTATTGGTTTCCGTAACATTAGCGCCAATAAAGAAAAACACAAGCCTACTAGTTAACAAATAATTTCAGATAGTTAAACAACTATAAACTAAAATAATATTTAACAAATATAGCTTATAAGACCTCATATATTGTGACAGAAATATAACTTACATATACATTCGTATAAACTTTTGTATTTTTAAATATATCGGTATCATATTCAAAAAGAAATATTAAGAATGGAGTAAGGTCACTTTTGCGATTTTGCCTTATTGATAGTATTGTACAGCTGTGGCGCGTTATCCTGTGGGCAAAATGGGCAATTACCTGGGACCCCTACCAACAGCGAGTCCCAAACCAATCTTTTATAAACTCTACTGTTCTAAGAATATCGAAATTGAAATTTGGGCCATATCTGAAGATCCAAGCTTGTCGGTGTGTCGCAGGCGTAGGATGCACTGGCACAACGCAGAGGTCGCGTTAAAAAACGAACGAGGATACCAGAGGATTCCACAAAAATCCATCGAAGAAAAATAGTTGAAGTCAACACTGTACATGGGGGATCCCTAATTCAAATTTGTCTGGGTCCCGTGAATCTATAACGCGCCACTATGCAGACATACGATATTTCGTATGTATGATGGCCGATGCGAGTGAAACGAAAGCGCGAAAAGTATTAGAATTTGAATTCAAGCTGTAGTATCCTCAGTCTGGAAGCGTGCTTCAAAAGAAGTAATCAATAGCTTCATCCAGCAACTGATATTCCACCATCATCATTAATTCTTTTAAAAGGTTTTATGATAAAGTTTTATTGCATACTTGGTCTGGTGGATGTTACTATACTTGAAAGATTACTCTGCGTAACATTAGCGTGATATACTTCTGTATATTTTATTTTGTTTCATTCATTTTTTCTTTCTTTTTTTCTTTACACTTTACGATACAATATGCAACATTACGTACTGTATAACCTTGCATATAAAATTTTTTTTTATTTACAGTATTTATTTTTGACTTACGATGTGTTTTTCGGAATATAATTCTATCGTAAGTCAAGGAGAGACTGTACTATGAAAATGTATTTTCATTTGAAACAACCTAAATGTTGTCTGAAATGTTATTCATACATCATTAAGAAGGTCAGAAATGTTTTGAAAAGGAGATAATAACCTTTACAAAGTGCGTACTCTTATCTACTCAATTTCTAAGAGTACGCACCCTTTGCGGTTCCTAAACCGTAACTGTATTTGTCCATTGGTTTTTATGATGCTGTTATGTGATAGTATAGAAAATCATTTTCAGATAACTTACTTTACTTCTTTTACATCAAAAAAAAGTGCTTTACAGCAATCTAACTTTCCGAGTTTTTTAAATACTAAATCAGAAAATTTGGGAGAATCCTGATGAAGTAATATATGAAACATGATTTTTTGGTGTGGTTAAATTTCTGGTTTGAGAGAAGAGGCAAATTAATAAATAATTATCGAAATTATGGGTTTTATTGAATTCAGTTAAGATAAATATTTTACATCAAAAGAAAATTCTTGAGATGAACTGGTGTAGAAACAAATAATAATCAAATATTTTGAAATTCGAATTTGTAGAGTTACCTGGCATAGTAATCCTTTCTTCAACTTCAAAATTTTCTTTTGTGAAAAATAAAAACGTTTTCTATTTATTTCTTTTAAAACTTTCTATTTTTGTAGTAGAAATAAAACAAGTGTAGACTTAACACTTTTTCAATGGCGTTCAAGAGCATGCATCATTGGTAGCTTTGAGAGTACGTGCATACTCTTGAAAACCCAATTCGTGCTACTCTTGAATGCATCTGTGTTAATTGAAAGAGAGAAAAAATCATAGTTAGCAGCACAATCCATGCATGGTCTAGCATATCCCGCAAAACTAACAAAGTAGCTTAACATTATAGCAACAAAAATAACAAAGAAGACACAAGGAATAATAATAACAAAAAAACAATAAAAATAAAAATAAATAAATAAAACCATCGCCCCTGATTTAAAGATCGGAGAACTCATTATTTCAATGTGTAAAATATTTCGGAAGAAGGTTGGAAATTTCGTTTATCACAAGGTTAAATTTAAAGATTTACAATTTTATGGAAATCCAATCTTCCTCCACAAGCTTTGTATAGAAGCAATAAAACAAATAGTATTGCCAGTATCGAGAAAATTAAAATTCGTACTCTTATGTGAGCTTATCCTATAATTTGGCTGCAATTTAAAAAAAATTGTAGACCTATAAATTTCCACTGTCGTCCGTTCGCTTGTCTGTCCTTCCATAATCTCGGGAACGGAGTTTTTTTTTTTTTTAACTCTTTCCGCCCTGTGGGCACTAAGAGGGCCTCTTTTAGTAGGCCCATTATGGGTTCGGCCAGGCCCACAATGGGGCGACCGGGTGGTGAGGGACGGGGCCCGACATATCCGAACGGACCACCCCCCGAAAAATTCCTGGGGATTATTCGACCCGTTCGGATTCGATCCCGGGTCCCCCAGAGCGGTAGGCTGCCGCCTTGACCGCTCGGCCATCCGGCCGCTCGGGAACGGAGTTAGATGGGTAAAAGCTGAGACCAGATATGGAAAGCATAGGGGCAGAAAGCCCCAATTATGTGTATATGAACTACTGATGCAAACCAGAAGTCATGTTATTTCAGTTCAAACATTTTTTCCCGAAACTTGTTAGATAGATAACAGGCACGATTCTATTGTTAAAGGAAAAGTATGATGTACAGGGGAAAGCCACTACTAATTTGAGGTGGAGAACATATATTTTAAATTTATTTAATTTAAACATTGCAGTCCAGTATTGTGACGATATTACAATAAATTATTGCAATTTACAATAAATATAATAATAAATTATCCTTAAGGATTAAACTTTTGAAAAAGTCTTCTTTCTCGTATTTTCCCAAATTAATATTATTCTTTAAATTAAAAATAATAAATAAGAGACCATTCAGATATTACATCAGCAGTTTACGGAGAGGGAGGGATGCGTTTGTATCCGATGACGGGGAAGGGAGGATGAATCTTTGATGACATAAGATTGCACCCGTCGTGTATTTTTCTCCCAAGTCATGAAATTCAAAATAATTCCCATATATTTGCGATTGGTTTGAACTTCTGGCCTGATGACATTTAGCGGGAGAAGGTACAGTACCTTAATTTCTGATGACTGGTGACGGAGGAGCAAGGACAAACTTTTACTGTTGTAATACTCGAATAATAAGAAAATTCATTCATTTTATTTTTGTTAAATATTTCAATATCTTGACTAAATGATTATTCTTTCCTAATTTATAAAAACGCTTAATCGAAAATACAAATAAACGAATTCATATTTGTTGATTGAGTGGAGATCCTCATAAGTCCGAAGGCCTTTTCTTCTTTTCTGTGATGGAATTTCAAAGCAACCGCGCGACCATTAAATATGATTTTTTGCAAATATGTACCGTACAACTAGACAAAGATGATGTCGTGAAGCTGGAATTTTAAAATTCGATCTATGGGATGATATATTCCAGATCATATTTCGTCATGTAAATTCTATAGACGAGTTGTCGGCAAGCTCGTGGCGCGCTACATCTGAATTGAGTTTATAATTGCTGTTAATTAACATTGCTCTCTACGGACAACTTTTTATTTTGTTCTTTACGACGGACAATTAACACGCACAATGTCGTGACGAAGTTAAGTTTTGAAAACTTGTATATATGCGTGTTTTAACCGTTCTCTGGAGTTGGTAGGTAGCTGACTTGTTTAGTACGAGTAACTTTTCCAACCATAATAATAATAATTTAAGCACTTTAAAAACAATATTATGACTTATTTGCGTAGAAATGATTAATTATTAATTCATCTTTCACCGTATTTCAGTATCGATCGTTAGTGCAGGGTAGTCATAACTGATCAATTTTACCGGCATTATTTAAAATGAGAAAAATCAATTGAAGCATTATCTTTAAATCTAACGATTTTCCGCAAATTAGATTATTAATTAGTAAATTCTAACATCAGAAATCTTTGCCTTAGACACTATTTTAACAATTTTAAATCTTTGAAGATTTTTCGTCCGATGGCGACAATTATATTTAGTAATTTGAAGACAGTCTTTTCCAAAAGAGGAACCACCATTTATTGCTTTTGTGTTCCAAAAATTTCGACGATACAATCTGGCGACAGACCTTTCTTTATAGGCTTCTAGTCGCCAAACGTTAAAAAGTCTTTTAAAAACACAAAAAAATTCCAGTTAAAAATACAAACATTTTTAAAAGGTAGGAACTGGTGATATTGAACGTCTTCTGCTTTTCCATCGTACCTTCTTGGGTTTTTTCAGCTTTTATCTACAACTGAGTGAGCGCTGGTAAATGTAGATTAGGAAAACTGATCGTCGAAATTTTTGGAACACAAAAGCAATAAATGGTGGTTCCTCTTTTGGAAAGGACTAGGTCTTCAAATTACTATAAATAATTTTAAATCTTTTTATACGATTTTCTATGGAATCGAGCGTGCTTCAATTGAGCGTACTTTGAGCACAAACGTGTCACTGACAATGATTCTTCTGGACAGATCGATACACTTTCCTATTCTTCCGTTTATCGAAATTTGCTGTCTTTGAGTTTTTGGTGATGGCAAAACATTTTTAGATATGTGATTAAATTCATTAAGGTATAAAAAGAGGTTTAAAAGTCATACCATATCTTTTATATTCGTAATTTTAATCCGAAATGGTTATAGACGCCGGTTTTATCCGAGGTAGAATCAATCCACATTAACCTGGGATAATCGGTGATCTACGGTAAATATTTTCTACCAAATTTTAATTTGCTTAATATACTTTTACCGAATTTTATCACTTTTTATTATAACACTATATATTATTACTTATATATTCTTGTTTGAATAAAAATTTTTAATTATTCAATAGAATTGCTTTGATTATTTTTACTCTCCTGGCTGTTATAACAGAGGGAAAGTATGGCGATCAGTCAAAAAATTACCTCCCAAGATTTTTACAATTTGGACTCGGAACACTTTGAAACGTCCAGAAATGCAAAAATTCTGGGTTTTTCTGTGTATAGATCAGTGGCGTGCTGTGACATTTGGTGATAGGGAAGCTGTGTTTCTGTAAGAAGCCGACTTCCAGGGGCAATCAGTTAATTGCGCGCGTCAATGATGGCTTAGGGTCCATTCGTACGTGCGTGGTGGCAGAAGAGACGTATCTGACAAAAACCGACAAAAAAAAAAAAAACATAAAATAAACATATACTATGTACAAAATAGTTTGCTTTAGGACAATCAGCCATTCGGACATCCTGAGCGTCGATGTGGTTCTTTGATGATCGATCGAAGGTGGCCCCGGGACAGTGGCGTTGACAAGTCTGTAGGGCACGGGGAGACTTCCTCTGTTGGTGTCGGGGACACGGTCTAAGTCCGAAGTGGCACGGGTTACAGGTTGGCACAATAGACGAGTAACTGTTTTTATTTATTTATTTATTTATTTATTTATTTTTTTGCGCGTTGATACACGGCGTTTTGGTTATTCGGAACATTAACCGAGTGCCAGGTGTCCTCGATTGTCGGAGATTATATCAATCTCCGTTCTTTCTTTCATCCATTTTGATTGGTCGTTCTCCCTCAATCACGCATCCCGAGTGGTTGGTCCCTGGTTACTAAGTGTAACGAGACTCTTACCTGGAGCCGGAGAAAAGTCAAAATAAAAGATGAATTCGATCTTCCACCGATCATAGGACGACTTCCTTCCGCGATTTATGATTTCTGCCTGGCAGTTTGATATAAACAATGGGTGTCCGACTACAAACGACTTTTACCTATGTCTTTTTAAACTAATAAATTTTTCTCTAAATTAATTACTTTATCATAAAGTCGCTGGTCGTCGACTCCATCAACGTATTCGAAAGCTTTTTTTCTATCGAAAGCAATGCTAGCGACCACAATTTTTCCTCCGACCGAGTGTTCCTGGCCAATGTATGAATTTGCTTCGTGGTCGAAAAACTGCGCTCAACAGCCCCACCGGTAGATGGTACCGTAAATATTAATGATATTATATCATATAATTCTTTTAGTACGTCTTTGTTCGGATCGACGTCCTTCAAGAAAAAGAAACTGCTCTCAACCCCGGCTACCATCGCAAACTCTCAAAACTTTACCAACACCCTAGAAGACACCTACAAAATAATCTTCTCCGAACTGTTTCCTCCAGATAACCCCAGTACGGACACCGACTACCACAGACAGATCAGGAAACAGAGTATGAACACCTCTTCTGATGTAAATGACAGGCCTTTCACCACTCAAGAAATCTCCAGGCAATTTAACAACATAAAAAAACGGAAAGCATCAGGACCAGACTCTATAGATTGGAGGATGGCTCAGCAAGCTTATGCAGCCATTCCCACCACATTCTCAGTCCTTTTTAATAAATGCCTTGACTGTGGATACTTCCCAAAAAATTGGAAGGAGGCCTCCATTAAACTGATACAAAAGGATAAGAACACCCCTCCAAATAAAGCAACTGACTATCGCCCCATCTCCCTTCTCTCTGTGGTAGGGAAGGTGTTGGATGCCTTAATGGCTGACAGGATCTTACATCACTTAAATGCTAATAACATCCTAAACCCCAACCAATTTGGATTCATGAAAGGGAGAGCCACCCACCATGCTCTAGAAAAGGTCATTTCCTACGTTCAGGAGGCCAAAAAAAGGGGGAACCATACTATCATGGTCAGCATCGATTTCAAAGGGGCATTTGATCATGCCTGGTGGCCAGCCATACTGGCCACCCTAGCCAATGTCCACTGCCCCCTTAACATCTTCAATCTGCTGACAAGCTATCTCATGGAGAGGTCTGCCCTGGCCGTGGAAAAAGGGGAAACCTTACATAGGACTGCCATCACCAGGGGGTGCCCCCAAGGCTCAAAGTCTGGTCCACTCCTGTGGAACATTTTATATAATGGGATCCTAAACCTCACAAATGACACCTCCCATCACGGGAACCCCCACATTCAAGGGTATGCAGATGATACAGTTATCCTTCTTTCTCATCAAAACCAAGGAACTCTTCAAAATTATACTAATAACTTTCTGGATCTGGTCTACAAATGGAGCAAGGATAACAACTTAATAATCAACTATAACAAATGCTCTGCTATGGTTTTCCCTAAAGGAAACCCCCTAAAAAAGAAGCCCACTATCAAGATAAACAGTGAGAAAATTCAAATTGTTAACAATTTAAAATATCTTGGGGTCATCCTTGACCCTAAGCTTTCATGGAAGGATCACGTTTACTATGCCTATAATAAGGCCATCAGAGCCAGCCATAGCCTAAGGTCCATAGCCAGGAACGGTTGGGGCCTCAACAGCGTTAACAGCAAACTCATCTACAAATGTGCTATTGAACCCATCCTCACCTACTGCTGTGAGGTATGGGGGTACGCCGTAAATAAAGTCCACAACCGAAAGAAATTGCTCTCGGCTCAGCGGAAAGCGGCAATCGCGATCACTAAGTCCTACAACACCGCTCCCACTGACGCTCTCCTAGTGATCGCAGGTTTAACCCCAGTCAACCTTGTGATCATCCAAAAATATACAATGAACCTCTTAATGGGCAAGCTCTCTTCCAACGTTAACCCTGATACCATCCACAAGATGATCAAACATCACAATCTTCCGGACACAATACACCCCCTGATCGACGAAATAGCAAACTGTGGCCTTGACATCAATAAGGACCAAACTTCCGTCCACCCGGCAAACAACATTACCTACGACTTTGACCAATATCCACCACTGCCCTTGAAGGGACTCAGTTTCTACACGGATGGCTCCAAGGCCCCAGGTGCTGTCGGTGCAGCCGCTCACCTGGTGGATCCCCAAGGGAAACTTTTTTGGAATGCTGCTTACAAACTGTACGAGAATTGCTCTGTGAATCAAGCAGAGTCCTTAGCAATTTGGAAGTCTCTCCAATATATCCACAACAATATCCGGCAGTTCACTGGGAAAAGGATCAACATAATAAGTGACAGCAAAACTGCACTGCATCAGATTAAAAAAGGAAACCGTAAACTCCCAATCATAAGTAATTGTCTGGACACATTATGTGCCCTTGCTGGTGTGACTCTCATTACCTTTTACTGGGTCAAGGGTCACTCCGGCAACATCGGCAACGAAACTGTGGACAATTTGGCAAAGAAGGCTCATAAAGTAGCCTCCAAGTACTCCTACACCTCCGTTCCCATCTCCTTCCTCAGGAAGGAACTCACCGCCATCACTATGTCAAGGTGGCAAAATGACTGGGACAGTAGCCACACTGGACGGAATACCCACAACTTCCTCCCGGACGTCAACAGTAGCTCCCGCCCCACTTTCCTGAGAACGACTCATTCTATTACGCAGATTCTCACCGCCCATGGCAATTTTAAGTGCTACCTTCATCGTTTCCTTAAAAAGGGAAATGGACTTTGTGACTGTCTTGTAAAGGAGAGGGACGACCCTTTTCATCTAATTTTTACTTGCACCAAGTTCATTCAGCATCGCCAACAACTCAGAGACCTGACAACCCATAGAGGGCACACCTGGCCTTGCCACCTTAGTGTATTCCTGGAGGACAAGGACATATACACCAATTTCGTCAAATTCGTTAACAACCTAAATTTATCAGACTATCATCTCCCTACTGCTACTCAATCCAACATGCCAGCTATCTCATCGGATAACCACAGCCAGACTCCATAGCATCAGGACACATGGTTGGCAACCTTCAAAGGACCACACTTCAAGGACTTATTTGGTTTCTCCAATAGGGTGCTTCTCCCTCCTCATTACTCTCACCGGCACCATCCTATGTTTGCAATTGTACTGTAAGCCATACCAAGGCGCCTTTATTATTGTTCTGTTATCCCACCTATTAATTCTTAGGTACTGTAATTGCATTTTGTAATTTTGCCTTTCTACGTCTTAACAGGCGGTTCCCAGCAGGCACTCTCATCCTCCTCTTCCCTCCTCTATTTCCTTTCCTAATCCCCCCACCTCTCCTTTCCCACCTTCTGGCTCCTCCTTCCCTCCTCTCTTCTTGTAGGGCTATACCTCCGAGTAAGGCCTCTTCCCCTTTCACTTATTATTATTATTATTAATTATAATATTTTTATGTTTACGAGTTACTTGTCAATATAGTCCGGACACGAATATAAATACTGTATTGCAATTCGCTACGTAATTTAGATATATCACAAAATTTCCCATAAAATTTACTTAATTCAAAGAATTAAAACACGCTTGGAAAAATTGTTTTTCGTAATATTAAAATTATTAACATCTAAAAGTGATAAAAATTCTAAAGATTTTATGTCAATATAATTACAGTATAATTAAAAGAAAATTATAATCAAATATAACTTTGCAAAAAAAGTACATAAAAATAACATTGAATACTCTTTACTTTTTAAATCTTAAACAATTCACTTAGTCAGATAGCTCCCTGCCAGTGGCTAAGGGATAGAATCGTTGGAAGCGTTATACGTGTGTAACTTCCACCAGCTAAACCGGGTGAGGTTGGTGCTCTGTAAAGCGCACGCGCCAATGCCCTCTGGCTGCTTTACACCATTCAGTTATTCTCGCCGTGGAAGCTGTCTCGTAAGCGCTTCCATTCCGCCACTGATATTCAAATATACAATAGCAATCTTATCGTTTTTTTCACATGTAGTATAGAAATTTGTAATAAGATACATAATGCAGTTATAATAAAATATTAATTTTAATTAATTCAAAGTACGTTAAAATAAGAAAGTTTATATTTTAGAAACTACAAGGGAAGGTGGAAGCGGCGCTTCCACCGCTTCCAATGACGGTACGCCACTGGTATAGATGTTAGCGTGTGGGGGGCGCGACTTTGTTCACCCTCTTTCAAGCTTAATAACTCCCGTGCTTTTTGTCGAAATTTCTGAAATTTTGCAGGAAGGTTTGTGTATTAGGGGAATTGATGCTATTAAATTTTGATGGTCTAAGGTCGAGAGGGTGGAGGATAAAGGGGGATCACGTATCATATCTCGATTAGGATCGGACTTAATACTCGTTATTAGCATTTACAATATTTTTTATAAAACCCATACCTACCCTGAAATTAAGCTTTTTGCCATTTTATATTAATTAAAAATATAAAAAGTTTTTAAAATAAAATATCGTAACAGATGGCATCACACACGCAGTTTTAAATGTTCCCGGGAAAGTTAAGCAACTGGTTACTAGATTTCTTAAGGTTGCTTGTTTTTTTCGCGAACTCCATCCTGGCATGTCCCCTGTGATTCGGGATCCAGCAGAACTGGATCTTTGTTTTTTTTTTTTTGCCAGCCTGTTTGCTACCTCGATCATTTCAGCTCCAAGCAAGGTTGCTCTTTTCTTGTTTTCTAGTGTGTTCAAAGCTGTTTTTTTTTTTTTTTGCCAGCCTGTTTGCTACCTCTATCATTTCAGCTCCAAGCAAGGTTGCTCTTTTCTTGTTTTCTAGTGTGTTCAAAGCTGTTCTGCTGTCTATGTAGAGTTTAATCGGGCCTTTGAAGTAGCTCCAAGCAAGGTTGCTCTTTTCTTGTTTTCTAGTGTGTTCAAAGCTGTTCTGCTGTCTATGTAGAGTTTAATCGGGCCTTTGAAGTAGTCCATGTTTTTTGTGATGTATTCAGTAGCTTGGCAGATGGCCCTCCCCTTGCTAGCAATGGTATCAAGTTAAATAATAAGACCCACTTCTCAAGCGTTTCCAAAAACTGGGCCTCTGAAAATTTAGTGTTTAGCTTACCAGTCTTTGGAAGTTTCATATCCAAGAGTGCAAGGCCGGATTTACATAAGGACATTTGAGGCCTGTGCCCAGGGCCCCCACAAAACTAGGGGCCCCCACAAAACTATGTTTAAACATAATTTTTTTTTTCCTATTACTGCGACAACCTAGTATGGCCTAATCATGAGGGCCACAAGCAAAGAAAACAAAACCCGGGAAAAACCTATGAAACATCGAAAATTTCGGAAAAAAATTTTACAAAGGTATTTTTCAATTAAATTAAAATAATTAGTTTTACACAATAAAATATATGTATTTTTTCAATAACCTTATTTTTAACTGAAATTTACAACTTCCTAGTTGAAATCTAGTTGAAAGTACAGTATTTTGTGTAAATTTTCTAAATCATCAAATTTGCCTACTCTTAAAGGGGGCCCCCACCGAATTTGTGCCCAAGGCCCCTGGATTGGTAAATCCGGCCCTGCAAGAGTGACGATAGCAGAGTGAATAAGTTGAACTAGATGACGTAGGTTCGGAGATTTAGTTTAGTTAATGTTATGTGTAACTTTATTATTTTTCCGCATCATTAGCATTGTTATTATTATTAGCGAGGTTGAGGCCGAAGTTTTCAACGCGAAAACCTGTATGTCGGACGTTCGGCGCCGCTTTCCTGTAAGCCTAGAAGTTTGGCAATGGCGTTTGGAAAGTCATTGGAATCATGCTCGACATTCCAAAGGCCATTGCCAAACTTCTAGGCTTACAGGAAAGCGGCGCCGAACGTCCGACATACAGGTTTTCGCGTTGAAAACTTCGGCCTCAACCTCGCTATTATTCCGCACGTTTAAACCTTATAAAACAAGAGATTGAAACTTGTGACGTCATTTCCTGTTTAGCGAGAACAAGCCTCTATAGATTTAACTTTTTTCCGTCTTTAAATAAAATTTTATTTCTTCACATTTCCTTTCACATATTTTATAAACTATGTCCTCACAAGCGAATAAGTTTCAGACTTTACTGCACAAGGACGAAAACGACAAGTGATATGAAAATAGGGCAGCAAGTCGTGGAGTTTTATTTTCTTAATTGTTAATATTATGGACATTAATGTTATTAATTACCTCGTGCGCTCATGTTTGTTACACTTCGAATGTCACAATAGCATCATATGTAAAAATAAATATGAAGAAAATTTTATTTGATAACTTAAGAATTAAATCTACAAACGTCGTTTTCCGTAAACAGGAAATGACATCACAATTTTTAACCTCTTTTAACCTCTTATCTTTTAACCTCTTAGCGCTTTTCGGGGGAAAATTTTTGAATTGAAATAACGTGATTCTAGTTTACATCAGAAGTTCGTATATAGTTAATCGGTGCTTCCTGCTCCTAAGCTTTTCGTGTCTGGTCTCGGATTTCATTCATTTAACTCCGTTCTCCAGATTAAGCAGTGGCGTGCCGTCATTGGAAGCGATGGAAGCGCTGCTTCCACCTTCCAATGACCTTCCCTTGTATTTTATAAAATATAAATTTTCATATTTTAACGTACTTTGCGTTAATTAAAATTAATATTTTATTATAACCGCATTATGTATCTTTTACAAATTTCTATACTACTTGTGAAAAAAACGATAAGATTGCTATTGTATATTCGAATAATTCGGTGGCAGAAGGAATGTCGAAACCGGGTCAGTTTCCAATCAGCCAGATTATATAGGCATTGACACATGCGGTTTACAGAGCACCAACCTCACCCGGTTTAGCTGGTAGAAGCAACACACGCATGAAGCTTCTAATTTTATATCCCGGACCGGTTGTGGGCTGTTAGCCGCCTGCCTGCTAGATATTCGGCCGCTCTCGTCCGATTATGCGAATCGTGAGTAGACTAGATCAACGGCGGGCAACCCTCGGCCCGCGGGCCAGCTACGGCTCGCAAAAAGTTTCTATCCGGCCCGCGAGATCTTTAATAGATTATTAAATTGGAAAAATAACTAATTAATAGTTATTTTTCCAATTCTTTGTAATTTTCGAAAACGATAAGAAAAATAAATGTAGTAATTAACTTTTTATTTATTTATTTCATATTTGCAGACTAAAAAAATTACGAGTCACAAGAAGGCGTCAATAAACTACTACGGCCCGCGGTTAAAACGTAAAATTTATTCTGGCCCATGTTATAAAAAAGGTTGCCCACCCTAGACTAGATTTATAAATTATCCCAACCGATAGGAGTTTACTGGCATGTTTTTATGATAGTTCTGTATAGTTGATAGGAGTTAAAAAAAAAAATCCATTAAAATATTTGATATATTTATTCTGCTCTCCCATCTTATATTACTTACGGATTTCAATGTTAAACCGGTGATATTACGATTTAGTATGTCCTATCTGTAAGCGGATGCAAAAAAAACGTGTACAATTCTAGTACAGTGTTAAAAATTAATTGTTACTTTGGCAGCATCATTTTTTTTTTTTTGTAACTCTTTTTGCCCAATGGGCACTAAGAGGGCCTCTTACAGCAAGCCCATTATGGGTTCGGCCAGGCCCACAATGGGGCGGCCGGGTGGTGAGGGACGGGGACCGACATATCCGGACGGACCACCCCCCGAAAAATTGCTGGGGATTATTCGACCCGTCCGGATTCGATCCCGGGTCCCCTAGGGCGGCAGGCTGCTAACCTTGACCGCTCGGCCATCCGGCTACGGCAGCATCATTTACAACCAAATTTAATGAATGAGACGTACAATGGTACAAAAAAAGCTCTAGAATTTATTTTCCTTAAATTTACGATTTATATATCGGTTGTCATAAAAATTTGTCTTTCCACTGTTTTCCCAAGACTACAGATATTCAGGTACAAAGTAACCGGTTTCGACTTATTTCTACTAAGAAGTAGTTAAATAATAAAGAAATTAAGGAATGGGGACATAAATAAAACCCTGCCGAAAAAGCCAGAATTTTACTTAAACAAAAGCGTAACCGAACCAATTTAGCTCAGTACAGTGGGGAACTGATTTCCGTGTACACCTGGTACTGAAACGAATTACAGTAGTTAGAAAACAAATGACTATTAAGTTTAACATATTTACATATGGTGAGAAACGTTTAAAATTTACAACAGCCCTGTGGCGTCCTTTGAGATATACTAGTGACGCGACAAAAGAGGCATTTGACATTGACCGGTATCGGCACCCTCGGGATTTGTCATGCATGCATTCACTGTACACCTACCAAAATCGTTTCTGTTTCCATTCATGAGCCACTCGCAGGGAGCAATTTTAACTAAGTGGATTGTTTTAATATTTAAAAAGTAAAGAATATTTTATGTTATTTTTATATACATTTCTTCGCAAAAGTATATTCATACAATTGAATATTTTGTACCAGGTATGTATAATTGTATATCCATCACAAATTTTATTTTACTAAGTAAGTTTTAATAATTTTATTTTTAATTTTAGCCCTTTTATCATGGCTAGCGATTTAGACTGTAATTGTGATATTGAAAATTTACTTAAAAAAAGTTTTGGCTCAAGACCATATAATGAAAAAGTAAACATTATTAAAAGAGAAAGACCAACGCCTAAATTAAATATAAGTACTTCAACAAAAAAATTTGTTCGACATTTTCACAATAAAATTTATCAAGACATAAAATGGCTTTGTGGATGCATAAAAATGCAAAAATTTTTTTGTTGGCCTTGCCTATTATTTTCGAATGAAATTAGTATGTGGAATAAGAATGGCTTTGACGATTTAAATAATTTGAGTAAAGCTAGAAAAAGACACGAAAATCGTAAATGTCACATCGATTCTTTCGTAAAATTGAAGCAATTTGGAAATCAAAATAGAATAGAATTTAACATTAGTAAACAATATAAAATTAATATTAAAAACTATAACAAGATAGTTACGGCTAATAGATATTACATGCTTTTTATCAAAGCAAGAATTGGCATTTAGAGGGCATAGGGAATGTATTGAATCTAATAACAGAGGTAATTATATTGAACTCGTTTCTTTATTAAGTACGTCAGATAATCAATTAAAAATGCATTTAGAGAAGTCTACAGTTTTTACTGGCTTATCGAACAAAATTCAAAATGAGCTCGTTAATTCGTTAGGAAACGTTTTATTGCAAGTAATTAAAAAAAAAATTGAAAACGCAAAATTTGTTGCTGTAATTGTAGATGAAACAACGGACATTAGCCACAGAGCCCAGATGTCGACTGTATTTCGTTACGTGAAAGAAAACGGTAACGTCGAAGAAAGATTTGTGGGCTTTACTGATGTGAGTGAGAACAGAGACGCAAATTCGTTATTCACTCACATTAAGAGTTACTTAGACGAATTTCAATGCACTAAAAAATTAGTGGCACAAACATACGACGGTGTTGCCGTAATGGCCGGACAACATGATGGTGTCCGAGCCAAAATTAAAGAAATATCTAAACATGCTATTTTCGTACATTGTTATGCTCACAGATTGAACCTAGTTTTTTCTCAATCTGTTGGATATATAAAAGAATGTAAAATATTTTTTCAAACTATGACAGGATTCTCTTCATTTTTTTCTAAATCTTCTAAAAGATCTCACGCCTTAGACCTAGCAGTCAATAAGCGTTTTCCTTCAGCCACACCTATTAGATGGAATTACAATAGCAGAATTGTAAACTGCGTTATGGAGTATAAAGAAGAATTAAAACTTTTGTTGTTGAATATGGTTGAAAGTCCAGAACAATGGGATTCTGATACTACAATTGCTGCAAGAGGATTATACCATTATTTAATATATTTTGATTTTCACTTTTTATTACTAGTTTTTCATCAAATATTTGCACATTCAGATATCCTTTTTGATATATTACAAAAAAAATTTTAATGTAGCATATTGTATTACTAGAATAAATCACTTTATTGATTTTTTACGACAGAAAAGAAATGATTTTGATTTGATTTGGGACGCTTTGAAAAAAGATGAAACTTTTTTAGAAATTCAACCAAAAAGAGGAATGAGACATACTGATATTGAGTCTAAAAAGGATTTATATAGACGTCTGTTTTATGAAATAATGGATACATTGATACAAAATTGAATTGACAGATTTGCCGACATAAAATCTCTAAAATTTTTATCACTTTTAGATTTTAATAATTTTAAATATTATGAAAAACAATTTCCCGAAGAGAGTTTTAATGCTTTACGTAAATTTTATGGAGAATTTTTTGATTTTTATGTAAATTACGTAGTGAATTGCAATATTTATATTCGTGTCCGGACTATATTGGCAAGTCACTCTTAGACATAAAAAATATTATAATTAATGATGACCTAAACAAAGACGTACTAATAGAATTATATGGTATTCTTAAAACCGTGTTTTCTTATATGTTGAGCATCAAACACAAGACCGTGTATTTATTAAACACTTGGCACTTTTCCACTTCTATTAGTTGACTAATAGAAGTGGAAAAGTGCCAAGTGTTTAATAAATAACACGGTCTTGTGTTTGATGCTCAGAATTATATGGTTTAATATCATTAATTTTTACAATACCATCTACCAGTGCGTCTGTTGAGCGTAGTTTTTCAACAATGAAGCGAATTCATACATTCGCCAGGAACACTCAGTCGGAGGAAAGATTGTCGTCGCTAGCGTTGCTTTCTATAGAAAAAGAACTTTTAAATACGTTGATGGAATCAACGACGAGTGACTTTTATGATAAAGTAATTAACGACTTTGCGGGAAAACATCGCCGAATAGAGTTAATTTATAGAAAATAAAAAAAAGAAACAAGTTTTTCTATAATTGTATTATGTATGTATTATTTGTATTTTAGAATTAAAGTACATAAATTGTTTATTTTTGTCATTCGCACGTACGAATGGACCCTAGACCAGGGATGGGCAACCTTTTTCTACGTAAGGGCCGCATTTCAAAACTTTTGAACTGACGCGGGCCGCACACAAGAGAAAAGAGGGGGTACTGTCGGTAAATCACAATTCTTTATTCATATATAATTATAAATTAGCATAGGTATACTTAATATAGCTTCTGGCACTGATCTAAACGTAATATATCGGAAATATTTAGCCAAATATTAGTCACCGCTAGTTTTAAATTCGTTTCCATTTGTCTGTAAGTCGGTTTCTTGTTTTAATTTTTACTAAACTCATTGCAAAAAAAAACTATTCACAAATATAAGTTGTAGAAAATAACGTTTGAATTTTTGTTCAATATCTCATTAAGCTGGGAAATTGATATATTTATTCATATTTTATGTCACGCGGGCCGCAAAAATATTACTACGGGCCGCATGCGGCCCGAGGGCCGCGCGTTGCCCATCCCTGCCCTAGACCATCACTGACGCGCAATTAACTGATTGCCCCTGAAAGTCGGCTTCTTACAGAAACACAGCTTCCCTATCATCAAATGTCACGGCACGCACACACTGTGTGCGTGCCAAATCTCGAGGGTGCCGATACCGGTCAATGTCAAATGCCTCTTTTGTCGCATCACTAGTATATATCAAAGGACACGACAGGGTTGTAGATTTTAAACGTTTCTCACCGTAGCTGTAAAAATCTAAATATGTTAAACTTAACAGATTGTCCGTCGTTCGTTTTCTAACTAATTCGTTTCAGGACAAAGTGTTCACGGAAATTTTTAAAATTTACAACTTTTCGGTCACTCTCATTGAACTGGAGAAATTTCTGTCTTTATTACATCTAATATTACGAAGAGAACAGACCCCACTGTACTCGGCAAGAGATTGGTTCGGTTAAGCTTCTGTTTAAGTAAAATTTCGGCTCTTTCATCGGGGTTTTATTTATGTTTCTAATTCCCTAATCGCTTAATTATTTAACTACTTCTTAAGTAGAAATAAGTTGAAACCGGTTACTTTGTACTTGAATATCTGTAGTCTTGGGAAAGAAGTGGAAAGAAATTTTTATGACAACCGATACATAAATCGTAAATTTAAGGAAAATAAATTCTAGAGCTTTTTTTGTACCATTGTACGTCTCATTCATTAAATTTGGTTGTAAATAATGCTGCCAAAGTAACAGTTAATTTTTTAAAACTGTACTAGAATTATACACGTTTTTTCTGCATCCGCTTACAGATAGGACATACTAAATCGTAATATCACCGGTTTAACATTTAAATCCGTAAGTAATATAAGATGGGAGAGCAGAATAAACGCAGAATGAATATATCAAATATTTTAATGGATTTTTTTTTTTAAACTCCTGTCAACTATACAGAACTATCATAAAAACATGCCAGTAAACTCCTATCGGTTGGGATAATTTATAAATCTAGTCTAGGGTGGGCAACCTTTTTTATAACATGGGCCAGAATAAATTTTACGTTTTAACCGCGGGTCGTAGTAGTTTATTGACGCCTTCTTGTGACTAGTAATTTTTTGTCTGCAAATATGAAATAAATAAATAAAAAGTTAATTACTACATTTATTTTTCTTATCGTTTTCGAAAATTACAAAGAATTGGAAAAATAACTATTAATTAGTTATTTTTCCAATTTAATAATCTATTAAAGATCTCGCGGGCCGGATAGAAACTTTTTGCGAGCCGTAGCTGGCCCGCGGACCGGGGGTTGCCCGCCGTTGATCTAGTCTACTCGTGATTCACATAATTGGGCGAGGGCGGCCGAATATCTAGCAGGCAGGCGGCTAACAGCCCACAACCGGTCCGGGATATAAAATTGGATGCTTTATGCGTTTGTTGCTTCTACCAGCTAAACCGTGACGTTGGTGCTCTGTAAAGCTCATGCGCCAATGCCTATAATCTGGCTGCTTGGAAGCTGATCCGATTTCGATACTCCTTCCGCCACTAAATTATTCGAATATACAATAGCAATCTTATCGTTTTTTTCACATGTAGTATAGAAATTTGTAAAAGATACATAATGCAGTTATAATAAAGGATTAATTTTAATTAATGCAAAGTACGTTAAAATATGAAAATTTATATTTTATAAAATACAAGGGAAGGTCATTGGAAGGTGGAATCGGCGCTTCCATCGCTTCCAATGACGGCACGCCACTGTTATAAAAAAATTAAATCTACATGTGCTCTATGTGCATAATAGGTCTACGATAAACTTTACATCATACTTAATCGAGGGTATAATTTACGTAATTTTGGGCTCTTACAGAAGGTAATTGTTAGAGTTTGTTAGAATCATTCAGCAATACTTTTTTTCTCTTTTTTGAATGATTCAAGTTTTCGCGCATCTTGACTCGATTTGAAATCAATAAAATGTTAACATTTTCATTTTCACAGTAATTTTTATTAAAATATTTTAAAATTTATATTTAACAATTTAAATATATAATATAAAACATACAAATTTACAAAATAGTGAATATATTTAAAAAATATTTCAATTATATATTTTTAAACATGTAGTATAATTTTATATAAACGTACGTTTATTAAGTAGACTACAATTATTTTTATTTTTAATTTAATGTTTTAAACAACAACAAAATAACTTTGCTTAATATCATAGCAGAAAGATCCATCACAGTTTTTAGAGCATTCTGACAAAACAAATTTTTTCTCAAATTCAGTAAATTAAATATAAATTTATGGTTCTTCATTTAACTTTTCCAGGAAGATATAAATGTAACTGCCTTCCAGTTTCTATAAAATATTTTTGTTATTACTTACTTTGAAATTATATAATGCATAAATATTCTATTGCTAACAAACTTTATTGTATTATAATGTTAATTTGTTGATCGATGTACTGTACATTTCAAAAATTTTACTGTCTAAATAAATAGTCTGCACTGCATCAAAGTTAATCTGAATCAATAATTAAATACTAACATTTCTATTTCTCAAAAATTTTATATCATTAGATATTTCAAATATATAAAAATTCACTATGACATATTCAAAACAACGTGATGAGATTGCAGTTATATATCTAAGTGCAATTAAGATACAACTGAAGGGATCAGTGCCAAAATGTGACAAAAAGAAACCAGCAATTATTTAGTGTGAAACCGTCACAATGCCGGGCTGTTTTTATTTATTTAATTTAAAATATATGCTCTCTACCTCAAACTAGTAGTGGCTAGCCCCTGTACATCATACTTTTCCTGTTAGCAATAGAGTCGTGCCTGTCATTGATTTTGCTTCAGGGGAAAATTTTTGAACTGAAATAATATGAATTCTGGTTTGCATAGGAAGTTCGTCCAGTAGAATCTCGTTTTAACGGATAGCGGAACAACGGATTTCTCGCAGTAACGGATTTTTTTCCAGGTCCCCGCCAAATCAATGTAATTTTACCTCCTTTTAGCAGATCCGTTACTCGAAATAACGGATTTTTTTACCCCAAATCTATTGTAAACTTTGAGTTTTTTCAACGTTTCGTTAATATTTGGAATATTAAGTTTCTAGAAATTTGTATATACTTGTGAGCCCTACATTGGCCTTTCTTTATTGCTAGACTTATTACACCGTGTAATAAGTCTAGCAATAAAGAAAGGCCACAAGTATATACGAAGACTAGACAAGAAGCGTACCATAGTATTTATTGGAAATTTGTAGTTTTATGACTTGTTACATTTAGGATAAGTACAGTTAAAGAATTGTACGAAGAGAATCAGCCGCTGATACGATTGAGGAGGAAGTCACGTAGTGAATACAGTCTCTGGTCCAAGCGTAGTGCCTAATTTTAGCGAAGCCGTAGAGTATTTCCAAGTCGTGAAGACCTTCCTGACGAGTTTCAGCACAAACGAACAGGCTGTTCTATGCATGACATCGCTAATATCAAGCGGTATTTTAATCCCTATATGTAAGAAATACCAGTACGGATATTTAAATACCAGTAACGAATATTTTCCTGGGTGTGCGGGAAATACGTTATTTGCGATATAACGGATTCTCGGAACAGCGGATGATTTTCGGCGGCGCGTAACGAGATTTTTCTGTATATAGTTAATTGGGATGTCATACCCCTAAGCTTTTCATATCTGGTCTCCGCTTTCATCTATGTAACTCCATTCTCGAGATTAAGAAAAGAGACAGACAGTGGACTTTATGGGTGTACAATTTTTTCTATTGCAGTCCAAGAAGCACATATATTACTATATCATATGTTTGTTATTTTAATAAATGTATTTCTATATACTGTATCTGCTTTATTTTGTAATTTTATCTTAGCATTTAAAAACATTCCAAGAAGGGGCTGGTGACCACCTCACCTGACTGGAAAAGGGATCCATGGAACAAAAAATGTTCCCATAAACAAAAATCAATTGTAAAGGAAAGGGGGTGATAATAAAAAAGCATCAAACGCCCATAACAAATAAAAAATTACGAAACAGTCATTTATTTATTTATTCTTTTTTCTTTCTGTTTTTAATCTGTCTTATTAACATCAAATTAGACAGAGGAACCACTGAATAATGCATACTGAAAATTTTCAAAACGAGGTATAACCTGTCTAGTGTAAATTTCAAAACTGGTAATTTATTTTTGAATAAAAAACAAAAAGCATTTTATTGGCTAAACTTAAACAATCCAACACAATTTTATTATAATTCTTTTACTTTGCTCCAAGTCAATTACCCTAACCTAAAACTGATTAATCATTAAAGGAAAATATCATTGAATAAAAAATATTGATTTTTGTCCAAATAATTGAAATTGTACAAGTCATGTTTTGGCAATGAGCTCTTCATTATTTATTTTGTATGATCGAATAACAAATACACACACACAAATTTCTTTTAAATGCGAGAAACTTTATTTATAGTTAAAACTTTTCATAAATATTTACATTTAGATAAAACAAAATCTAAAAGCTGTAATTTAAAAAAAGTCTATATAAACTAATAATCTAAACTGGAAAATTTTGTATTAATATAAATAACTGTTTTATTTATAATTACTTATATAATTTCAAGTAAATAAAAAATAATTTTATACTGTACACTTACCCCAAAAAAATAAAGTAATTATTATAGCAAAAATTGCTATAACTAAACTTTGTTTCATAACAGAGTTTTGTGTGTTTTCGGACTTAACTGAAGAACCTGTAAAATTAATATTAATATACATTAATACATTGGTTTCCAAACCTTCTGTGCCTCCTCCCTCTCTTTTTCAGAACATGTTTTGATAATCTTATGGATGATTTTTAACAATAAAAGTTCCTCACTAATTAAACTCATTTTCATTTTGGAAAAGATAATACAAAATGCTATAAACAAATACCTCATAAAATTTTATCATTAGTTCCTACAATATCATTATGCTTTTGCAGACCTGCCAACTAAATTTTTAATACTGAGGGACAGGACATGTAAAATGGGAAACAAACTAAATATTTCAATGGACAAATGTAATTTCAATACTTAAATCATTAAAATATTCTAGTTACAATGTAACAAGTATATTAATCATAATAAAACATTGGATGAATAATATCATTGGCTTGCTTATCCAGATGTGTTTCATTAGTGTGTTTCATTTAAAATGGAAAATGCTTATCCATATGTGTGCTTAGTATGTTTCATTTAAAACGGAGTTCATTAAGAATCAAAATATCTTTAAAAAATATATATACAGACATTCATATAAAAATCTTATTTTACAGGATTATCAATCTGATTAAAGATACAGTGGGAAATAAAATAAAATGTCTGGCAATTATGAAAATAGTGGAACAGTTGACAGGATTGCTTTTTTAGCATCAAAAGATAGAGCTTGTAATATTCACCTATCCGAATATTTGGAATTAATGATGAATGATTATTTCTGTAATTTCATCATTTATTATAAATCAGGTACAGTACCTGTACATATACATTCGGATTAAATTTGAAGTAATTCGTACGTGAATTTAACACTAATTGCATGAATGCACAAATAAAATAGAGATATTTTAAAAGCACTTATATGACTTCAATGTCATAAAGTAATGTTGAGATTTGCTAGAATTAAAATTGCAGATTTATGGTTACACATAAAAGTGAATTAAATAAATTTATTGCTAATATCTAAAAAATATTTATATTCTACTTTGATGTATTCAATTTATTAATATTAGAAACAATAAAACTTGTTTTATTTAATGTTAATCAAATAAAAAACAATCTGATCTTTTTTTTTAAGTTTATTCACTTAGCCTATTTTTAGATATTTTTATATGTTACAAAACTACAAAAAATTTTTGAAATCTTTAAAAGCAAACATTTTTAACTAATTGCAATTTGATTACTTCTTAAATATTTTTGACTACTTTGTGCAATTCTTTAGGGTGGTCCATAAATTACATCTGCATTTTTCTTGAAATTTTTACTCTCCCTACTCCTCCTCCTCTTGTCCCAGTTTGTCCAAGTTTCTGTAACCTCTCCCCTCTTTGAACATCTAACAAAACTCGACCCCTCTGAAAACCTTTATCACTTTATGAATAATAGATACCATAAGTAGAAACAAAAGGTATAAGAAATTTTGAAATAAATATAAAAAATGTATAAGTTGTATAAAATTTAATGAAATAAATAGACTTCCACTAAAGCCTAACCCCTCTCTTCCCCCTTGGCCAAGTTTGTTCGACTTGTAAAAATCCCCTCCCTCCCTTCCAGTATGGATGTCATTTATGGACAATCCCTTACATTGATTACTCGGAAAATAAACTTCATCCCTTTTGTTCCTTTCTTATAAAGAGAATAAAATTTATTTTCTGGGGATCAATAAGAAGTATATTTCTATCCCTTTAGAAAGACTTCAATTTTATTTCCAACTTCACCTAATTGCAACATACTACATTAGTGTCCAGCATTAAAATCAATCATTGCAAAAGAAATGAACATTTTTGAATTCTACACATTATGTTGCTACAAATTTTTCAATAAAAATAAGCAAACTATTATACTTAAGATCATGGGTGCTGCAGAAAATTTTCCAGAGGGAAAGCTTAGAGACTAATTACATCAATAAATTTTTTAATTATTTAATTTTTTTTATTTACCAAAAAAATCAAATTACACATTAGTGTAACAATCAATCATCAATCTAACTGAAGAACAAATTAAACATTCTAAACAGACAATCCATTTCTGATGTGTAACCTTTAATGCTTTCTCAGGAAATTTTAACATTTTACAACTTAAATATAGTACTTCAGAAAGCACTGTTACTTCTTACCTAAAAATCATACCTTTGGAAAACTATTTATATCCTTACATTAGAGCAGGCATGTCAAACTCGTATGATATTACGGGCCATGTGATCTATTTTGTATTAACTCGGGCCGCATATTTTCAATGTTCAAAAAATTATTTAAATACGATTTTTAGAATGATTATATTATGTATTATCTATTTATTAGACTCAGTTTATTGTATATTATACACACATAGACATTTTATATTTCATGTTATTTTTTAAACTTAAACTATAAATATTTTATATTTTTTATAAAAAACAAAAATTAAAGTTATAATAAGAAATAAACAAAATCACAGTTTAGTATCACTTTTTAGAAGATATTTGACAACGTTTTTCACAAAGCAAGCCATCAAAATTTGGTTGAATATATTCAGCTGATGAAATGTTTAAAATTGATGATAAATGTTGATTGGTTAATCTTGATCTTTATGAATTTTCGTTATTTTTCATTAAAGAAAATAGTTTCTCGCATAAATAAGTGCTTCCGAACATAGCTAGTATGCATGTAACAAACGATAACATTTTAGGAAACCGATCTACAGATAAATATGTAGGCCTATTAAAATCTGGAATTCCAACTTCCATACATTTTTGCTTCAGCAAATTATCACATTGGATTTCAATTGATTCCATTTGTAAGTTTTCATCAACAATTTCTAGAACAGTTAGAACAAAGAAAGATTCCTAAGCCTAACATAATATAATAAAATATGTACAAATATACAAATATCAGTATGGCTGATGGCCACACAAACATGTGTTGTGTGTCGAATTAGATCACTCTGCGTTCTATCATGTTTCTAATAGTCTTGTGTTTTTATCTTTGTTCGGCTTCGGCCATCGCTTTTCATTTGGCGCCTCGCACCAGCGCGCAGCGTCCCGAGCGTTCACGCAATGACACGCAACACCAGCGTCAACCAAAAAGTTCAAACTTTCCAACATCAAGTGTCAAAGCTCGATATTTAAAAATTTTTTAAAAGTCTTGGCAGGCCGCAACCTATGTATTGGAGGGCTGCGTGTTTGACATGCCTGCATTAGAGAGTAGTATTTAAAAATACTACTCTTTAATGTAAGGACAGTAATAAACCTGATAATGAAGCACATTTCCAAAAGTGCTTGTAAAAAAAATCGAAACTGCTAATACCACATGAAAATTTAGACACTCGTGAAACCTTTAAAAACAACAAAAATAATTTAATTACAAATGTTTTTGGTAATTTTTAAAGGCCATCTTCAAGTATAATGTAAAATCAAACTTAGCAAAAAATAGAATATAACAGATAAACTTCACAACATAGAATGCTGATTGGTTTAAATTAAAAATGAAAATAATAGAATAAAAACAAATATGTAGATAAATGATGGAAAATTAATAATGTAAATAAAAATAAGCTATAATTACATAAAAATCCATAACGAGTAAATAAATAATAAAACAAATATATACAAAAAAATGTGATATGATGGTGAGCACCCCATAGACATATGAAGATGTCTATGGGGTGCTCACTATGTAAAAATACTTGTATGGGACAATGGACAAATATTGTTGATTAGTTTCTTTACATTTGCAGAATAGGCTAGCTAGAAGTCATGAATTTTCTGTTGTTTGTTGATAATGAAATTTGGAGTTCCCATTGGGATCAGGAAAAAGGCAATCCAGATGATAAATGGGACATGGGCCCCAAGTGCCCTAATTTAGGGGCACCCCTGGCCTAGTCTATTTCATCACTGTATAATCAGTCCCTGAAGAGTTGGTTCATGTCAATTTTTAGTTCCAAGCAGAACTTATCCGTAAGGGTCCGGATGATGTTAGACTTAAAGCCAAACTGTTGAGAAGTGTTCTGATATGCTTAAATTATTGCAGCCTATCCCAGACATCTTGACAATGAGTATAGGCCCTTCTAATTAGAAAATCCACCTTCAGTCTCCTCTTCATTCTCTGGGTTTCCCACAACCCTATACACAATACATTGCAATAGCATTTAGAGCTCTAACTAAAAGAGCCAGTATTGCCAGCAAAAACCATACTAGTGACATGCCATCCAAACTCATTGTGATCTCAAGTGACTCTTCAAACATCAAGTATAACACTTCATAAATAAAACAGAAGTAAAACAAAATGTGGGATCTGAAATATTTGTCAAAATTATAAATTTAAATTTCAAACTATTATTTTATTAACTTGCTTGATAAAATACAAAAGAATTGTATCAGGAACATCCATTAATATATTTCCATTGCACTCATCACAACCATTATGACACATACTCTTATTTACTATTTTTAAATTACCATTAGAAAAACAAAACTTCTTTCCAAATTTTGACTGACCTGGGAAGTAAATACCAGTTAAAAATCGTTAATAAAACCACAAAAAACAAAAGAGAAGAGATGCAAATGAAACACTTTGTAAAACAGTATTACTTTGATGCAAACATCAAGGAAACTGACAAGCCACTCCGAGCCAATCTGTAACCCATCTATATCCATCAACAATTCATTATCACCCAACAAAGCACCTAGGTGACTCAATCACTGAGATTTGTGCAACAGTATATTGGACAGTATAGGTAAGTATTAAGATGTTTTACTTTTTACTGTGTTTCCCAGAAGATGGATCTATAGACTAATGACATTTTTGACTTTTTACCTGACTATCTATCTAAAAATAAAATAAAATTCTTTCATAATAAATTCATCAGTATTCCCTATTCATAGCATATGTCACCATCTACATGTGAAATGGTGGTTTTCCTGTTTCCAACCATTTAGTTGTTTCTGAGCTTTGAATTAGATGATATGGTATCTATGGTATACTTGCCATCACAGGCCTTGCAATGTAAATATAATTTGCACTTACTGTTTTTATTTGTTTTTTACATGTATTTGAAAGAGTTGCTTACTTTTTGCATTTCCATTGCACTAATATCTTTATTTAACAATGCTTTTAAATTTATTTTTAAATTTTACTTTTATATTTTAAATATATTTTTAAACAAATAACTAATACATTTTACACTCCAGCAATTGAAAACATTGCTAAATTAATGCATTTTATTGATGTTTTAAAAATTCAGTTAATACTATTGATATCCCTAGTTTTTAGTTTTAAATGTTTTATGAAATAAAAATAACGAACTTACTGGAATTGGTATAATAAAATGAAAACAACACCTTTTTTTTACAAGATTCCAGCAACAAATTTAATCATATAAAAATGTTTTCAACTGATTTGATCAGCCTTCTTCAGTTAAACGAACAAAAAATAAAAAGGAACGAACTAATAATTCAAATTTACAAAATCCTGAGAACGGAAAGAATTTTCGCGATTGCGCAGACAATGCAATAACGATATACCGATAAGTGGTAATAAAAATGCAGGTTCTTGACAAAATATACAATATTCCATTCCTACGTTATCCAATAAACGATTTCCAGGCAGACGACAGCCATCCGTGTCTCTGTGGTTGATGCATTGAGACGTTAATTGTGCCTTATATATCTCTAATTTCTCCATGTGTCTAACAGCCTGTTTAGACCTAGTGGTTTTTATGATGATAGCACTATCCCAGTGTACTGTGATCTCTTGTTGCCTAGCAAATGCTGCTAGGACTGTGCTGTCAACAGTCCTATTAACAGATTGTTTATGTTCTTTTAATCTCTATTGTAAACTACACAAGGTGGCCCCAATGTACACCAGATTGGACTTAAAACGCTGGTCTCTGATTGGTATCGAGTTTTATGAAATATTTTGCAACTGTACACAAAGCATCTACAATTAACAGGTTTTATAAAATTCTTGTTAAAAACATTCTGGAATTCTAAATAGATAAAGTTCTGAAAAATTTTATATACTAACTATAAAAAGAAAACGTAACTAGAAAGAAAAAGATATAGTATGTTCATTAACACTCCAAACTTCAAATAAGACACAAAATCTGCTTTATTGGTGTTAAAAAGTAAAGATGTTATGATACTGAATTCTTCTAATATGATCTGATGCTGATAATTTTCCATCTGATCTTATCCAATATTGCTTCTATCCATACTCTCTACAGGTGTCAGTAATAAATTACAGCCTGAAAACTCATGGTGTAAAAATATTCACTAATCATTTAAATTCAAATATAAAAAAAATAAAATTTTACAAATTGACTTATGAGCACCTTTCAGATCCAGGCCCTAGTTTGCCTAGTGTTTAGAAAAAAATTCAAACACACCTTGAATAAATTTATAATAGCATAGAAAAATTGCTAGATTGAAAACAATCATTGTTAAATCTTGCTTGAATATATTGCCAAATCAGGAAAGATAAAAACACATTTGTAATTATTTACAATTATCATTGTTGAATTTTTATAAACTGTAAAATTGATTCTGTGTGATGGGGAATAATTTCCAGTCCTAGCAACATTTGTTGAACATTATCTGTTCATTGCTACTGCACATCACATGGCTATCAGTGATGGCTATCCCCAAATCATGTGATGTCGGGACACACTGTCTATCATGGGTTAGTTTTACAGCATAATATGTCCATTGCTGTGTTCAAATATCTGCCATGGTAGAATGATGTGAAAGATGCATATTGAAAAAATTGAAGTATCAGTTTGCAAAACAAACTGATTCTGACATATTGGGAACATTCCAATATGCCAATATATTAGTAATGACTTGCTTGGTATTGGTATATCTTTATTAAAAAGTGAAACAAATAATCATTCTCAAATACTTTTAGAGTTTTTTGGTCTATCACCAGAGAAATTCATAAAGCAAAATGGTTTATTAAAAATTCATTTGTTTTACAAACTCATCCTCTGATGAGAGACTGAAGAAGTCTGAAAGTTCTTGGAAACTAATTCCAATAAAGTAGATTTTGTACGTTAAAAGATATTGTAATTTTATAATCAAATTATGATTATAGAAAATAAGAAATAATCTGTATTCAGCAATTTTGTCATAATATACAGTTCTAATTAAACTGTATTTGTATTATTAGAAAATGCTATCATTTTGTATAAAATTATTACATTTAAAAACTTACAACTGGGTTGAATAGAAGTCTTTTGGACCTTCATTCCTAATCAGAAAAATAAATTTCTAATTATTTTGTTTTATTGGATATTAAATAATTAATAATAGAAATAATTTTATCATAAAATTTGTATTTATTAAATTTATAATATCTCATACATAACTATCAAAGTAAAAAAATATTTTTATTATTTCTTATACAACAAGTCTTTACTTAATATCATTTCAATATAATGTCATTGAGGAAAGAAACAAGCACATTTGTAATTATTGAAATTTACAATCATCATTGTTGAATTTTTTTATGAATCATAAAATTGATTCTATGAGGTGGGGAATAAATGCTGGAGGTTGCAAACACAATCAATTAGAATAATATTAATCAAATTATATCTTGCTATGTCACCAAGAAATGTGTTCAATGTTACATTTTACATGTAGAAGTTATTATTGATAATGAATAATTTTATTTCATTATATAATACAGTAATTCCTGTTTACCAAGTTTTTCACAAATTTTATATTATAAACATTTAAGTGACAGAACCATTACAAATAAATATATTGGGTCACATGAGCAAAAAGTTTGAGAAACACTTGCTTAGATTACTCATATATACAATAATACAGGTAACTAAGACTGAATGTTTATATTATTTAAAATTTATTTTATCATTATTTTATTATATGAGGTAACTGAATATTTCTAATATAAAATTAAAATAAAAAGACATTTAAAGTTATATTACCTAATGATTCATCTAAATCAATAGCTGAATCAACAACTGGATTTATAACCGTCTTATAGTCAAGTATAATGCAATGTTCATCATTAGAATATTTTCTTCCTAATTTAAAGTGACTTAAATAATATACCTAAAAACAAACAAAAAACAACTTAGTATGTAAATTTTTTCATTATTTATTAAATCTAAACAAAATATCTAAATATTTTCTGAATATAAAAAAATTTCTCCATATTTGTAAATAATTATGAATTTCATAAAACTTTTTCATTTGTAATTAAAAGTAGCTATTTTCTAGAATGACAATAATAAAAGCAAAAATGATAAAAAGAAGTCAAATTTCAATTACAGAAATCATTTTAAAGTTATATTTATATTTACAAAAACAGAATCAATAATTGTTGAAAATATCAGTTATGAGAAGCAATTTGTAATCTGTTGAAATTTGTTAAAGATTATTTTATTACTCATTGGAAAACAGATGATAAAATTTCATTCTGTTAAATTACTGTATAAGTTATAATTAAAGAAAACTTATCAATAATGTACAAAATGTAGTTTAGAAATATAAAACGTATTGTGTCTTCACTGCCATGAAAAATAACAATTGTCTATCTATAACAATTGTCACAATCTATAGTTCCTTACAATTGTCTTTATTTTTGTACTTCTTTATGTAAGACACTGTGCAAACAAAGGATCAGATGTTTTTATACCCCATACCCCAAGGCAATAGTGTTGCCAATGCATATAAACTCTAAAACAATGATGTTGCCAATACATAACAGAATGGAAAATGATTTCAATGATGTAGATTGATATTGACTGACAGGATGTGATATTAATTCACCCTTAACTGGTATCATTAGTCTTCCAGACTCCTGCAATTCTTTTTCCTCTCAGAACTTATGCTGCCTTTAAAACTAACATAAATCCTAATGTCTACCTTAAAGTTGATAAACGAGCAGCATACAAATGAAAAAGTATTTCCATGCCTGATAAGAACAGTTTACTTCTCTCACATGGTTTCATAAACCAATGATATCTATTCTGTTAGAATTTCCATTGAGTTAACCTCATCAACTGCATGCGTTTTAACAATTGTACTTCCACTAGTTTCTTTTTGAGTGACTGAATTGGATGCATGATCTGCATTATAGTTGTTAGTGTACATCACAAACACAAGTAGCAATTTTTATGAAAAACATTTGCTTACATGTGACACTGCAATTCATTTAGAATGTGCTAAGAAAATCTGTACAATGTGTTTTGAAAAACAAAAATAAAGTATCTTATTATATTTAGCTTAAACATATAAAATCAAACATGCTTTATTATTTTCTTTTTATAACTATTTTAATTTCAAAAATTTTAATAAAAATATTACTTTTTCAATTTGAATTTTATCATATAATTTTTCGTCAAAAGTTATTCCATTAATTAGATCTCCATTTTCATCTTGAAATTTCATTTTTATATATATTCCTTCCCGTTCATTTTTCTTCCATGGCGTTTTAGGGGATTTGTATTCAACTCTAACTTTTATTGTGAAATCAAAAACATCCACTCCTCTATAATAGAAAAAGTATTTTACATGATAAAATTAATTTAACAAATTTCAAAAAAATTAATAATAAATAATAGCAATTTTTATTTTATATGTAGAATTTTTATTTCATTTATTTTACAAAATATTGGAGAACATATTAATAACCATAATCTATCAATATTGACCACTTATCAGCTAAATTTTAATTTTTCAATTATGAACCATTAAAAATTAAATGACAAACAATGAATACAGGGTCATTCCATGTCAAGTGGCCTAATTTAGAACATGGTCACTTCCAATTTTGATGAAATTTTTACAGAATGTACTAGTAGGACTTGTATGAAGTTTTATAAAGTTTTAGGTCAGTACAGTGCATAATTGAAGTGCAGAGCAATTTGCATAAAAATCACTTTTACCACATGGAGACAGTTTAAAAGTATTAAAAAAAAATCAAGACTTATAATGCAAAAATAAAATGTTTGCATTATAAATAAAATAAAAATTGAATCTTATTAAAATAAAAAATTTTAATATAATTCTTGCATTTCCCAAATATAACAGATTTATTTTTACAGTACAAGTCCGATCACCTGCTAACTTTTGATAACTTTTTTCCATTTTTGACTCTTTCTGTACTGTGGGCACTAAGAGGAAAGGAAATTTTTAATTTTAAAATTTATTTTATTGAATTCAATTACTAACATCTATTTAAATAAACAAAAGCTGGACAAGACTATTTTTCAGATGGTATAATTATGTTTAAATTAAAAAATTATATATGGTGTTATTTATTATGAGATTTTATTAGAAAATACTTTTTATATTATTAATCACTATAAAAAGGCAAAAACTTTATTTTTGAGGTAGGGGAAAGTTTTTAAAAAACTAAATACGATTGAATGACATTTTCATTAAGTGTGACTCCACTCAAGATATGACACTTGACTCCTCCATTATCTCCCTACCTCTTGACCTTCAACCTCCAAAATTTAATAGCATCAATGCCCCATATATATAGAAGTAACCCCGTCATCTTTCAATGTCAAGAAATGCAAAAAAAAAAACCCCAGAGAGAATAAACTTTGAATGATCACCATATAATATATTCTAGAACCCAGGAAAGTAATATAATTTTATTAATAAATTAAAATAATATTTATAATAAATACTGATAAATAATTTAAATTTTACAATTATAAAAATGTGTAAAAAGTTCGTTAAAAGGTTTTTAAAAACTTACTTTGTTATTTCAGCACATAAATGTTTTATTGAAATTGTCAGAGGACTTTTTGCAAAATTATCTACAAGGTCAAGATTACCTTCATTTAAAAAAGAAATTATAGTTTAATAAGTTTAGTACTCAAACAAGTTTAATTTAATATTAAAAAATAATTATTTTTATCAAATTCAGTATATGCATGGTTTCATTATAATAAATTTGCCAATATAAAACAGTACAGAACCAAATATCCAACAAGCTTGGGAGCAGATATGGTCTGGATTTCTGGATTTTCCAGTGTTCTAGATACAGTCTAAATATACACTTAAAATATAAAATAAATAAAGGAAAGTAAAAACAATTGTATTTAACACATATGCCAGTAGTTAGTCTGAAACTGGCATCATGTGACATGTATGCCAGAGAAACCAAAATAAAGTAACCATGCAACAAATTACAGCCCACCAAATTCAAAATTAAGCTGTTTCAAAAACAGCCAGTTTTTTGGTAATTCCAGAATCCTGGAAGTTGGATATTTGATCTCTCACTGTATCTTTAGATCAGGGGTCATCAAACTTTTTTCACAGCGGGCCAGATAACTGAGAGAGTGACGAGCACGGGCCGCATAACCATTTTGTTCAATACAGTATACTCAATACACAAAAAATAAAGACAACCAATATATTTATTTACCAATACACAAACACGATTACTGCAGCAAGCTCATAATGCTCTTTTTAGAAATTTTATTACAGGTAAGTACTTACACAAAAAAGTGCTCTGATATTTAAAGTCGCTGAATTTTTTATTTCACTAATTTTCCTAAATATTGTATTACTGTCAGATGCAAAAATCAGATTAGACCAATTTTGGCATTTTTACTTACACTTATTTTAATTTTTTCTACATAGTAAGTTTATCTACAATTTATGATATTTCCATATAAATTATATTTTAGCTCATTTGTGGCACAGTGCGGTGGTGGGCCATAGTTTGGTAACCCCTGCTTTAGATTAAAATATTGCCAATATTCTGAAAAGTATCCCAAAATTAAAAATCTAGAAATTACTAAATCATAATATCGTTTTGCTGTTGTTATAACTAAAATCTTGTAAACTTTCTCATCAAATTATAACATTTCAAAAATCAAAAATGCATTCATTGTTTGTTAAAAACGCTAATTTATAAATTTTTAACAAACAATAAAATTATTAATTTTATGGAAAAAATATGTTCTTGTTTAAAAATAATGAAAATTTATCAAAACAAATAAAAATTATTGATATCAATATACTACCATTGAAAATTATATTTTAATTTAGATATTACAATTTAAAAATACAGTCAAACCTGTTTTTATGCGCTCTTTTTATGTGCGATTTTTATTTGTGCGATGTTTTTAATGCGAATTTTTAATTTGTGCGGTTTTTTTTGTGCAATTTTTTATTTGTGCGGTATAGTTGGCGACTAGTCTCGTGCGATTTGTCATGTCTCACGTTGACTTATTATAGCTAAATAAACTTATTATAGCATAAATGCACTTATTATAGTAATATTATTGCATGAATATGCGAAAAATGAAATTACAGTCAAACCTGTTTTTATGCGGGGGATAGGGACCGCATTAAAAAAGACGCATTAAAAAAAATAGCACGAAACTTCACGAATGGCTGTAAATAATAGTTTTCGCGACACAATTAAAAAAATATTTTTTTAATGCGGTCAATAGGGACCGCATAAAAAAAATATTTTTTTAATTGTGTCGCGAAAACTATTATTTACAGCCATTCGTGAAGTTTCGTGCTATTTTTTTTAATGCGTCTTTTTTAATGCGGTCCCTATCCCCCGCATAAAAATAGGTTTGACTGTATTCTCATCTAATTCCATATCAGAAATAAATAATAAAGAAAAATTTCTATGCAAAAGTTATTTTTGGGTCACATTTTGAATTTGTAATCTTGCCATAATTAGTTTACTTTTTGATAATGTAAATGAAAACATTACTATTTCATTGTACTGCAAAATTATTTCAACAAAGTGGTCTTTTTATTTTTATTCAGGTATTATATTATATTAATAATATTTTATTTTTTACTGTCTACTTGGACAATGATTATTAGTAGGACCTTAACTGGTGTTTAATATTTGATACAAAACTGACAGTTAGATCAGAAAACAAAACTGATCTAACTGTCAGTTTTGTATCAAATATTAAACACCAGTTAAGGTCCTACTAATAATCATTGTCCAAGTAGACAGTAAAAAATAAAATTTACAAATAAGGACAGTAAGGCATTGCTAATTATATTAATAATATATTCAATTTAGAAAATGTAACAGAATTTCTGAGCAAATATACTTCTATACAAAGTTTTTATTCAAATTTATTACAAGAAAGTGTAATTTTATTATGTAGGTTATAAAAATATTTTATGATCATATTAAATAACTTAAATAGAGGTGAATAATATTGTAAGTTATTATTGTCTTCTATAATTTTTATGTTACTTAAAAATAGAAAAATTTTTTGTCAATTAATTTATGTAACTAACTGATGTATTTCTCTGTATTGGGAATTATTTCCTATTAAGATCAATAAAGAATTTGAATTTAATAATATATTCAATTACAAAATTCATGTTTGAAAACCGTTTTTCATGAAATATTCAAAATCAAATTTACTAACTTCTAAATTTCTAATATAATAGTTTCTGATAGAGCTATATTAAGAATTATTTATAATTATTATTAAAATGAAACTTATGAGTAAACATAAACTGTTATATGAATTAAAATATTTTTTCATAATAGAAGACTAATATATTATAATCAAAATTAGAATAGGTATGCAAAGTGTTAAGAATAATATTCTATATGAGGTTTATTTTCATAATAAATTAATAAAGAATTAAAGAACTAATTTTTTAAATGAATCTCAAAAAGTTACTTATTATTCCATAAATGAATTAATCAAAAGATAAATTAAAATTCTACACATCCACAAGAGCCGAATTATCGGGCTAGAGTTGGCTATAATAAATAAATAATTAATAAGACAATTTGGCACTAGAGCTCGGCGTTAGGCGCCATCTCTTACTAAACTTAATAATTATAATTAAATTAAATAAATAATTTTAATAATTTGGAACTGGAGGAAAAGAAATCGGCTTACGAAACCAGTTACGCTACCCGGACCTTCTTTATTTATTATAGCCAACTCTAGCCCGATAATTCGGCTCTTGTGGATGTGTAGCTTTGTAACGGGTTAGTCGTTATTTATTTAAATTAAAATTCTTGTTTCTAGAATAAAGTAACTTATTATTATAAAATGTGTGCATAATGATAATGTATAATGATATGTATATAATGATATAAACACGCCTGGTTTACATCATAATGTACACATTGTGTTCTTTAATATAATTTGTTTTTTGTCACTTATCACACAATATTCCATTCAATATATAAAAAAATCTAACATGTACATTTTTAAAATTTGTCTTATTCTAAAAATGGAATGTTGTAAAACCATTTCAGAATAACAGGCAGCTCTGTTCTTTTTAAATTATAAAATGCATATACCTCCTGAAAAAGATCTATGAAGAAGACCAAAAACTTTTGATTAGTAAACATTTACTGCATAGTTAATGGTTACGCATTTGTTGTTAAAGCTAGTGCAGTTATAAAAAGGATTTTCATTTTTTTATCTTTATAAGATAAAAGTTTTTTACTTTATCTGCTTAACTTAACTTTTAAACATTAACTCCATTATAGTAAATTGTAAAAATTGTTTGCATGGGTACCAAAAGAAGATGCATTTGTACATAAAGGATTAGATGATTACATAAAACCTAGAATGGTAACCCTAATATATAAAAAGAAGAAGAAGAGAAAAGAGGGAAGTAAATAAGAGAAATTTATCGGTTGGATTTCAGGATGGATTCATTGCAGAATTTCTACTCCTCAAAAGTGAAATTGTAACACCATGAAGGAATGTGCATAGCCACATGCAAATTGCAGGACCAATAAAGGTAACAGAGATATGCAAATGATTAAGTTTGTTTATGCATCAGGTCATGTGGTACCCAGTTTTGGGCTATAAAGATCAGCAGCCAGCTCAGGCTCTGTAAATGCTATCAGTGACGGTTCACAGCAGCCAAATTTGTGAAGAAGCATAGAAAATTCCTTAGAGAATCTGATTCTCGCAAAATAAAAATAAAATTAAGTTAGCAACAAATATAGACAATCAAATTATAAGTTAAATCATACAGCCAAATTATTTAATCTGTTCAAAGTTATATTTAATTAAATTATTATGATGTTGACATAATTTACATAGTTATAAATCCAAGTTGTACACGCACCTATAGACAAGATTGGATTTATTGTTCTGATACTGTAAATAGTGAGATATGACTCTAGCTTGTAAAGTTCCAGATTTTTTTGATGTTTCTAGATAATTTATTAAATTTAAATTAACTTTAATCATTAATTTCATATGAGATGATATCAATATCTTTAACATCAAATTTCATAATTTAATTAAATACAGTCTTGAAATAAATCAATAAATAGTCCACTTATTTGGTTTAAATAATTCACATTTAAATGTTTTACTTAAGTTTTTTGAGAAAGCTTCAGTATTTTCAATCTTTTTATCTTCAATTTTTCTTAACTGCTTTATAAATATTATATACTTTAATCTAAAATTAGAAAATAAAATTTGAAAATTTGATACTAAATCAATTTTTTAAAATTTAAGTTATTAAAAATTACCTTAAATACAGTATATAAATTTTTATATCAAAAAATACTTTATTGGTTTATGTATTCATTAATAACATTAGTTTTAACAATCTTAAAAATATTGATTAATGTAAGTTAAATAAAAATTTTTTAAATGAATGAAAAAATAACATTAATAATAATATATATATATAAATAATCTAATGTTTATACATAATTATTAGAATAAAATAGTGAATACTTTGATCTAATTAATTAGAAGTTAATTTGATGACCTATTTGTATTGCAATAAATTATGCAGTGACTCAGATATATCAAGATATATCCTGTCCAGGTGTGGGGTAATTAGTTGAGGACTTTACAACATAAAGGAGACAGATTGATGGAACAAACCTTAATAGTGGTATAACCATGACAAAGCAGTTCAGACTCTTAAGCAAAATTCTTATCAATTTTTTTAAACAAAAAGGAATGCGATTACATGATAATACAAAACTTATAATAAATGAAAATTAGTATAGTAGCATAGCACTACAATTGTATTCAAACAAAAGGATAATTTAATGAAATAAATTAATTTTTCACTTTAAATTTATATGAAATATATGATATTTTCTTGATTAAATACCAGAATTAAAATAATCTTCAGGGGAAAAACATGCTATTAAAAATAAATCTTGATCTCAAATAAACCCAAAATTGAAAGAAGCATGAAAACATGTCAAAGTATTATAAAGTATAGAATACTGTAGTTTAGAGTGACAGGTAAGGAATTTAACTAAAATTCTACTCATCTTCAAATTATCTAGAGTCAGACAGCACTTTCTATTCCAAGATTTGCAGGCAAAGTTCAGGGACCCAGGGAGGGATCTGAAAACGTTAGTGTACACAATTTAATCATACACCACACCGGTTAAAGGTTTTATCGAAGGATTACTTGGTATTGTATTTTATTCTTATTATTTATTTAAAGTTCAGGGAAATATTTTTCAAAATAAAATTATAAATATTGTCAAATATTGATCATGGAAAAATTGTGATTATGTTCATAGTCAAGAGCTTATCAGCTGAAGGATAATTAGGAGTTTGCATTAATTATAAATTCATTGCTCACATGATATACGCAACAGTGGTGTGCCATGACATTTGATGACAGGGAAGCTGTGTTTCTGTAAGAAGCCGACTTCCAGGGGCAATCAGTTAATTGCATGTTAGTGATGGTCTAGGGCAAGGATGGGCAATCTGTGGACTGCATTCATATATTTTGTGGCCCGCGACGCATAAAATGTGAATAAATATATCAATTTCCCAGCTTAAGGAAGTATGCAGCAAAAATTCAAATGTTATTTTCTACAACTTATGTATGTGAATGAATTTCTGTTAAAGAATTTCCCACAATGAATTTAGTAAAAATTAAAACAAAAAACTGGCTAACAGACACTAAAAAACCAGAGCTGAGAAGCAGTGGAATATGTGTGTTACGCTTGTGGTCACTCGGGACATATTGCATGTAACTGCCTGACAAAAACAAAACAACAGTTAAACTAACAAGGCTTGAAACAGTAGCCAGGATCGCAAGCTCAGCCATGTTTGTAAGCTGGCCCTGAACATAAGACAAAACACAAATGGTTTACTGGTGTGCGGAGGAGCAATTGAAACAAAGAAGGTCAGATTTCTCATCAACACAGGGTCAGAAAGGTCATTAATGAATCTTGACACAGTAAAGATGCTACTAGACAAAGATAATTGTGAGATAGTCAACGAAACCCTATTGGTGAAGGGGATAAGTGGACCGCCTATAACTTATGAACCCATAATTTGTATAAAACTCTCATGTGGTGGCAAGATCATAAAACAGAAGTTTGGGAACGTCAAAGCAAATATGTTTGTTGATTATGACGCCATTCTTGGAATCAACTTCTTGTGAAAGTCCGAGGTGATATGCAAATTGTTATATAAAATTAGCACATGGGCACAGGAGGACAGAAGTACTGAGTGTACACTCACAGTAACGAGTCATGCCACAAGTACTGTACAATTCCTAAGGAAATAAAGGTGGATCATATCCCTCCTCCCCACCAAAGTAAAATGGTTTAACTTGATACATATCTTCTCTTCTTGCTTCTCCTCAAAGCTTGAAAACCTAACGGGAACATCAAAATTTTGCCATGATATTGAGCTTTCTGAGTCTAGACCGATAAACACCCGGCAATATAGGATACCCCACATTATTCTTCCCAAGTTGAAAGAGAAAATCAACTCTTTCCTGGAGGCTGGAATCATAGAAGAGAGTAATTCTCCTTGGAATTTGCCCATATACATCGTAAACAAAGACGATGAAGACAGTAGATTTATGTTGGACCTAGAACAGATAAATGATGTAACCAGTGGTGATATTCAGCGGGTTCGCACAGGTTCGCCTGAACCCGTTGGTAAAATTTTCAGTTTCCCGAACCTTGTTAAACACACGTAACATTTCTCAGTGGTTTTGTTTCTTTTAAAAAATATATTAAAATATACGTATTATACTCTGTAACACTACTAAACTAGAGCCTTATACCCCGTTCGCACCGAGCATTTCAATCTAGATTGTGAGCAAGGTTGGGGACTATGCCTTGGTGCAATCTCTCTTGATTGTTTCAATCTCAACCGAAATGAGATCGCGATCGATTCAAGAGAGTTCTTGAAACTAGATCCAGTCATAAGAGAGATCCCACAATCTCATGCGCACGAGATAATACAAGATGGCTGTGGAACACGTGTTGGGCTATGGACAGTGAAATAAAAAGGATATTGTATTTTTGAGAGATGATGACATCTGTCTGTTATCAGCAGTGCCATTCAGGGTGAAAAATTTCTCTGCCTAAAAAAAAAAAAAAAAGTCGACAGCACTGATATACTATTGTTACCTGGTCTTCGCCCAGGGTCCCTTACGTTCCAAATATGCCACTGATTATTAGATATATTGCAAGAAAAGGTATTGTATTTATTTCTAGCCAAAACTTCCATTTTGTTCGTCGGTGATTGTTAGGGAAAAATTTTCTGCTAGTGAACCCTTTGTTAAATATTTCGAATATCATCACTGGATGTAACCATTAGTCAGGACTTCCCTATGATGAGGGTTGATGATATTCTGACACAATTCAGAGGAAGTAAGGTGTTCTCAGTCCTTGATTTGAGCTCAGGGTACTTTCAGATCCCCCTCAAGAAGGAGAAAAAGGAGGTCTTTGCTTTCTCTATGCCCTGGGGGAAATATCAACTGTGTCACATACTCCAGGGCGGAAAAAACAATGGTCATTAATTTCAAAGTGTAATGAATTGTATCTTAGCTTGTTTCATAGGACATTTGTGCTTTGTCTTCCAAGATAACATTGTCCTATTCTCCAGCAACTCAGACAAACATATATCACTCATCCATAAAGTTATGGAGGCCATAGATAAGACAAGACTAAAATTGAATCCAGAGAAGTGTAAATTTTATGTCCCTGAGATAAGATACCTAGGCCACATCATAAATGGAAAAGGGATCAAACCAGACCCTGAAAATGTCAAAAGCGATAATGGATGTAGCAGTGCTATCTCACACAAAAGACATTAGAGCATTCCTCGGAATGGTCAATTACTACCGACCATTTATTCAAAATTTCACCCATATAGTACAGCCCTTAATTGACTTAACTAAAAAGGGGCAAAGTTCAATTGGAATTATAAATGTGAGAAGAGTTTTAAGAACATTAAAGAAATGTTAGTCAACACCCAAACATTGGGACACCCTGATTTTGGCAGCGAATTCCTTTTAAGTACCGATGCCAGCGAGGGTTGCATAGGGGCAGTGTTGAACCAGAGGGTGTGGAAGAATGAACATGTCAGTCCAATAGGATTTTATAGTAAGAAGCTACAAGGGGGTGAGAGGATGTATTCGAACATGGAAAAAGAATGTCTGGCCATCGTCCTAGCATTACATCATTTTAGATATCTTGTCCTCAGATGCCTGGTGATTGTTTATTCCAATCATAAGCCCCCAGTACTTCTACAACATATGCAGAATCACAACCGTTGCCTAATGTGATTGGCCGTGGAGTTGAGCAAATACAATCTAACTTTGGCTCATGTGAAAAGAAAAGAGAATGTGGTTGCGAATTTTCTCTCAAGGGTTCACAGTGATGTAATTACAAATTATGTGACATCAAATCAGTCTAGACCTGTGGAAGTGATTGACAAAATCATAATAGAGTCTCAGGACATCGATAAAATTTTTGGCCGCGTTTAACGTAAAATTCTTGGGATAGAGAGACCAAATGACACGGTAGACATGCCTATAGAGAATTTCGATATTATCGACAGTGCAGTCAATCAAATTATTTTTACACATCATTGTCACCCCCTTGTTGGTCACATGGGAATTGTCAAAACATTTGCTGTAGTTAAATGCTATTTCTACTCTCCGAAAATGTGGAAAAGGATAGAGGAATTTGTTTGAGTGTGCAAGGTGTGCCAGCATTATAATCGTCACAAAGGAAAATCCCCCGTCCAGGGTTTCAAAACAGTGTTGCACCCCATGGTCGAAGTTTCTATTGATCTTATAGGACCATTCCCAGTAACGGAACAATCAAATCGCTATATATTCATATTCGTTGATTTATTTTCAAGATATACTGAAGGCGTGGCCATCCCCTCCCAAGATGCAAACACACTCGCCGAGGCATTCTTTTGCAATTTTGTTTGCTGATTTGGGTGCCTGACCATACTAGTATCAGATCAAGGACCGAATTTGACATCTAGTACGATGGAGGAGGTGTGCCGAATGTTAGAGGTCAAACAAAGAGTGATGATGATGACCACATATCGTCCCACATCTAATGACCTCATCAAACTGTTTAATAAAACAATTGTTGAAATTATCACCCACATATCAGATGGGGATAATCGTAATTGGGATACCCACCTCCCAGCAGACATGTTCACGTATAGAAACGCTGTAAATTCAGAGACATGTGAGATGCCCAATTTTTTAATTTACGGTTTTGACCCCCGCTTCCCTAATGGTGACAAGATAGACAGAGTCGAGTTGAACCAGAACAGAGAAAGTTACCACTCAGCTCTTGTGGAGAGACTCGAGACTGTGCACAAAACAGCATGTGCTCTAAGTGAGGAGAGCAAAAGAATGAGTCAGGAATATTGGCTTAGTTGGGAATATTGGAATTAGTATGGCTAGCACAACCTCTTCAAGATTCTACCAAACGAAAATTCTCTGCAAAATATTTAGGGCCTTTTTGCATAGTTGATAGGATAAATGAAGTGAACGTAAGAATAAAGGTATGTAAGGATGGGGATGACCAAACAGTCCACATTGACTGGCTCAAGAGGTATGTTGGTCCTGAGAGCAAATTTGCTAATCTTAGCAAAAAGAGAGGCCATACGCTCCAAACATTGCCAGCTAGAGCTGACAAGATACAAGATAACGAAGAGGAGGAACAAATTGAACATAGGGCATATAGACAAAGGGAAACTGTTCTACCAGAAAATGATGAAAATCATAAGGATCAAAGTGAGAGGATACATCAACTGAAGATAGTTTGAGTAGTGGATACAACTTGAGAAGGCACCAAATCAACTTCCATGCATTGAGTCATGGGGACTACAACTAGATATTAAACTTTGTAAAGACACAAAATGTAGCATATTGGTGAACACAATGTTACCCCCTCATAGTGTAAAAGTTTTCTGTTTGTTGTTGTAAAAGTTTTAATGGGAGGAGGTGGTCTGAAAATCACATGATCTGTTGTGTAACCAGCTCCTTGGGTGGGCCACAGGATAAAGAAGAAATGGGCATTCTCGATGACAACCAAAAAAAAACCCGGATCAAAGCGGGAGAGAAGAAGATTGTGCATGCTCAACAAAAGAAAGAAAGAGAAGATGTGTAGACGAGAGAGTCGCGGAGTTTGTTTTTTTTTGTGTGTTGTTTCCTTTGTTTTAGTGTCTGTTATAGCAAAAGGACAGAGAAGGGATCGGAAGGACTAAAATAAACTTTAAGTTCCTTGCATTGGAGTCATAGTGTGTGTGATTTATTTCTTTGAAGTTTCTTTTTGTTTTGTTCCTGCACAGGGAATACTCTAAAGATCGAGTACTTCCCCACAATATACAGTTGAGTCTGCATAAGTCGACACCCCAAGGGGAAATGGAAATGTGTGAAGTTATCCAATATGATGACTCAAAATTGGAAAAAACCACAAAACTATAATTAGGAAAATATAGTAGTGCTTTATACATGCAATGTATCTCTCTGACCATCTATCACTGGCACTAAAGTTGGCTTCTACTTCAAATACCTCAGCAATTTCCATCGCTTTTTGTTTCAGTATCGGCCCTGTAACAAGAAGATTCGATGAACACATTTGCTTTAGCCAATGTACCAAAGCAACTTTGACATCTTTGTACAGTGACTTTCTATGGTGTTTTCAAGACAGCTATGACAAAGACCCAAGAAAAAGTTTCTTAATTTCCTCTTTTTTTCTTCAGAATTCCCACCAATGTATGTTCTTGGAAGCTACAATACTGTATTTTTCTTTGCAAATTCAACTTGCAAAGTTTTATTACATTCAAATTTGGATACAAGTTCCTATTTTTCCTTCAGCATAAACATCATTAGGTTTCAGATACTCATTTCTAACAGAAATGTGAAACACTTGCTGCAAATAACGCATGAATGAAAGGTAAGAAAATACAAAATTGGATTGCTGTGATGTTAAGCTGTGTGGTGTACAGTGGCGTAGCATGGCGTAGGGGCGGCAGGGGCAACCCGCCCTGGGCGGCACTTTAAGGGGCGGCAAAATTTCACAATAAATAATAATAATACCTAAATAAGGGGGCGGCGAAATTTTCCTCCGCCCCGGGCGGCAGACACCCACGCTACGCCACTGGTGGTGTAAACTCATTTTTTTCAGGAAGGGAGTCAACTTAGCAGACATATAAACGAGAAACGAGTGTGGGACAGAAAAAGTATGTCAATTTATCCAGTGGTGACAACTTAAATGATGTCAAGTAAACCAGAGTTTTTTAACATTAATGTCTATGTAAGTCGGCTGAGACCACAGAAAACTGACTACATAACCGACGGTGTCTAGTTATACCTATGACAACTTATGCTGACTCGACTATATATATTTCAAATGATATAAATTAAAATTTTTATCAGGGCATGGCTTCTTGTATGCCTTACATAATATAATTTCGAGAGGCTGATTTCAAGATCAAAGCAATGTTTTTTAGAGGCTCTACTGTTCCTGAGAGTCCTCAATCACAGTAAAATGACTTGCTTGACAATTCTTCATGTCTTGTCTGATACAGTCTGAGAAGTTCCTATAGTGTTTTCCTAAAGTACAAGTGAATTTAAAGTAAATGATTAACAATACCATGCCAGCCTGCTCTAGAAAGTGACTCATTGTTGACAGGAAATCTGCACACCTGCACAGTACAAACTGTTTGTGTTTGTCTGCTATCAATAGTTTGAAATCTTGTCCCAAATGTATCATTTAAACATCCATATATCATAGTATGACACTTTATCAAAATGACAAAGCTGTGTTGACCTGTAGATTTAAGCAAACAAGGAAACCATCACAGAAGATCAAACTTCCATTTGAGATATATGGCTTTTGGATGTGAAAGCAAATTGTCTTTTAGAGCAAACTAACGTGGTATTGTTAACAAGGAACCCTTCCCAAACTGTGTCAAACAAGACAGGAAAACTCACTAAGCAGCTAGAATTGAGATCAGTGCTCTCAGGAACAGCAGAGCCTTCAAGGAACATTGTGCCCTAAAGCCATGGTTCTCAATCCATGATCCGCAGAACACGGGTGTTCTGTGAAGTCACTTCAAATGTTCCTTGAAAAAATCGAATATACAATTAAAAATTGTTGAAAAATAAAAATCAATACAATGTAAAATAATTTTTTTATGGGAATGTAATCAGCAAATGCCAATGACATCATATACTAGACTGAGTGTGCTCTTGATTTCAAAAAAGTTTGCCACTCCTGCTTTAAAGTTGATATATTTTAAGTGTTCTTCAGAAAAATATGAAAGTTTATTGTCAAAGTTTAAAAATATGTCAAAGTTTAGTGTTCCCTGACTTCAAAAAGATTGAGAACCACGGCCCTAGAGTGTCTTTCAAAGCCAAGACAAACTAGACTGGCCATTATGACCACTTGTGACAAAAAACTTATCCTACAATGAATTTAAAGTAAACTAAAGAAAAAATTTAGAAATTAGTAAATGAAAATATAAATTTAAGATAAAAAAAAAATTTTCTTTATAATAAACTAAAATTTACCTTGTGTGACTTTCTTTTGTATAAAATTCATTCAATTCTATGATAGTGTGTCTTTTCAATGTGTGATTTTCTATATAATTATTTAGATCACCAAGTAAAATAAATCCTGAAAAAAACCAAACAATTTAAAATACTATTCTACAAAAACAAAATTTTTTGAAAATTAAAATGTAATTAAAATATATAGAGATTAAATGTTTTAGACAATACTTTTTCAAAACTATGATGATCAAAAAATTTTACAAATGTTTGTAAAAGAAAGAAATTCAACATATTTTTTATTTTTGTGTGTGTGTGTGGACTTCTTTTATTTTACTTTCAATTTACATATACAAATTTTAATCTTATCACACCTATTAAATCTGAATATGCTTTTTTTCAGCTATACAGTTCTCATATTAATCTGCTCAAACACTTTCAAATAATATGGATTCCTAATAGAGCTATGGAATCAGTACACAAAACTACCAACTATAACTCTTCAATTTTTAAATTTTCACTAAGATTCTGTCTTAGACTTCTCAATTTTTATATCTCAATTCAGACTTCTTCATAAAAGCTCAATATGAATTAGTAATCAAAAAATCAACTAAAATAGTAAATGGTACCATAAGCCATTTCATCACCATCATGTGAGCCATCAGGCTATGTTTTAGACATAACCAGGACTGTAGTGGCGAATACATACAGTATACTACTATATATCCTATCCTTTTTTGTAAAAATATCATGTACCTTCTTGGTTTTATTTATATAACTAATGTGGGTACAATAAAAATCTATAGAATAATTTCTTTTATTTCAAATAATCAAACCAATACCTTCACTTTTTAAAATAATTATTTTTCTTCTTTCTATTTTTTTTTTTTTTTTTTGCAATTTGAACTTTCTAAATGTTCTGAATAACATTCAACAGACTAATTTGCATTGAAATACGATGAATGATTGGAAAGTAAAAATATAAGCCTTATAATTCCTCTGCAAAAGCAATTAATTGGACAGTGTTGGATATGCACATGCATCTATATGAAATTGCTGCAACATGTATATGTATGCAATGTATATCTGTATGCAACTGCTGCAATAGTGCTATTCAAAATGAGTGATAAGTGTAAAATGATGGTCACACATGTTTGGGTTAATCCATTGTTCTCAAGTCCCAATAAAACAAAAACAAAGATCAGAATTTACACAATAACATTAATATAGCAATTAATGTTATCCAAAAGGGTATAAACACACAAACAAGCACAAAGCCAATAAATCCCTCCTTTTTCAGATATAATAATAGTGCATAGCACCAACACAGCAGGGAGATCTTAATTAACAATAGTACACTTGTGGCTGTACGCAATATATTTTTGTACATATGTATTATAGATTTAATTAGTTTTAATAATTTTCTCTCTTTCTTAATCCTTCTTTCCTACTTCCTTTGTTCATTGTTCTGGCTTCTGGGAACAGGGGCTTCCCACTCCCCACCCACCAGGGAGCTGTGTGGGACAAAGACTTCGAGTTGAGGACAAGTCAAATCTGGGTCACGAAGGGTCACTTTTTCTCTGGCCAGACATGAAGAAGCACGGACGAAACCAGCGAGCTTGTGAGACGGAATTCCACAAGGGGCGAATAGAGAGCCGTGAGGTGAGGATCCGGACTGTAGAACCAGAGACACCGAAAAGAAATTATAGTAGAAGATATTTAAAACATTGACAGACCCAGAGAATAAAGCACCAGCCGGCATCGGAGTTTAGCGAGAACAAGGGTACCCCACTATCCTATCAATTCTTCTCATTTCCCTATCTCTACACTTTTCTATCCTTAGGTTTAAGTTAGTTAAGGATCGCGCGGGTTTCATTAGTATTGTCGGGCAAGTAGTTGCCAAGAAGGTAAGCTACTTGGGTTATTGTTACTATTGGACAGTAAGAGAAATTGGACCGAGGGAATCCAAAAGAACTCATCTGTATATATTGTTTATCGCGAAATTAAATTTGTTTTAATTGAATTCACGTGTCTGTGTATTCCTATCGCGCTTCATACTTCACATACTCAGTGACAAAGCTGGTGAGTCTGTTAGTAATGGCCCAGAAATCATAAAACTGTCCTTATATTAATTTTCAAAGTCTTGGAATTTCTTGGCAGTCCTTTATGATCACTCCTCAATCACTGAGTACAAATCCCTAGAGCCACCTAAGTTTCACCTCTTCTTAAGTGCACAGTTCCAATAGCACTACCCTTTTCACTCTCTCCACATGGACTTTCTACAGTCAGGCTCTCCTTTTTCCCAGAATCCCCTGAACACTTCCTTTCACTCTCACATACCCAGGAGTTTTATCAACACAAATGGTTTTTGCACTTAGACTGGATGGGGATGTCACCATTACTAAGGCATACGACAAATGAAAATGGTTTGTATGTGTGGAAAGGTTGTTGCACAAAAAGATTCAAAGTGATAATATTTTCTGTCAATCAAGTAGCTTGTAGTGGACCTTCATTGCAAATTGGTTGTAGTATATAATTAGACCATAATGAATTATAATATTATGGCTAAATGGTGTTAAACTGTTGCAAAAAGAGGGAAAATTGGAAATGTAGAATGCAGCATTCAGCTATGCACATCCATCAAAAAATGTTATTCATTGTGACTGGTGATTAAATGTAAGTGCATGCTAGGTCATTAAAACAGTTTTAGTGCAATTTTTGTATTTATGTTTGTATTTTTATTGTGCTTGTAGTGCTGCGTCACTATATACATTTTTTCATATGAGTTTTGTATATGTTTATGTCCTTTGTGTAATATGTTTTGTTAGGCCATGCCTGAAATTGTAATTGTAGAAATGTTAATTTTTTTCATTCGGGTAGAACCACCTTTTTTGGGGTGGTGTCGTCTGCTGTGTAACAATTGGTTGTTTGATGACCACATGAAGGGTGTGACATAGTATGATGGCGGAATGTATAAATTGACATCCCATGTGTGTGCGGATGAACTTTCTTTTTTCTTACCGGGACTTGGATCACATGTACAGAGGCTTGTTTGGAGTGGGAAGTGAAGTAGGAAGAAAGAAGGACATGACCCAGTTTGAACAACTGGTAGTAAACCACTCGAGAAGCATCATAGTAAGTTATACATCATGATAAATTATCATTATCATTAGACTGAGTGTTTGAGGTGTATAACCGGATAAGACTAATATTATCGTTCTCTGAGCTCATCAGTGAACCACGTGGCCAAAGACTGTTGAGAATGGATTCTTGAACCCCTAAAGGAAAATTTGTTCTCATACTAGGGAGATTCAGCAAGTGACCTTCATCTGTAAAATATATTTTAAAATTAATTTTTATTGAGATCACACAATTGGCTCCTCATAAAGGATCTATTAATTGTCACGAGTGTTGTTAGTTGTATCTAGTAGTAAGTAGTGTAAGTTCTGATGTATTTGTCTATTATTAAAACTTTGTTAATTGAAAGTCAAGGCATTGTCTATGTAAAGTCCTCACGCATACATTTTTACCCAACTTATTGTCTGGAGTACTTTCGGTACTTCCTAGACACTACATGCTTATTTACTTTATTGAAATTATTACTTTATTACTTTTAACATTAAATTTCTACTCGTGTGAAAATCAAACAACTGTATTTGAGTTTGAATTCTTGTTATTCCATTTCTATTCTATTAGTCTGAAAATGATAATATAACAATTATCAAAAGTACTTATGATTAAAGTATGTTTTTGAGTCAAGTTTGTTGTTAGCATTGAAGGCAGTTTATTTGTCTCATAATTAGTACATCTTAATACGGGTACATAGTATTTTTAATACGATAAGTTGTTTTAAATTCATAATTCATTCATTTTTATTTCTTTTGCTTGTTAAACCATAAGTTAAATCAACTGTTTGGTAATAATGTGTATAATAGGCTAAAAACACATCTCCAGAAGCCAATTTTTTGTGTAGGATGTGCTGCACATATAGTACACAACACTATATAGTCAGCAGCAGATCAACTTCCAATTGATATTGAGTGCATCATAATTAAAATTTACGGTCATTTTCATATATTTACAACAAGGGAAGAATTATTAAAAGAATTCTGGGAAGATGCAGAGATGGAATACAAGCACTTGCTTAGATACAGCAAAACTAGATGGTTGGCATTGATGCCTGCAATTGAAAGAATTTTAAAATTGTATTCCTCTTTAAAATCATATTTCTTGTCCATTAACAACTGTCCAAAGCTTTTCCAGTGTTTGATATTTATATATCAAACACTGGAAAAACTTTGTCAATTACTGGTTTTCTTATTATTACAATATTTCCCTTCTGGTTTCATTCCAGATTTTCTTATCTAAAGTCAAACACTGGTGTTATAATAGATATTAAAACTAGTAATAGACACTAAGCCTACATGTTTTTGCCTTAAATAGTTATTTGTAGCTTTAGGCAGTATTTTTTAATAATTTTTCACTATTTAAATTATGGAAATAAAATAAAACATTATTAAAAATGCTTAACACCAATTAGATATAAATGGATTTTCTCTGCTTTACTCCTTAACAAAAAATTAAGGTCTTCTAGCTTCACATACAAGCCACAACTAAAATGGCTTCTACCATATCTCTCTCTCTAGTGTTCAAAAACTGAACTACATCAAATCACTTGGTAATACTTAAAAATAACAGTACATTGTATTAGCTGTCCTAAATTAGATTTGTAATGTCATTTACTATGATTTCTAGTGGTATTTGTCAATCACTGGGTCTGTGTCAAATAATGGTACAGTTACCATAGGTCAAAAATGCATTTTGGCACAAGTATACATCTGGACAAGTACAAACAACTGATGTATTAATATAACTTAGGCTGTTAATTGTGATATGTCCATTATATGAAAATTAATGTTGTTACTTACAATTATAATTTAATATAATTGAATATAATTAGTAATAATTTAATGGATTAAAAACAATGTTAAAATATGAATAATATAGTTGAATTTGACTTTTCCAAGAGATCAAACTATAAAAAAACATATTGAAAGACAATATTTTTAGGGAACGATCTCCTGCCAAAAAAAGTCCTCATCTTGACATCCATCTATATGAGAAACATATTTGAGATCTGTAAAACCTGGTCATACCAGATAATACCAGGATTGGCAGAATGTTATATTTAGCAATGAAACAAGTTTTTCTTCATAATAATACAGAAAGATATGGGTGTGTAGCATAAAGATAATTCACAACTAAATCCTAAATATGTTATAATATAAAGAAGCAAACAATGAAGGAACGACGTCCTCCGTTGTTCTCCTTCGTCACGTGGGATGACTTCCAAGTTCCCCCGTTCATGAGCGCCATGCTGAGATTGGGACCCAAGTTCACCCCTTCCCCGAATGTAGATATCATTAACACCATCCCTGACTTGGAGGCCTTGTTGGTCGGATGCCCAGACAGGGAGAAAGAATACTTCCAGTGGAAAGCCACACATAACCTGAAAAGATCAAAAGAATTACAAGTCGAGAAACAGTTTAGGGCAAATCTGAATGTACACGTAGGTGGATGCGGTCGAACAAAGTCACGCTAGTAAGAGCAGACAAGAGCAAGTCGCTGGTACTGATGAAGAGGGATACCTACGATAGATTACTGGAAGAGCATATCAACAGTATGAATTGCAGCGTAGCTAACAACAACGCCACTGCAAATTTCCACTCAAGGGTTAAACGATTCACCAGTACAAAACTAGCGAAATGGCTGCAGTTAAGAAACATCATTTCCGAGGCACCGGACACACCTAGAATGTTTGCATTCGCAAAAACCCACAAGCAAGGATATGAACTAAGACCTGTGGTTGATAAAGCCAGGGCGCCTACTTTTAAACTTGAGAAGGCTATGCACAGGATGCTGTCACCTCTCCTGGAAGGGTACCCATACTCCATCACCTCTCCTGTAGACGTCATTTCCAACATTAAACAGTTACCCATACTGCCTAAGTACATCACCATCTTAGACTTTAAAGCACTATACCCATCGATTAAACTCCCACCTGTATTTTGTGCAATCAGGGATACCCTATTTAATGTCATAAAAGACAGCATGTTGCACCATCACATCCTGGAAATGGCACATTTGCTTTGCTACAACTCCTTCTTCCAGTTCAATGGAATAACGTATGAGCAGCAAAGAGGGGTCCCAATGGACAGCCCCATTGCAGGGGACCTGTGTGAATTAGTAATGAGGAGGCTGGAGTCAGAGTTCATTCCGAAATATCTCCCTAACATCCTATTATACAAGAGGTATATTGATGACATTCTAATCCTGTGGAAACAAGAACCAAACATGTCTGACCTAGTAGAGGATATCAATAACAATTCATATGGCTTAAAGATAGAAATAGACCAGGCACACCCTACAGAGACTCACTTCCTAGATATAAGCATTAAGATTGATCACACCACCGTCCAAACAGCAGTTTACCGCAAACCAAGCAATGATTGTTTATACATACCAGCAGGATCATGTGACCCTCCGCAATACAAAGTGGCTGCGTTCAAAGCCTTGATTAGGAGAGCATATACACACTCCTCTTCCCAAAGTGAACTCTGGTCCGAAATGAAATGCATAGAAGCCATAGCCGAACGACACGGTTACCACGGGCTTATTAAAAAGCTGCGCAACAATATGCAACTTCAGGAAGCAGACCGTAACGTACTTCCTCACGCTACTCCATGTAACAACATCCCTGTCACATATAACTCAGTGCTCAAATCCTTGTACAAGGAGATTGCCAGAAAAAAGAATATCCGTATTATTTTTAGAAGACGTGCTACAATTTTTGAATTGTTAAGGAACGGAATAGATACAGCAGACCGAAATAAGCTTCCAGGCATCTACACCATCCCCGTTATGGATCACAGGTGTAACAGAAGCACGATATACATAAGATCCACCAAACGCCACCTCGAAACACATATAAAAGAGCATGTAGTCGATATTAACCATGGAAGAAACAACACTGCTCTAGCTGTTTACTTGTTGGACCCTGACATTGAACCCATTTTCATCCAGGCAAAGGTCATTCACACCACCTCAGATGGCTGGAGGCGATCTACATAAGTCTTAACGCTATTAATGAAGGTAATTGCATTAACTACAAGGACGAGATAACTCTATCGACAACATGGCAGGCCGTACTAAATAAAACGATAAATTAGAGCATGGCAAGCATAGCGTGCAAGTCCAGTTTGACATCATCGGGACAGGACAACGTTCCGGATCGTATTTCTTCACAACGTAGAATTGAAGCGCATTCCATTAGGGGATCGTTACCTGAAGAAGAACCATTAAGGTTCGAAAATGTTTGTAACTAATTGGTTTGGAGTGATGATACACACACCGGTAAAAGGCTTTTAGATATGTGTAACTGTAAATCCTAATTATCTCAACTTGATGAAAAATGGTTTGAAAAAATTTTAATAAGAGATGTATATATATATGTGGTTCTTTGAGTAGGTTTCTGTAACTCCCAACAGCATTCCTATAGCCAGTAGCCCAACCATAACCTATAGCTATGCAGTAATTTTAAAAAAGATTGTATGTATTCTATGTAAAATATTCATTATACTTTCGCTAAACAATATATTATTCCATGTATTTTGTTTCTCAGTTTTATTTCCTTAAAAATGATCATTTTAACAATATTGCATTTACACCTTCAAAAATAATTTTATTAACTACAGTTGTAATGTATTTTAAATATATTTTTCATTTATATATACTGCAACTCTTGGTAATTTATTTCCTTTTGAAAAATTGACTCCTATCACAACAAAGATTGAGAAATCTCATCCTATCTAGAAAAAAGAAGTAAAACCTATCACTTCATAAATTTAACAGTACATTTCAATTATTAAAGTGTCTCTAATAACGTTATCATGCAAATAAATATTCTTTTACATCTGTATATTTAAGATTGTCAGATATTATACAGAAAAAATCAAAATAATTTTGTACTGGAAAACATTTTTAAATGTTAAAATATCAATCAATAATATTCACAAATGAAAAAAATAGATATACTGTGAATGAATAATAATAATTACACAAAATATAACTTATTTATATTATATAGTTACAAAACTGAAGTACATTTATTTTTTGAGAACTTTAAATCATATTTACCAGAAGAACATAATACTCCATCAGTTAATAACAATCTGTATCTTTTATCACCTTCTTGCTTTGTTAATTCTTTATATGCCTAAAAATACTTTTATTCAGTTTTTCAAATGAAAATAAATAAAATACAATTGTTGTAATTCTTAAATTTGTCAAGTTAACAAATATTGAACTTATCATAAAGGAAAAGAAGTAAATTTGTTAACTTGACAAATTTAAGAAGTACAAAATAAAATACAAATAAATGTAATGACTATTGTATAATTAATTCTTTATTAATGAGTGATTATTCATTGTGACATGCTGCAATTCTTAATCTTTAAATTACGTGTAAAACAGTGCTTACATGTAGTCTTGTAGGCTAGATAAAGATAAATGTAAAAACATTATAATTAGTGCAGAAGTGCTTTCCACTGTCATAATTATTTATAAGGTTTCAGTATATTGGATTAAACCTAAAGTTTCTTTATGTTTTTTTTTATAGCTGTGGTTATCTTTATTAAATGTGTGCTTTAATTATAACAGTTGTGAAATTTATCACATTATTGTTGCTGATGTGAGTTTGTGTTCTTAGTTTTAGAACCTTTAATTTAAATTAAAGATCATTACAGCTGTTTATGACTTGAGAGCAACGTCACACGTGACGTGCTTCAGTAAAACCAATCAGCACATTCCCTAATGATGTCAGCACTTTTCTCTTAATATGGGAATTTTATTTTATTTTATTTTCTCTCACTAGATAACAGAACGACTTTTCCGTTAATTGTGTTTAATTTTTTATAGCATGCATTGAACAACTACTATAGCAAACTTTCTCGTATTCCAATACCAGAACGTAACAATATTTATAATGGCTGCGACACGTTCAGTAAACGAGGAAGAAACAGGAAGTAACTTGCCACAACTAAGCGATCAATGGCCGATGCTCATTGGTTAATGCCAAGTTGTTAACTTGTCTTGACCTACTTTTTTTTAAATGCGCATGACCGTGCGCATGCTCAAAGACAAAATGTGACGAACAAAGACCGTTTAGAAAAGTTTTAAATACGTGGATAGTCACGAGGATAGTCACGTGAAGTTTACGCAATTCGCCTGAGATCGATGGAGTAAACTTACAATTGACTTTTTGTGTAATTTTCCTAAAAAAATGAATGCGAATCAGTCGACACCGGGGTCATCGGAATGCAGACATTCTTCCGTGGAAGATTCCTCTACCACATCCGGAAGCACGTCGAATTCTCAGAATTTTAGCACCGTGGAAACAAAAGTGTCTTCTATTAATAATTCGCCAAGTAAGATTAAGACAGAAAGTTCCCAGAGTGTTATTATATGCGAAACTCCGATAGATCCTTGCGAAGAAAATAGCTCATTTGGATTACAGAGTTCATCGGAAAAATCGACCGAACCATTAAGCAAACAGTCCGAAGGTGAGTTACGTAATGAGGTAAGTAAGCGAACTGAAGACGAAGAAAATAACACACAAGACGAGAATGAGTCACCTGTTGATAAACTTCCACCAAAAAAGAAGAGGAGAAGAGGAGGAAGAAAGCTGGACTTTTATAATCATAGAAAAAAACAAAGACTTATTAAACAAAAGCAGCGTGCTAATCCGGTGTATAGATTAAAAGAGCGACAAAATGATACGGAAAGACGTAGAAAACTTAGAAAAGATCCCGTGTATAAATCGCGGGAACGGGCAGCAGATACGGAACGAAGACGACGAGTTCGAAAAATTGCCGAGGTAAAATTACGGGAACAAGCGGCTGATGCCGAACGAAAACGTCAAGCTCGAAAAATTCCTGAGGTAAGATTACGGGAACGAGCGGCCGATATCGAACGAAAACGTAAAGCTCGTCAAAATCGTGACGCAATATTACGGGAACAGGCAGCTGATACCTTTGTAGCTGGAGAGAATTTTAACATAACACAGGAACAGGCAGCTGATACGGGACGTAAACGTAAAATTCGAAAAGATCAGAAGGAACAGGTCGGCCGAAAACGTAAAGCTAGGAAAGTTCGAAAAGATTATCTGCTTAACTTACAGGAACAGGCCGAACGGAGACGTAACGCTGTTGAGAAGATTAGGAAATGGAAATCTCTCCTTAATCTCAAATTTTGGACCACCAGGATACGTAGTATGATGACGTCGTGACATTCCACATATGTCCAATAATAATAATAATAATAATATATAACGCGAAAATACGAAAGATTTAAACATGTACAGCCTTTTTTGTTTCATTCTTTCCTTTCGCCTTGTGTTTAAGATGGGTAATTATATGGTTTCTTACCATTACGTATTTTCTTTTTTCTTTTTGTTTTTTAAAAGACACGTATTTGATAGACATTTCCAAAACATAGAATTATCCAGTATCGATCCATATAAAAAAAGCTATAAGGAAAAAACCATAGGACTACTTACCGACTGTGCACCGATCGGACCGCCATTGCTTAAGCTTGTTTCCGTCGTGGAGTATCACGTATGAGGGAGGCGTAGGTGTCACGTGACATCTGACATTTCCTGAGAATTTCGGACTCCGAAGAGACCACGGACCAGTTTCATTTGTTACGTTTCCGGTAATACCGTAACATTCTATAAAACCCACCGACGTACGATTTCATAAAGGCGATTTATTTTTCAGGTTAACTCCGCAAAAGACAGAACAAATAAATTATCTGTATAGCAACCTTAACTTTTCTAGAAAATTATTTCTTAAAAAAGAAGACATTTTTAGAATAAGAAGTATTAAATTTTTGGTAAATGTTTTCATTATGGGAATACGCGTTTTTTTCTTATTATTTTATTTTTAAAAGAAGGTATATTTAATAGACATTTGCAAAACAGAATTTTTTCTGGGTGACCCACATATAGTGTTATAAATAAAAAATCATAATAGGACTACTTATCGACTGTGCCGCGTTTCAGACGCCATTGCTTAAGCTTGTGGTGGACAGCGGAGGTGCACACAGCGTGTCACGTGGCCTCGCTTTGACGTTACACCGCGTTCAGGACAAATTCTTGCGGAAGAATTCGTTCTTTTGAGGGTAGACATCACGTGATAGAGCAACGTCGTCTTATTCCTAACAACTTTACCTTTTTTGTAACTCCGAACAGCCCGCGGACCACAGTTTGATAAACTTTGCCTTAGTTAAGATTTGACGACGATGATTTATTTTTCGAGGTTAACTCCGTAAAAATCGGAACAAATAAAATAAATAATCGAATTACTTTAAAATTCAGATAACAGATTTATATTTATAAGCATTTAATCTAAATTTATAAATGTATATGTTTTATATAATCGTTTATTTATAAATTTAGATAACAAATTTATATTTACAAGCGATGATTTATTTTTCGGAGTTAACCTCGAAAATAAATCGTCGTCGTCAAATCTTAACTAAAGCAAAGTTTATCAAACTGTGGTCCGCGGGCTGTTCGGAGTTACAAAAGAGGTAACTTTGTTAGAGCAATGTCGTCTTGTTCCTATCACGTGATGCTGCCTTCAAAAGAACGAATTCTTCCGCAAGAGTAATTTGTGCGGAATGCGGTGTAATCCGCGACCGAATGACGTCGAAGCGAGGCCAGTGACATGCTTTATGTGCGTCGATGACGACGACAAGCTTAAGCAGTGGCGTCTAAAATGGGACATGGCGATAGGTAGTCCTGTGATTTTTTTTTTTTTTTTCTTTATAGCACTTTATATGCGGGTCGCTCAGAAAAAAAATATGTGAATAAAGAATGCTAAATGTTCTTAACGTTAAAGGGGATTAAACATCAGAAAACTATATCGTACACACCAGAGCAAAATGGTGTGTCCGAATCATCGTAGAGAGAGAGAGAGAGCTATGTGCATGTTACAAACATCTAATCCAAGCAAAATGTTTTGGGCTGAAACAGTATCTATTGCAATATATTTTAAAAACTTGAGCAGTGTCTAATAAAGATACGCTTAGAAGCATGGAGCGCAAAAATTTTAAACATAAAGTACATAAGAATATTCGGTTGTGAAGCATTTCCACAAATCCCCAAAGAGAAGAAAAAATTTGATTGTAGATCAGAAATTGTGTATTTCGTTATGCACAAAATACAAAGGAATGCCGATTATTCGATATAAAGTCAAAAAGGATAATTGTACAAAGAAATATAGAGTTCATAGGAGATGAATTTGTCACATTAATCAACACTAGATAAAAATGAAGAGGAACACACACAATGAAAGTGAAATTCCTAGCTTCTATGAACTCGTTGCTGTGGGATATTCACAAAAACCTGATGTTGACTACACAGACACAATTTGTCCTCTGGTTAAATATTCAACTATCATAGCTAAGGCTGCAGAATTAGATTTAGAATTTAGGATTTTGTGACTGCATTCCTGAACCCTAAAATAGAAGAGGAACTTTATTTAAAAAATGTCATTACCAGAATCAGCTGAAACACCAAAATTTGCTCGACTAAATAAAGCAATTTATAATTTAACAGTCGGGTAGGGCCTGGAATAAACTCTTACATAATGAGTTAATAAAACTTAGCTTAAATCAGTCCTTAGCAGATCCTTGTATATATTATATAAATGTACCCGATCTATTTCTTTTAGTATTATATGTGTATGTAGATGATTTATTACTATTATGCAATAATTTGGTCAAATTAACTAAGTTCAAAAATGAGTTATCTTATGTTTTTAAAATGAAAGATTTAGGTGAAGCCTCGCAATGCCTTTGAATAAGAATAACTCGGAACAGAAAAGTGGGAACCATCAGACTAGATCAGACCAATACATAAAGAATTTTAGAAAGATTTGGTATGTCAAATTGCAAACCTTGCAAAACTCCAATGATGGAGAAAAATTAATTAAAGGACAGACTGGTGAGCAAACTAATATCCCTTATCAAGTAGTGGGAGCTTGTTAGATGTATCTCAAGGAACAAGACCAGATATGGCATTTACTATATAGTATTATTATGCATATAGCATATGCAGTAGGTGTAATGAGTAAATTTAATAATTGTCATAATAAACTCACTGGAACGGAGTAAAAAGAATTATGAGGTATTAAAAGGAACTATTAATAATAGAGATAGTGGTAACAAAATATGATGAACATAGTGAAGATAAAAATCCGGTTAATATATATTAGTCTCCTTTCGATTAGGCTACACAGGACTTACAGTATTAATAAGGCAGACCGACCCAGAATTTGACCGAGCACTCAATCTGCTAGGAAAAGGTCTTTTAGAAGAAACCTCTAGAATATGAACTACTAAATAACAGTCATAATTGTTATCCTTATTACGACAGAATTCATTTATTTTTAAGCAACAGAGATAAAACAGATTTCAACACTAATGCAATTAATAACTCCAGGAGAATTTGTGAGAGTTTTCGCCATTGATAAGTATAATAATTTAAATAAATCGAGCGAAAGACTTTAGAAGACGCCAATAAATAGAACCCAATTTTCAGTCGTTCCTTTTACTGCTGCTACTATTCATAAAAAATTCAAAGTGTGCAATGTGTAGTAGTTCATGATGAATATACGCAAAGCTTACAAGAGTTTACGTCGCAAAGATGCAATTCATAAAGAACTAGATATTCCAGGTTTTGTGAAAAGTACAGTACATCAGTATCAAAATTAGAAGGCAAAGGCGGAGCTTCTAATTATATCTCAAAAAGCATAAAACAAAGCGCCTAAATATCAGGTTGTTGGTAAAATTGATAAGTTTCACTTCGAACTTTGTTCAGTTGACAACATTCAAGTGTTTGGATTTTATCGATCTCCAACATAACTATGAAGGAATTAGAAGTGGCGTGGAATCGAGCAGAAAAAACAAGAAGAAAATGTACGTACTTATGGGTGATTTAAATATAGTTAAAAATAGAGAAGAATTTGAAAAACGGAAGCTTAATTTAATCCCAAATAACATAAAAAAATTATTCAAAGATCATCTCAAATAGATATTGTATTTAGTGATTGTGGAAATATGTTTTAATTTATACGAATCAATTTTCTGTGATCATATTCCATGTTGGATAGGAATAGATGTTACAAAAAAGTCAATTATAATTGAAAATAAATAATTATTCGAATCTCTACTATAACTAATAATGATGACACTTCTAAAATATCCGAGGCCAGTATATTTTCGGATTTTGTAAATTATTAAAGTTCTATATGAATCTAGAAATCTATGAGAAAATATCATCTAATATAAATAACTATGAAATTGAAAATTTTAATGCCCAAATACTGGGCTTTTAGAAATGAGTAGAAGAAATGGTACTGTATTTTCGCGGATTGTCCGGCATGTCGGTGTGTTCGGGAGAGACCATGAAATCAGATATTTCCGTTTGGTAAAAACCGGCATGCCGGTTTAAATGAGGTTATACATCCATCTCTAAAGGGCGCATTAAAAAATATGAATGAGTTTTTATTCTAAACCTGTGAAACTGTCAGCATTATGTCAAAAACTACGATTATATGTATAATTTCTTCATTTTTGTCTTCTTTCTAACGATGTAAAATATTTGTGGTCGAAAGTGCTTTTTTTACGTGTATGTTATTGTAATTTGATTCAAAAGCGCAAAAATAAACATTAAATTTCAGAAACTCGTAAATTATCTCAACTTAAACGATTAACATCCTCTTTGTAAAAGTTTGAGAGGAAGTTCTTATTTTTATGGTCCACATTCACACTGACTAACTACTACTACTACTACTAATGTCAATAAGCCGTTAATTGTTTTATTATGCTGTAAACAAAAATTCCTCCCGATTTTAGGTCAGTAAAATACAATGTTATTATTGTATTGTAACATAACTAGTTGTTAATTAAATGTTTTCTTTAACATTTAATTAACAACTAGTTATGTTAACTGACTGCTTATTTAAGTTTGTTACGCTATATTTGTCACGGAAAGAATAAAAAGATACAGTAGAGTCACAATGTGGACTAAACAAGTGACAAGTTACCGAAAATAACGCGTTTTACAGCATAGCGATGACGCTGGTCTAAATGATGGAATTTTCGTAAAGGTATTATATGTGCAAATTCATATACGTATTAACTACATATCAACAGTAGCGAGGTTGAGGCCGAAGTTTTAAACGCGAAAACGTGTACGTCGGACGTTGAGCGCCGCTTTCCGGTAAGCCTAGAAGTTTGACAATGGTGTTTGGAAAGTCAGTGGAATCATGCCCGGCGTTCCAAACACCGTTGTCAAACTTCTAGGCTTACAGGAAAGCGGCGCCGAACGTCCGACGTACACGTTTTCGAGTTGGAAACTGAGGCCTCAATCTCGCTAGTGACTATTTCTATTTGTAGAATAAATTTTAATTTTAAAAATATTGAAACACCTTTGCTGTGTTAAAACTGTTGACTCTTCCGAACTCAACCAATGACACCTTAGAAATAGGAATGAATTATCACGGTAATTGGCTGCAGCTGTTACGTGATTTTGATTGAACTACCTCTTTTTCCTCTAGAAGCACGTGATTGCATTATATAGAGCAGGGGTGGCCAACTTTTGTGCACATAAGATCTAATTTTTATCGTAAAAATGTGTCGCGATCGACTTGTTGTCATAGGCATAGTCTAAGTGGGGAGGGGGAAGTGTGAAATACATACTATGTTTATACACTGTTTCAGTACGAAGTGCACTCACTGCTTATGAGTCGAGTCATAACTGCATGCATACAGTTGCGTTCGGTTACAAATATAATACATCAAGTCAAGACATCGCTAGCGATCGACCAAAATTGGCTTGGCGATCGACCGGCGATCGCGATCGACTTGTTGGCCACCCCTGATATAGAGTCGATATAAAAATGGCACAGCTAAGCTAGTACGATGTTTTTTATAAGACTGAATCAAAATATGGTGATTAATAATCTTAGATTAATGATACATTGATCCAACCTAAAAGTAGCACCGAAACGATCGAAAGATTATGAAGCAAATTTACTAATAAAGGGACAGTCTGACATTGGGGTCGCCGATTTTTATCAACTCGGCAAAGTTATAGCGCATTCCCAACGACTGACATATGCCAAGCAGTAAGGCGCAATACTCAAAATTAAAGGAGAAATTTCAAATCACTTAAAACCTTTCGAATTTCTGCTATATGTAGAGTGGCCGAGGTTGGTGTTTCGAATCCCAATCGTATCAATGTGAATTTTTTTCTAAAACTATAATTTTCACTTTTCCTGGTACTTTTAGATTTATTATATTGTCAGAAAGAAAAGTTTATTTATTTTTAGAAAACTACAAATGCACAATAAACAGGATAATAAAACAAAAACTTCTGTTTTTCAAGTGACAAGTTAATGTCAAAAGCAACTAACAATTGCTACCTAACATTATTTTTTAAAAAAGTTTTCTGTATTTTCATGTAATCAAAAAAGCCATTGTTTAACTTAAATGTATCTCTAATTTCATCTTCGTTCGCTAAAGAACGAAAAGATGGCTTCCATGTCTTGTGCTAACATCGATAGCATAGAAATGTGTTCTGAAGAAGAACCACTGCACGACAAATATTACTAAATGAACATATTGTGAATGCATTTTTCAAAATCGAGATTTAATTGCAGCGTGAATTTCAGAAGTTTTCGAAGGCGATAGGAAAAATAATAATAACATTTAGCGCTCTGATAATTACAAATGTGATACGGTTCGAATGATTCTCCTCCAAATTAGTTGATGATGAAATGCTTTTAAACATTGTTTTTCCGTACGTAAATCATCTTGTAAAAATCTGCATGTATTCAATGTGCACACTGAACAAATGTTTGTTTCACACGCCTCTACGGCAATTATCAACGAGAAAACTGCGTTACTGGAAAGTAAACAGATTGAATAATGTTAATAAAAATTCTATATATAGTTCTAAATAAAAATTTCTATACTATTAATGAATTAGCGGTCATGTGACTAATTCATAGCTAATATAGAAATTTTTAAGATGGGAATTTTACTGAACTCGCATTAAAAAATTCTTTTATCTGTTCAACTCCGCTTCCCAAGATCAAATCTCGAGTGCACCACTGGTTTAAATATTTTAAAAGCCATTAATGCCGTTATTTGACGTTTATAAGGACAAAGTATGTAAAATACGATTCTAATGTTAAAACTTTTCTAATGAGTAATTGTGTATTTTTTTAAAATTAACTTTGATAAATAAGACATCAGCTGTTAAAGTCAAAGTATAACCTTAATACCTTAAAGTTTAATTTGAAATTAAACTTAAAAAGGTAGTTTCCAGATTTCGGGAAAACTAGATTTTTTTCTTTATTTCGTAAACATGATTTAAAACACAGTAGAGTCTTGCAAACTCGACTCAGTCCAATATCTGAAGTCAATACTATGCATGAGGCCCACTAATTTAAATTCGCCTGGGCTCCATGAAGCTATAAAGAGCCACTGACTTCCTCTCCTTTCTTACACCGTGCTATAATTTATCATTAATAATAGTAGATAACATTAATAGAACATTAATAATTTTATATGCTCACGACACGAAAAAAAGTAATTATTTGATAAAATAAAATTTTGCAACAAAATAGTTAATCTAGAATTTAAACACATCCTAATCATCTCTTCGATGCCATGTTTGAAAAAAAATGCGACATCTTACAACTTCTATATACATTTAAAAATATTATATTTTACACAATCACTGAAGAATAAATATCGTAATAAATAGTAATGCGAAGTCAATTTTGTGACCAGACACGCAAATACTGGTGTTAGCGCGCTTAGCAGCAACGCATCTTGTTTTAAAAATCGCATCGATATTATAGTACAACACGTGCACTATAATTACAGTCAAACCTCGGTTTTCGAACGCCTCGCTTGTTCGGTTCATAAACAGAATTTCGACATGAATCATCGATGACGTTGCTATTTAAATTACATTTCAATGCTCGTGTGGGAAAGATACTATTTGTTTATTCTAATAGAATAAACAATAATTTAGGACGAATAATCCACCAATCCTGGAGCACCATACTTGATGACGTTTACAAAAAAGCGTAATATATAAATGGTTCATAGACTCGCCCTTACCTTACTGTTGAATAGTTGAGAACAAAACGTTGATGTAAGTTTTTTTTTTAATCATTACAATATATTGTACGCTTTTAATAGTTTCCATCTTTATTTATTTTACTTATTTATTTTTAATTATACAGTGAAATGTTATGTAAATTTAAAACGAGAAATTTCATCCTGTTGTTGTATTGATTGTTGGAATACATATTGATTGTAACTTTTTTTAAAAATAGTATTTTATTGTCGGGAAATTATTATATACGAAGTCTTATTTTATTGTTATTTTTTTAGTTTTTTGTAGTAATACTGCTAATGAGGGCCTTGAAGGCCCGAAACACGTGTTATATGTGTACAGAGAAAATTACTACAGGTGATATAATAAAGAAAATTTATTTTTTCTGAACTAATTCTCATTCTTGTGTCAAGTCTTAACACCAGTGTAAAGTCCTAATAATAAGTAAAGTCCATGTAGACAATTAAAAATAACGTTAGAAATAAGGACGGTAAGGCAATTATAATTAAAAGGTTAGTTCGCTTTAATATACTTTTTTTTAATTCAAAATGATCGATATAGTGTACAATTTGTACACATCCTAATGGTGCAGTTTCTACATATCTGTATCTTTCACTTACTGGCATGTTTTCTTTCTTTATTTTTGATAGGAAAATGCAACACTTCTTCCATTTTCCACAATTATTAGCTCGTTTTTACCTCTTAGAAGGATTTTAACTTCAATATTATGGTTCATAACATGACAAAGATCAAACTGTTGCTTTTCATTGTAAATATTTTTACAAGTTGAAACCAAAACTTTCAGAAACAAACTATAATGAAAACACAAGAACACTACTTTTATTCTGCAAAAAATAAAAAAATAAAAACACTGTCCGAAAAAAAGTCAACAACGTACTGAGTATGGTATGGATCAGACTGACCTGAGTACACTATAAATAAATAATCATATGACTGAGGGCCTTTAAGGGTCGTGAAACCTTTCAAGACGTGGTTCTTAATTAGATTATAAAAATATTGTTATGCTAGAAATGATCTCCTCAAGCATGACGGTACACTTTTTATGAGAAAGTAGAGATTGAAGAATTGAGAAGAGTAGAATCTTCATGACATTCAATGGATTAGAGTTGTTAGTTTAAACTACTTAATTTGTAGAAATATTATCTGTTGTAACTAGGGTTTCTCATTTTCCGGCATTTCGTTTGTCCCGGGATTCCGGGAAAAAAGTGAACTGTTTTCCGGGATATAATTAATTATTTTTAAGATATAAAATAAATCTTAAAATCGAATGATATAATTATTTTTCATTTTTAAATAACTTAATACGTCCTGCAATCTCCAAAATAATAATATTAATAATGCTGTGTATAATATGTATAAAAAATTACCTTTGAATTACGTAGAAATTTTCACAAATAGAAAAAATTTATTAAAATTTGTTGGAAACTACAAAAAAAAATAAAAAAAAAAAAAAAAAAAAAAGCCTTTGAGTTGAAAATTTAAAGAAAAAGAGAACTTATATCATACTTCTAGCTTAGAAGGTAATTTAGGTTTTTAAATAAAACATAATACAAAATATTATTGTAAATTTTTTTAAGAGTTTGAAAACCAAAGATGGTCAATTCTCCGATCACTCAATCTGGTTATTATTTTAATAATAAAAAGTCCCGCTACTGAAAATGCCCTTTCCAATTCAATAAATGTGGGTGGAATCGTCTTTAATGCATTTAAGAGATGACAAATGTTACGTGTTTTTTCACCTGTAGCCTGGAAAATTTCTTGTTCGTTTCGAAATGCGTTGCAGTACTTCTTTTGCCGTCTAGTATTCTTGATTTGTCTACCTCGGCTACTTTAATAGCATCATCAAGCTTACAGCCTCGTTTGGCTTTAAAACTCAAGCTTACAGGCAGTTCGTTTGGTTATTAATCAGGTTTATGAAGAAAAACTTCATTATTGCAAACTTTGTACTCGTTTCTAACCTTGACCAATTTGCACAACCTGGCAAATAATGCAGTTATTAATGCTACTGGGCATGGTTAAAAATTAAGACAGAATAAGCACAATTACAGTAAAACATCGCTTAACGAGCACCTCGCATAACGAGCATTCCGCATAACAAGCAAATCATTTTAAACGACTCGCTTAACGAGCGAAGTTTCGCATAATGAGTGACGAGGAGAGGGGAAGTCCCGGATTGTGCGCATGCTCCATCATGCTATTATCTGTAATTTTTTTGTTTTCTGCAAATCGAATTCGCATTCCAGGAGATTCTGCGCCAGAAGAAAAGATGATGATTCACGCACCTTAACAATGTATATTGTATAATTTTCTTTGAATAAACGTTATACGTAAAATACCGTATTTATTCTCGTATAAGACGATCTCGCATATAGGACGAGGTGTGACTTTAAAGATCAAAATAAAGAAAATTAGATTTATTAATACCATTCTAATTTTATTTCGTTTAATCACAAATAAATTATCATCAAGTGCACGTATTAAGGCAAACAACCATGTTTTTTGAGGCTATCACCTTTTGTTTACTCGGACTCACCCTCCGAAGCTTACAATTTTTTTTTTTTCACTCTTACTCCACAAAGCATCGTTCTATGATCTGTCGAGTGAATTTAAAATGCAATATTTCCTGAATGACTACTATTAGCTTTTGAAGAATGCTTTTCCATGCACCTGATACCCATGTAGCAAAACCAAAAGATTATAATGCACGTGACCGGAAAAAGTTTATTTTTAATGATTCAGAATGTACAAATATTCACTAAAAATACCAATTTAACAAATATGAAATAACTACATTTATAATCATTGCTATAGTGATCAGCTATTTTCGGATCATCTCTTTAAACGTGCACATTCACTTTGACCTCGATAGCACTCTGCTATAATGGCAACATACACGGTTCACAAAAATTATTACAAAAACGCAAAGAATTCTTCGCTCGCGCGTATAGGACGACCTAGGTTTTTGAAGCAGTGAAAAATAAATAAAAACCTCGTCTTATACGCAAGTAAATACGGTATTTGAGTATTTTTTCGGCATGGAACACATTACGGCTGTTGTATAGATTATTTCCTATGGAATTTCGGTACTTTGGGTATATATCTGAACTCAGGGGACCGAGACGAGTTCAACGGCGCCATACTTTTGGACCAGAGACCAAAAATAAGAAAGTTATCATATTTTATAATTTCTTGCCTTTCACAATGCCCGCATTACCACATTTTACCTTAATTTCTATGGGGAAAATCGTTTCGCATTACAAGTTAGGTTCTGGAACAAATTATGCTCGTTAAGCGCGGTTCCACTGTATTCCAGATATTTCAGGTTCTGATAAAGAATTTTTAGAATCTTGTCACAAATAGACTACGTATTGATTATTGACAATCTGTGACGTGCCATAAGCGAAAATTTAAAAAACTAATAAGCAGACTTAAAATTAATAAATACAAATGTATTCTGACAGTTTATGAATTAATTATACTTTCTATTTGCAAAATTTCTTCAACTTCAACACAAAATAAGAAAAAAAAATGCATTTTAAAGAAATTTGCGGGATTTCCCGAGATGAGGAAAATTTCCCGGGATATTTCCTGGGTTAAAAAACAGCCAGGATTCTGTTGAAGAAACCCTAGTTGCAACATAAAAAGCAACAAAACAAAATTTCATCTGGGATGGACAGACTATGGTAAGAGTTACAGAGAATTCACTTACGCATAAACAGATATAGACCTTTATATTAAAAACATAATATTAAAATCTTTTTTTACGCTACATTCTGAGTAAACACTCTATTGTCTTTTAAAAGATTTCCTTGCTATCTTCTTTTAATAATAGATACCTTAATATTGTTTTGATGATTGATGTTGTAATGCTGTTTCTGCAACCCTTGACAAAGCCATTTCTTAATTCAAAGTTTATAAAAAACAAAGATAAATTGTACAGTATATACCGTACGTTAGTTAGATGAGCAATAACACTTTCTAAATAACGGGCTCGTTATATTGCTACTTTCGATTAGATAATAGGACGTTACAAGGTCACCAAGGAAAAATTTTTAAAAAAATTGTTATAGAAGTGACACAATGAGGCTATCCTTTTTTTTTAACGTTTAAATTTTAAATTTAATGGTGTTTAAAATACGTCATTTGCCAAAATATTTTAAAATGCAACTTAAGAGAAATTTCGTCGTTGTAGCTGGAACTGAATGACGTCACTGAGGTCACTGCAACATCGTTTTATCGGTTTGGGATCGGTGATCACAAATCGCTAAAACGTTTATTTTGTAGCTAATATTTCCGCAAAAATAAGTAGCCTGTACTTTCCCTCAGAACATAAAATTTCATCTGGATTGGACAAAAATTGCAGGAGTTATAAGGCATTCACAGTTAATTTCACACACAGACGACGGCTTTTATATTAGTAATTGAGGGTTAAATACTACGCTTACCACTTTAAATTCTGATCTTACCTTCTTTATAATAATTAAATAAAATCTAGTAAATAGATAAATTCGAGATGAAACAATCTACATTTATATCACGTATCTACTTGCCTAAATCTCAAATCCAGGGGCAAACAAAACAATCCATATTTAAATTATAAAAAAGATTCTAAAGTGACAATCCTGCCAACACATGGTGTAGAATTCAATGTTTTGACCTGAAATAAAATGTAAGGTCACAGCCACTCTACGTAGTATATGTGCTAGTTCGTTTATCCAGGAAATCAGAGTTGAGTCTCTTTTATAGCACTTTTGTAGTCTTAGTTTCGGTTTTGATTTCGATTTCGGTTTGTTGTGACTGAATGTTTTAATATTATTATATAGGCCTATAATATATTGCGTTTATGGGCATTTTTATGCCTGAAATATAGCTAAAAAGGTTAATAAAGGTTTTATTTTAGGGGTCGGGAACGAATTAATCCATTTTATATTGATTATGGGAAAATTTGTTTTGATTTAAATAAAACAAATCGGTTTTCGAACAACTATTATGAATGAGTTGAGTTCGAAAATAGAGGTTTGACTCTATAAGAAATTTTAATATATATATTTTTATCATATTTACACATCATTAATATTCAGTATATAACTATTGTACACACTTGACATTTCTTAGGTAAAGTTCGAAAATATATTTAATAGTTATTCTTAAATCTACACTCGGACCTAATTTGAAAAATTTGACATAAAATATTGATCTATGTATTTGCAGAAATTAGTCACAACTTACCAAAATTTCCAGAATAGGATTGTTTACATTTTTTCCTTTGAAGAGTTTCTGTTATAGAAAAAAGTAAAGTTAATAAGTAAAGAGTAATTATTTATTATGACATAGTCACAATGCCGTGCCGGGCTGCAAATTTTTAAAAATCGTATTGTGAATTTATTTAACTTAAAATATATGCTCTCCATTTCAAATTAATAGTGGCTTGCCCCTGCACATCATACTTTTTTTTAACAATAGAGTCTATCTAACACCTTTTGGGGAGGGGGAATTTTTGAATTGAAATAACTTGACTTCGGGCTTGTATCGGAAGTTCATATATAGTTAACCGGAACCTCCTGCTCATAAGGTTTCCCTATCTGGTTTCGTCTTTCATTTACCTAACTCCGTTCTCGAGACTGTCAGGAGAACGGACAGACCGACCACGGACGGATAAACAGTGGGAATTTATAAGTCTACAATTTTTCTTTAAATTGCAGCCTAACAGACAAAAATTTTAATGACACTTGACTTTTGATATCAAAACCGAAACTGAATCCTGCGCTTGTGTTTTAATCGAAGTTACGAAATAATTATCAATCATATTTATTTTTCACTTCTTTAAGACAGTCATTTTAAATATTAACAAATTGATAAATAATAAATTTACCTTTATACTTCCCGGGGACAACATGAGGAAATTTAAGCTCTCGGAGAAAAAATCTTCCTCAGATCGATATATAATCTTATTTTGTGTAAGTTTGTTTTCAGTTGTTATTATGCAAAGCGTATGCAAAGCGGAAACTCGTGTGTGATCGTTATCAGACGAGTACCACCTCTATCTACTGCCTGTATTTGATTAAAATGCTCAGCTTAAAGTCGTTACGACACTTCTTACGATATTCGTATTGCGTCATCGTAACTGAGTTTAATATTATCTGTACCAGTTAATAGCATTATATTAACAACATATTAATCCACTAAATAAATAAATAAATCGTTTATTTTAACTTCAATCTGGTAGAAAATATTCTCATTTCCATTCACTTTAATCTCCCAGAGTTTATTTGAATTTTAATGTTTTTTTTTTTTTTATTGTAATTCATTTGTTACTGTATTTTAAATTTTAATTGGGCCTGTTGTATGGGGAAGTCATTATTGTCCTGTGACATCGCCTTTTTGTAATAAAATAAATAATAGTGAGGTTGCGGCCAAAGTTATCAACACGAAAACGTTGGCCGCGACTTCGCTAATAACTTATCGTCAGATATGCTTTCCAATAAAATTATTTATCTCATGTCGGAAATTAACAGTAGTATAATATATGATATTATACTCGGCCTTTTTGGCTAAGATCAAATGTGTAGTATCTGTTCGCTATTTGGCGGTTTTTGGTCTTACCATGGGGTTCGGGGGTGATCACTGGTGGAACTACACCTTTCGTCCTGGCTGGTTGAGAACCCTCTCAGTCTTGACTTTCTGTCCTACTATGGTCAGTCTGAGCCCTGCTCCTGGCCATAGTAGCGTTTTTGGTGTCTGGGGTAACTCCCACACACCATCCTTATTGCCAATCCAGCAAGTGCTGGAGGCTTTCTGTCCCCGGCTCGAACCGGGAGTTTTCGTTTGGCTTCGGCCATTCCCTTCCTACAGGTATGTTATGCCTGTTGGTGCAGTGGCGCTGCATTAGACGCTGAGTCCTAATGTAGCGTCAGGGGGTAGGATGTCCCTTTTTCCGATCGGAACTGGGCTCCTAATCTTTCGCACCCCCCTAAAATTCATGAGACTCAGTATAATATATGATAAATAAATGCTTACAAATAAACAAATATAATTAATATTGTTACAAAAATTTTTAATTCTCATATTTAACCATTTAATTTTAATACGGAATAATATCACGTGACGCAAATTTTGGAATTTTCAATAAAAGAAGAGGGCGCTTATTGTAAACGTTTTCCCGCCAATACATGTTGTGAACGTCTGTTCTGAAATAACAGGAAGGTTTTTTTTCTTTGGAGGGGAAAATGGCAGTAAAACTTTCGGAAGGATCTGTTAAAGTAAGAAAACTTTATTTTCTTCCTTTAATATATATTATACATTAGTTTTGCCATAAACAAGTATTTGAAATTAAAGACTGTTTTTGTTATAGTTTCTCCAATGTGATGTTTACAGGTTGATAAGACACTGTTTGTATGGGTTTGATAAAGCTGTATTAATTTGTTTGGAAATAAAAATTCGATTTCACTTCTGGGAAGAATGCAGTTATATTCTGAAATATTTCTTTAAATGAATCCTCATCATTTAATGTTTTTCACCACAAAATCTTACACGTCTATGAATCTAACATCTCTCTTTGTGTGCCACATTATCATGTGTTTTGCTTTTTTTCAGATCTTCATAGCTTTATCACATTTTGGATATGGACACTAGTGTTTGGGTTGATGTAGTGGCTTTGGATAATTGGTGCTAGTACCCCAGAGCAACCGACCCGGTCTATTTTTACTATTCATTGAAGACTGTTATTGATTCCAGAGTAATGCATATTGGAAGCATTAGCTGCATTCAGTAGACTTACCAGTTCCAGAGTTATTGAGTATTTTTCTGCTGAATGCCTTCTACAGTAGCTCTCTTTCGGAACATGTTTGGTGTTTTGATGTCACGTTTGGTAGCGTCTTTTGTTTACGCTACCTATCGCTACCTGAAACTGAGGCTTTTTGTTCCAATGCAACGTCACTCATCATTCATCAGATCCAGGTTGCTGTGTAACAGCTACCGATTTATAAGGTCATAAAAATAATTTATTTATTCTAAACACAAAATGTGATTTCTTTTTTATAGACTTTTAAAATTTAAATTGTAATTTCTTTTTGTCTTATATAGTTTTTGTGAAATTCTACTTAAAGTAGCTGGTTGCTTTGCTGATACTTAGAGCCAGTCTTGTTCATAGAGTTTAATTTTAGTGTATTAGTTTCTCATGTAACTAGAATAGTTCTGTGATGTTGCTGGAGACATGTTCACTTTATGATTAAATCTATTAACTTGTTACTTCATTCATGCATAGATTACTGGTAATAAAATATCTTGTGACATCTTCAATGGATATTTTCCTTTGTTCTACATCATATTTATATCACTGTTTTATCTGTAATGCATAACTTTTGTGTCAACTCCATCCCTATACTATCTATTATTAATATTTCATGTCTTTGCAGAAATTTGGATGCACTTCTTGTTTAAAAGTTTTAGTTTCTACGAAACTTTAAACAAGTACATGTTTTGATATACAGCGATCTCCATATTTATACAAATTTCCTTTAATGCAGTTGAAAATTTTTTAAGCTTAAATAATCAACTTTATGGAAGTAAATGAGTTTTTTGTCATCAGTAACCTCTTGTATAAATGTATATTATAAAAAAGAAAAAACTTTACTTAAAACTTTATCTCAAAATATATAAAGGAACAACACCGGAGTGAAAATAAATTAAAACCAACAACTGTAGTGCCTTTGACCGGTGTGCTTCTCTCCTCTTTCTCTGTAAAACGCAAACGTTTTCGAACCTCGTTGGTTCTTCCTCAGGCATAACGGAATTCTGTTCTACAAAATTTAAATATCCCGTCAAAGTTGACTGTTGATTTAGAAAAATTTGCATTCTGGAACGCTGTTGCCTGCAGCCGATGTCGTCATATTAGACTTGCGCGATGTGAGTATAGCGCTATGTCAGGGATCTGTTGAGAAAGGCTTCCCAAGCTGATGATAAGATGACCTCCTTTTTAAAATTGATGCAGTGCGTGTTACTGCGGGTGTTGAGTAAGATGTATATAGCTTCAAGCCATTTGAGGTGATCTTGTCGAAACGTGGGGTGAATGATTGCAGCACGGGTGAAAAGAGGCTCTATTTCTGGATCGGATGAATAGACTATTAGGGCAGTGTTTTGTCTATGGTGTAATATGTCCGCTTTGTGCTTCTTGACCCTCGTCTATATGTTGCGTTTGGTGGATCCGATGTAGATGGCTTCGCTGTTATCTCTGTGGTCGGCGATGGGTATAGAGTATAAGTATATTCCCGGAAGTCTGTTTTTATCTGGAGCGTCTTTTCCGTTCCTAAGCCACTCGAAAATCGTTGGGCATCTCCTGAAAGCTAAGCGAATATCCTTTTTCTTTGCTATTTGGTAGTATATGGTCTTCAGTGCCGGATTGTAGGTGATCGGTATATATTTAGGTGGGGAACCATTGGAAGGAGGGGTGTGGGTGGAAAGAAGCCGTAGTGCCTCAAAGTTGTTTTTGCGTGCAATGTTGTGATATCCGTGTTGTTTAGCTATATTAACTTTATCTCAGTAAGAGTAAAATACTTTATTTGAGAATATAGAACAGATCCCTATTTTAAACAGCCTTCTCTGGCTTCATTTACATGGTTTTCACTTACTGTTTTTGTGGAAACTATTACTTAGGAATGGAAAACTATTACTTGGAAATAAAAAATGGAGGAATTATTGTATTGGTAAAGTGCTGACATAGTAATACTGCTTATAAATTTATTAGCCTGACAAGTACACAATCTACTATTTGAATTTCTGGTGTCAAATGTATTGGCAATGCTGTAATAAAAAAGATCAATAATAGATTAATAAAATGAAGACGAAACTAACAATAAGAATAAACAACGTATATTTACTTTTATCTAAATAAAAATATTACGTTTTTGTAAAAAGAAAAGTCCTTTTCATTGAATAACTTTTCTTGACATCTAACATTGAGCACTAAGTTCTGTATAATACAGTGGGTGATTGGTTAACGAACACTTTTGCAAAAGATTTCTGTTTGGACAACAAACACGTGTTCAGATAACGAACACCTGACAGAACAAACACAAGAAGCAGTGCTGTGTTTAAGATTTGTAAAACTATATTTTTAATGGCATCTATACATGGTTTATGGAATGAGCCTTTCACAGTTGTATACATAACCTTTTTTGCACTAGTTAATTTCTGTTCTCTGAATTTTTGTAAGTCCTTTTCTGAACTTTTTATTTAAATTAAAAAACTGATAATATGGGATCTAAATAGAGGGGAACTGTGTTCACTATAGAAACTAAGCAAGAGATAATAGCCAAGGTAGAGAGTAGGCAGAAGATATCTGATATTGTAGACAGATGACTTCAACAGGTCTACAGTAGATACAGTCTTAGGCCGCGACTCCACTAGCCGTAAAAAGGCTGTAAAACCCCTCGCCGTAAAAGCTTTTAATCACATGACCATGATATTTTACGCCTGAGCAGGTCGTAAAACCAACGTAAAAGCGAGTTGAGCAGTGTTCAACTTTCGAAGCGAATACGACCGTAAACCGGTACCATCCACCAATCAGAAGTCAGTTAAATCTAGGTCATCGTGACACGGTGCGAAAATGGCGGAAAACGAGCTTTTGTGTACGTTCTCTCGTGGCTACTCTAGAAGATCTGGAAAGATTTATGGAAAACATCCAAAAGTATTCGTGTATCTACGACAAGAGGTATCTCGATTATAATAATAGATGCCTAAAACACGCAATATGAACGGCCAAAGGAAAATCCTTCAATTTAGAGGAGTATATAATAAAAAAGCTAAGCTTATAAATGCTGTATATTATCTTAATAATATAATAATAAAAGTCAATATATGAAAGTAAAGATATTACTTTTACTATATTTGTAATTATAGTATAGAGAAAACTCGTAGAATATAATTATTGTCTTTATATCGATATATCACGTATACACCGTAATAGTACTGTCGCCGTAAAAAGCTTCGCTAGCCGGACCTCCACCGCAATCCGAGCGCAAACGCAAATAGGTCACGTGGTTAAAAGCTTTTACGGCGAGGGGTTTTACGGCTGTTTTACGGCTAGTGGAGTCGCGGCCTTAGCTAAAAAAGATACAATCAAAAAGACTCTAGCAGATAAAGTAGTAACAAAAATTGCATCTGAGAAACCAAGATGTGCCATCCATGAAAAAATGGAGAGATTGCTTTTAGTTTGTTATTACATGCAAATAAACGTGGTAAGAAAGTATATAATTTTTTATTTATTTTTTGGGGTCTCCAGAACAAATTAATCAAATTCCCACAAAAATCTATGGTAAATCAATAATTGGTTACTGAACAGTTTGGATAGGGAACATGGTCTTGGAATGGATTATGTTCATTAACCTATCACCCACTGTATTAGATTGTATGTTGTTCCATTTTTATTAAGATAATTATTTCACTTTGCTTGAAGATATTAAGATAATTTACTTCACTTAATAAGAAGAGAATTAATAAAATGATCGCTTTGCTTGATTATCATGAATATTTAGTTTAAAAAGAAGACTATAATTGGATCAAATTAGGATTGTGGAGAAGTTGGGTAAGATATATGAGATGTTGAAAATAAATGGGTTTATTAATGATTTAACAGTATAATTAAGATCATTCTCTTGCTTGAAATAGAAATTTTAACCAAGTTTCAGTTTATAGTTTTGTTTTTAAAAATTATTAAATAAACTAATCCATTGTATTAGCTATAAACAGTTCTCTTATCTCTGAAACTCTATGCCTCATCAAATGCTGTGATAACAAATCTACAAGTTGAGACACATTTTTGGCAATTTGTCAACTTTTTATTCAGATAATAAAAATTGTACATTTCAATGTATATGTCCACCAAGCATGAAGTTGCTAAAATCACTGAACAGTAGTGATTGGTTGTGAGTTTGCATCTGATCAACAGGCTGGTCATGTGGAGTTTTCTGGATTTTCTTTGGACTACTAATATTTAAGTAGGGGCATTTTCCTATAGAAAGTGTTCGTGGGAAGCATTCTCCTTTGCAATTGCCCACGTATTGTAATATCTCATCAAACTATGATTCTATTTATTTCTCAAGGCATTAGTGATGAAATTTATTATATACATTTTAATATTAGACAATGAATTAATGAAAAATTAGAACTGAGAGTATTTGTTCATATCTAAAATATTAACTCAATGTATTTATTTTGACAATACTCATTTGTCACTTTGTACTGAAATACTTTATTTTTAACATGTAGATAATCATTCTTATCTTTTTTCTGATATGTAATAAATAGCTATTTTTACATTATTTGTCCAGTCTGTAAAGATTCAGTTAAATAACATGAAAATAGTTGTGAAGAAATTATCACTAAATAAAAAACTGCATTTATTAATCCAATAGTAATATTAAATATTTTTTTAAAATTTGAAAATTAAGTAATTTTTATATTGCTAAAAACTATTATTTCAATTCACAGCTGTTTTGTGGATTGAAAGGTGTGTATATTTTTATTACACTAAGTTAAATAAATTGGAAATAAAGTTATACTCTCAAGCAAAGTAATAACTTTTATTATACAGAATGTTGCTGGATATGTAAAATGATTTGATTGAATGGTTTAAAAGTATATTTCCAATAAAGATGCTAAATAATGAAAATTAATTATAAATTTGGAGAAACAAAAAGTATTTTGTGATTGAATTAAGTAGCAATCATCTCAAAAGAGTGATTGGGAGGAGAAGTTTCATTGTATAGCTTTCCCTTTTACAAGAAGTTATTCTAATTACAAGTATAACAAGATCGAAATTCCATTTTCTTTGTTTTATTCACATTGTATCTTCATTTGTAGAACAGGTGCTATTACAGCTTTGACAGAACTTTTAATAAGCAACTTGCTTCCTCAAAAATCTTTTTCCTATTAGTGATTACAGTTTTATTTTATTATTTTTTACTATTAAACTTTATATATTTTATATTATACTATTGTACTTATTTTCTAATTATTGTCTTAACTATTTTCTTATTACTGAATCAAGAAATATGTAATAATTTGCATGTTTGTCAAGTTTGATTCTCTTGATTCATATTAGTTCCTTTTATATTGGTGAATAACCTAGTCAAAACTTTTGTTTTAATTATTTTACTTTACTCAGTCATTAGCTCAAAGGTAAATGTGTAGTTTTAGCACTTTAACATTAATTGGGAAGTGTGGATGGGGTGACTGGATTACGTAGAATGAAGTAAAATTTTCAATCATGAGAATTTTATTAATAAGATTTTGACTTACAAGAGGTTTTCAAGAATGAGGTATTGACATAAATTGGATCACGTGGTATATAATATGAATATTTTATTTACTTTTGTCATTTTAAAATTTCTTTAGTTAATATATTTGAATATCATTAAATTCTTTATAATTGTATAATAATAAGTTTTATTACTTTTTTATTTAAATAGAGAATACTAGATGGTGAAATTGTTGATAAACCTGTCTTGCAAATTTTGGTAAGTTATTTACAAAATTCTGATATAGTAAATGCTTGATAATTCATTGTCATAAGGATTCTTATCATCAAGCCAGATTAATTATTTGAGTATATCAAACATTGCAAAGCTCTATATATATGTATATATATGTATGTATGTATGATATATATATATATATATTTATACACACACACACACACACATCTTGCCGGGTAAAATGTTAGTTGGGTTAGTGCCATTGTGGAGTTGTACTTAGACCATGGGCATATGACTCAGCTGGCACTGTGATTAACCACATATGGTTGTATCTAAATCTAAATACATTGAAAGCAAAGGCTTACTTGGGGGCTGAGTGGTGCAACTTGGCAGGTTGTGGGTTCAAGCTTTGCTCAGGCCAGTTCTTTTCTACCAGAAGATTCTGAATTATTTAATAAATTATTAAAAATTATAATTATTTAATTCAGTTAAGAGATGATGCCTAATGTCTATCTCTGGTAGCAAATTACTTGGTATTAATCATTAAATTAGTGGAGTTATAACCTGATTATTTAAGGCAATTGTTTAGTTATGTTTCTATTAATTATTTGATGAATTATAGTATAATTTTCAATTTTTTTTAATCTTTTTAATTTAAATGTAAAATTCTAATACCTAAATGATTTAGTAGAAATAAAACCAACAAAGACTTTTTAAACTTACAATAAGTATTACGTATTAATAAATTAATTTTAAAATATATATATATGTATATATATATACATATACATACATAATGAAATTAGTAAGTTTTTGACACAAATGTATAATATATAGCTGATAGCAAAAATGTTAAAATGTCATTAAGATGAATTAATGCATCATTTTAGAAATATAATAAGCAATAAATTGCAAATTTTTTTTAATAAAATGTTTTGCAGTTCTTTGGATATGTGATTTTCAATTAGTTGTTTCATTTATAATTAAGAGTTTTTACAGTTAAGATTACTATTCTTTTGAATAACAAATTATTATTATAAAATATATAAAAGACTAAAAACAAAACCCAGAAATTTTCTGATATATAAGTGAAAATGAGTTAGGAAGTCATTTATCATATTTAGCTTATAGAATTTCATTAAAACTTTGGAAAAACAATAGAGAGGTTGTGGCCAACGTTTTCATCTCTAAAACATAAATGTAGAACGTTGAGCGCTGCCTAGAAGTTTGACAGTGGCATTTGGAACATTGAGCATGATTCCAATGATGTTCCGAATGCCATTGTCAAACTTCTAGGCTTACAGGTTGGCGATGCTCAATATTCGGTGTTTGTGTTTTAGAGATGACAACTTCAGCCACAACCTCTCTAATAACTTTTAGAGCATAACTTTTAATTTGTAATTTTTCAGGGCTATAAGAAAATTCCTGGAAATGCAAATAATGAACGTTATCGTTTATTAGTACATGATGGTTGCATTAGTCATCCATGTAAGTGTTGTTTTTATAAAGATTATTTCTTTGTATAGTAAGCTTTTGTATTATATTTAATCTTCTGTTAGCACACAAAATGTTATGGAATTTGTTTCTATTGAATTTGAATTGTATTGGAACATTTTTCCTTGTTTTACTGGAATTAATTATATTCAGAAAAACCAATAATCAACGTTTAAATAATTGTTTATTAATCATTAAAAAAGATTGTCATAGAATTGAAGACATTAGTGGATGAAAGTGTAATATACAGGGTTCCTACGCACCTGGAAAGTCAGGGATTTTCATTAGTGTTCGGAAAAAGTCATGGAAAGTCGGAGAATTTGTCTCCTTAGTTGCCTTGTTGATTTCGTTTGCTGAATATGGCTGACCAAGTGTAGCCATCTGCAGGTGGCAAGAAGTAATGCTGCAATCTTTAGTAAGAAAATATACGAGAATCCATTTTGAAATGGTTTTTTTTTCACTGTTCTGAAGCCATATAATTTTACAGTTGTGGATTAATAACAGGATAAACTACTTTTATGTAATAGTATTTAATTTTTAATTTTAATAATTCAGCAATTATAAAAAGATGAAAGTGATATTTATAACTTTTCTTTTCAAATTGAACTTAATACAATGATCTCTGTGCATTTATTTAGAATTTTAGTAATAGAGAGACTAATTTTATTAATTTTGAAGAGAGTCAACCTTTTAAATTTATTTATTGTTCTCTCACAAACACTTTCTTTTTTTTTAGGAAAGTTAAATGAATGTAACATTTACATTACAGATAATTTATTTTTATTTATTTATTTAGTATAATTATTTATATTAATTTTATTTTTAAATCTATTTAATCAGTTGCTATGCTTGCTACTCAGCTAAATGATAAAATTGTAAAAGGTGAATTAGAAAGATATACAGTTATAAGATTGGATAAATATCTTTGCAATCAAGTACAACCTGACAAGTAAGATAACATTTACTATCATGTTATGTTTTTATAAAAATGAGTTGAAATAATTATTGAATATAAATATAATAAAATGTTTAGATTGAATAAAATCAAATCTGAATTTAGAAATGATAATTAAGAGAATTAAATTATTTTATCATGCAGTGGCGTAGCTAGGGGGTGCAGTAGGTGCGGTCCACACCGGGCCCCTGGAAAGCGATAGGCCCATTAGGGCCCCAAAATCACTAGAAAAAAGACCCGAAAAATTTTTTCAGGGACCCACAAATATGGTTCCACACCGGGCCTGGACAACCATATCTACGCCACTGTTATCATGCACAACTAATACACTCTTACTACATTATATATTTTATATTATAGTAATGGCCTTTGTACATCCTTTAAAAACAATATACATGTGTTGAGGTTTTAGTGCATTGATAAATAATACAACTTTATTAGACTACAAATGTAATATAGACATTGAAAAATTTTTCAGTTTAGTGTAAGCTACTTTACAGAAAACCAAAAATTGTTTTCCTAAATGTCAATGATAAACTAGTAAACTAATTTTATAAAATGTTCAATACGTTCTTATTTATGTTTATTTCATTTTTGTTAAACTTGTTATTTCTGTTACTTTAATTTGTTTAAAATTAGTTTGATATTTCAGAGTACATTTTCATATTACTTAGTAAACAATTAAAGTTTATGGAAACTTCAGTAACTATTCTGCTACTTATTTATTAGATGAGATTTTGACTTACAACACTTCCTTTGTTAAGGATTTTTTTTTGTTTTTGAAAAAGTTCAATTTTTATTAAAATGTAATATTGAAATAAATGTTAATGAAATTTTAATAGTTTATGTAATCTGTCTTTAATTGTGTTAGGAAAGTACTTATCTTATTGGAAATAACAGTTTTGGTACCTGGCGTAGATGTTGGAGAAAAAATCGGAGCATCTATACAATCAATTGCTACTTCCAATGAACTTCAAAATGTTCCACAAGGAAATTGTAAGTTTATTATAAAATATCAATTTAGTATTTATCTATTTTAAAAATTTTATTATTCAAAAATTATTTCAATTAGATAATAGATTTAAAAAAGATACGAGAACGACAGGGAATAACAAATATTTGAACAAATTCGACAAGATAAATTAAATCCAAATATATTATCTGAGTTTAAATTAAAATAATGCAGATGAATTTATAAATATTTATTATAGTGCTCTCATTTTCTGCTAGTCATATCCTTTTTGCAGGTAAAATTATTTATTTGGCTAATAAAATTGAGCATAGATTTATCAAACTGAATGGACCTCCCACAGTCCTTCATTGATTTTAGGTGACATTTTCTGGCAACAATTTAAATGCTTCTCTACCAAAAGGCAGTGTGTCAATGACCACCCCTTTCATTTTCCATAAGGCACAAATTATGTCATTCCACATGATCAGTGCTTTTTTACTAAATGTTATTAATATAGATCATTATCTATGGTGTTTTTTGTTAGGTTTCATATCTGCCAATATTAAAGCAGTTCAAATTGATAATTGTTTGAGCAAAAAACAAGTCTAACACTCATATCTACTAGTCTCATGCAGAAGAATGCAACAATAAACTTAATATTGTATTGGAAGGATAATAAGTAGATTTTATTGTTGAAACTTTTTAACACTTGAAGATGCATCAAAATGATATCATTTTGCTGCAAGCAAGAAGTGCTAGATGATAGCTGCAAGAACTGATTCAGCTAAATGCTTTTGAGTAGGCTATGTTACAAATAAATTAGTGTGTGAATAGTGCAGCAAATTTCCAATCTTAATGTTTCCCACTTCACCAAAAACTCAAAATGTATTCTGTACAATTAATAACTTCAAACATAATTAAACTTTATCCGAATCAAACATTTTTCTCAAAATTTAGTCAAATTTATTTGCATTCAACAGAGAATAATTATTAAATTACAATTTTAGGTTCTGAAAACTGAAATGTTTGAATTCATATTATTGTTTCAAAAAATATTTCTGATCTTTCTCAATTATTCTCAACCCCTTTAAATGGATAAATCAATACAAAAATTGATTAAAATGATTTTGTTTTAGTAACTATTTTTTCAATTATGATATTGAAATGAATAATAATGAATATTGAGATAAAAATTATATACATCTATAAATACAGTAGAACTCCCAAATTAGCAGTTTTTTCCATGTAAGAATTAATTTTAAATCTCAGTTTTTTCTACCAGTACAGATATGTAAATTTTTCTTAATTAAATAAATGTTTCTTTTTCAGAAAATTTCCCGTTTTAAGTACACCAAAATCATTGTCCACAACTGAAAAAGGGACTTATTAAATAAGTTTTTACATTCTATTGACAGTTTTATGCATTTGATTGTCTATGGAAAAATGAAAAAAATACATTAGAAAATGCACATAATTTTGTGTCATTTCACACATGACTGGGTACTTTGAACACAGATTTTGCATTTTTTCTTACACAGTTGTTGTTGTTATTCAGCAAGGCTCAATTTTAAGTGGATTGTTTTTTTTTCAGTCTATATTAACAATATATTAAGTCAACTTAAATCGACAACAATTACCTATGCCAATGTTATTAAATTAATTAATTATGATCTTGATACACTTCAATCAGATTTGCCTCTTCTAACATCTCTTCTTGCTAAAGCCCATTAAAAATTCATTCACAGAAAACTGTTGTCATGAGCTACTTTTATTACACAATATTCCTCAGCCTACACTTTCTATTAACACACAATATTAAATATGTTTTTTTCAGTTAATGACCTCAGCATAATTTGGATTATAACAGACTCATGTTTAAAAGCCATATAAACAAAATAAAATCTCTCATCATATGTCAGGGTATCTTTTGGCATTTCTGTAAACCCATTTCCTCAAAAATGTTATTTGCTCCCTTTTCTCTGCAAACTTCCAATCTGTTGTCAACTATGGTTTGCAAATTTGGGCCATGGCATAAAATATATGTGCTTTTAAATAGATTTTGTAACCTTTCCAACACTCAATCTCCAAATGTTGCCAGGGCTAGAGTGGGTTTTCCTGATTTTAAAGAGAATTAAATATTTTGATCAGTTTTTATAATTCAAATATTTTAATGGTTTTTATACAGTCCAGTTGGCTCCACTTAAGAATACCCCAAAGAAATTTACAATATTCTTCATATATTTACATACCATTTTATAGATTAGTGATCTTATTTTTATTGTATTTCACAAAGTATGTTTAATTTTGATTCTGTTTTACATGTTACTTTTTCTGGGTTTAAAAATATTTGTAAATGAAATTTATACTATGCTTAGCCTTTTTTGTATTCGTGTTTTTATTTGATTTGTTATTTTTTTTGTCTTTTTTAAAATATTTTTTTGGGACTTGTTATCTGGGGTGGGAATCCGTAGTCTTTGTGACTTTTTCTATATATTAATGATAAATAAATAAATTATCTATTGTGACTTATACTGACACACAGTTTTATTGTTTCAATGCTTGTTATGGATATGTTCATAAAGTTGAATGAGTTAAGGAATTGCTAATGAAATGGTCATAAAGTATGCACACACTGTGTTGTTGATGATTTAAACTTTACTGGCATTTGTGAAGGAAAAAGTTAGTTGAGTTCACCTCATGAAGTAAATAGCATTTGGCATTATTGATATTTCTAAATTCATTCATGTACAAACTGGATTAAAAGATGAAATGATGTAAACAATTGCCTACTTGAAGGAATTTGAGAAAACATTTCAGATATGACTGTACTAGCAACCTTTTGCAACTTCAGCTTTAGAAATATCCTTTTTGTTGTTAGCAAATTTATCAAGATATCCAATAAAATTAAGAATGATTATGGTGTAATTTTTGTTTAACTTTACAGACATACTATATATTTCATACTTTGATACGGTCTATACTGCTCAGAACAATTAAAGGATATTGCAATATTCAGTTATTGCAATGGAATTGATGACTTTGTGTTAAATTTAGTAATTATTAGAACAATTTGAGATTCAAAATTTTAATGTAAATGCAAATATTCTTTTTAAGAATATATTACTATTTTAAATATAAACCTATGTTAAATTGTTTAACTTTAAGTGAGTAAATAATAAACTTTTCATCTACTTAAAACACTATTTTATAATTCCTTGCTTTATATATAAACAGTTACCAAAACTGATATTACATAATCTGAAAAATCCGATAATTAAGTATTTGTATATTGCTCATTTTTGTCATCTCATGTGTTTACATTGTCATCATAGTTTGAAAAATATATAACACTTATTTTAGTAGGAAGATGAAACTTGTAATAAGTAAAACCTTGCTAAATCAAGCACAGTTAACTTGAAACTGCCTGCCTGTCCTGGGTGCAGTATATAGCTTTTTCCATATACAATGGGTGAATGGTTAATGAACAAATTGGATAATGAACACTTTTGTGAACGATTTATGTTGGGACAGTGAACACTTCACAGAACATACAGAAAAAGAAGTGACATAAAATAGTGAATACCAATTGGTCTTCTCTTGTCTCCGGTGACAATTCAAAACTTTTTGGAGTGGAGCTCTGGAGATGTTGACATCGACACTCAACCCGATACCAATCAGATAGTATTCCTTCAAATTTTGAAACTCTCTCTTGTAATTCCAGCTTTTTGTTTATCTTTCTGACAAATAATTTTCTATAATCTTTGCAAGACTGTCGGGTGGGTACTTGTTAAGTTTTGCGTCAGTTTTTATTTACAAAAGACGAGAGTTTAACTGTTCCATTGGATATTTGTTAATGTTTTAATGCCAAATTTCATCTGGACCTTGCATTTAAATAATTTTTTGTACACTAGTTGATTTCTGTTCTCTGAATTTTTGTAAGTGCTTTTCTGAACTTATTATTTAAAAAAGAAACTGATTATATTACGGAGCATAAAAAGAGCAGTGTGTCAAGAACTGTGCTCACTGTATAAACCAAGCAAGATATAATAGCAAAGGTAGAGAGTAGGCAGAAGATATCTGATGTTGCTAGGCATTATGGCTTGAACACTTCTACAGTAAACACAATCTTAGCTATGAAAGATATGATATATCAAGAAGTCTCAAGCAGTTAAAGATCTTTTGAGAAAGTGGGAGGATGTCAGAACAACGGGCATCCAAATGGCATCCAAACCAGAATGAGGTTAATAGGCTTGGAGATTTTTTCAATTACAATGCTATTAATTACTTCAGAAAATCCTGAAGAAGAGAGAAAAGCAATCGATATTGGACAGATACTTTAACCCCCACAAACAGAAAAAACATGACTAGTAAAAATGCAAGACTCTGTATATATGTATTTTTATTATTACATATATACTTTCTTATTATGTTTGTTTATATTTTTTATTTCTTGGAGTCTCCCGAACAAATTAATCAAATTCCCATAAAAACCTATGGTAAATTGATAATTGGTTAATGAACAATTCAGATAGCGAACAAAGTCTTGGAACAGATTATGTTCGTTAACTGTACTCAATAAGTTGAAATTGTTGGTATTTAACTCAAACCTATTTTCCTGTGTACTCAACCCTTTGATTGCTTCGTTCTTATTTTCAGTTATATTTCATGTGAATACAGACGATTAAGATAAACAAGCACTACAACTCCATGTCACACAGTACTATGCCATTACAACTTTGTGTTGACATCCTTTTACTGATGTAATATGTTGCAAGTGTTCTGATTGCAATGCAAGGCAAGTACCTTGACACACACTCAGAGGTGCTATAAACTGTGTACAATTTTGTAAACATTCTATGAACAGATTTTTGAAAAATGGCTTGATAATACTTAATTAATATTCAGCTAGATGCTTCTTAATTTCTACAATAATACCTTATATCACTGAGAGTTATTTATTAAGTTTAACAAAAGTTTTCAGCCTGTGTCCATCTGTTCTTGATAATAGAAATTACATTCACAAAAGTTTATGAAAATTGGGTATTAAACTCGTTAACTTAAAACTTTTCAGGGGTTTACTGTATTTAGAATATTTTATAATTAGTTTGTATTTTAATTTTCTGAATAAGATTATAAAAAAATAATAGATCAAACTAATGTGAATTATATGTACAGATCACACATACATACATATGTTCTAATGAAATTTAAATCTATACTTATTATATTAATAATGTGTGTTTTACTACTTATTTTATATAATTGCATTTTGTCATTACTAAAAATTAATTTATCCATTCATATTTATTTTTATAGCAAGTAATTTTAGAGCACAGAATACAAATATTGGAATGGTGACTAAAATTAAAACAGAATCAGGTAATAGTTTTAATTTTATTAAGTATTGATAGTAATGTTTACTTCAATAAGTGAATAAAATATTTTTAAATTATACAAAACTTTTAATGGATTAACTGTTTCACTGTAATTCAGTTAAATGTAGATTTTGAATGTCTTGAATTAAACATGACAAATTTTCTTGTTCAGATTATTTCATGTTTAAAAAAAAAATACTTAATTTCTAAATTGAAAATTTAAAAGAACTAAATGAGATGATTATTGTTGCTTAATAAATAATAAAGTATTAAAAAGATTGATGAAATGATTATAATTTTTATTAATAAAAATATAAAAATATCTATTGTAATCTAAAATAAATACAGAGCCTGAAATCTTAAATTAAAATGTTAGTTTTATGTTAAATTTAAAAATTTATAAATGAAATCACAGATTATCAGTAATATACAATATTAATAATTATATAAATGTTTGATTTTTGAATTATGTTAAGAATGCTATAACTAAGTATCTGAAGTTTTGCAACTGAAATAAAGATAATATTAACATTGTTTGGCTTACATTCCAAAGTAACTTAATGTTAATTAATATTTTATTTTGATATAAATTAAGAAAATGTGGCTAAATTTTATTTGTTAAACACTTTCACAATTCTGGGAAGTATCAAAACTGTCATATTTAAATTTGAGAATTTATTAGGTCTCAGCATTATTCTTACCAATTGAATTTAGATTAGAGAAAAACAAAATACAGAAAAGCATGCTGCAACATTTCTCTATGTTTATGACAATGTATGTTCCATTTTTAAGCATGACTGCTTAACTTTAAAGTTTTAATATATTTTATACACAGATATTTGGAATTATACTTTTTTCATAATTCTAAGAAAAAATAATTATAATGATTTCGTTTGAATTAATTTAAAGTATTACTATTTAATTAATTATTTTAAAATTTTTTTATTGAATCTGATCTTGCTTCAGTCTCCAATTAAATTTTAAGAGTCAATGTAGCAACTAGGATTAAAGAATATTTGACAGATTTAACTCAATTTACTCTTAACAAAAAGTATTAATAGATCTTAAAATAACAAAAATTTAATGTTCTTAAATCTTATTGAATATATTGAACAAAACATATTTTAATTTTTAATAATGCATTTTAAAAGCAGTTTTATTTTTGATGTCTTCAAATGCAAACGTTTGTTTTCAGATGACCTGAAAATAAATCACTAAATCTTAATGTTACATAAAGAATTAAGTGAAAAAATGAATTAATTTTTAATAAGCTAAATTTGTTTGGAATAATATAGAAATTTTTTATTCAGGTAGCACAAATTGGTCAGGTGGATATGGACAAAGGAACCAACAATATGGAGGAGCAACTTCTGTAATTGTTCATCCAATTAGCAGTTTAACTCCTTATCAAAATAGGTATTTGATTAATTTAGAGTTAAAAATTATATTTTAATGCATAATTATGGTACTAAACAATACTAAATATGTAATTGCAATATAAAAAAATAATAGTTCCTATATATGTAAGTTAGCAATATTTACAACAGTTCCATGATAATTTGCAGATTAAAAATCAATATATATTATAAAAGTAAGTGTACAATGTGCGTGCCGCTAAAACTCAAAAACAAGTCCTGGTACAATCAAGGGAGTTATATGGTGAGGTAGTCCTCTATCCCCCATCCATGAAGAAGGTTCCCATTTTTACCTGAATGGCGTGCTGTTGAAGATATAAGGGCTGGAAGTTTTGCCCTCTAGAAATTTCCCACTGACCAGTTTTCCAGTAGTCCTAAGTGTTGGGAAGCATGCCAACGCTTAGGACTACTGGAAAACGACAACCACTGGGAATTAACACTACAAGAAGCCTCAATCACAGCCTCAGCTGAACAAATCAGAGACTTATTCACCATAATTCTAACAACATGTAACTCATCGAATCCAAAACAGCTATGGGACTCTTTCAAAGAGAGTATGAGTGATGACATACTGTACCAAATCCAACAAGCTCATCCAGAACTGGCCATCGAATTCAACGACAACATCTTCAATGAAACACTTATTCGCCTAGAAGATAAATGTTTAGCAATAAAAAACCAGACCTTAGTACAACTTGGGATGCCAGCACCATGAAAAGATGCTTTCAGTGTGCTAAACTTCGAAATTACAAAGGAAAAAAGCTACATCAACGAACTACTTCAATACATTGCTCACAACAAACCACTCCTCAATGACAATCAAAAAAACATTTACAATGTTATCATGGACCGGATCAATAACAACACTGGCAGAATTATTTACTTGGACGCACCAGGCGGCATCGGGAAAACATTTCTAATAAATCTATTGCTGGCGGAAATATGTGCTAAACAACACATTGCACTTGCACTGGCATCATCCGGCATTGCAGCCACACTTATGGAAGGAGGACGAACTGCCCATTTAGCTCTACAACTACTGTTGAATATAGCCAAAGAACAATTCCCGGTATGTAAAATCTCAAGAGGATCTGGATGGGATGAACTTCTAAAACAAGCTAAAATTATCTTCTGGGATGAATGCACAATGGCGCACAAAAAATCACTCGAAGCCATGGACAGAACATTACAAGACTTGCGAGAAAACTCTGAAGTGATGGGAGGAGCTCTACTCATACTCTCAAGAGATTTTCAACAAAAACTTCCAGTTATCCCCAATTCAACACCAGCAGACGAGATCAATGCATGCTTTAAAAAATCACATCTCTGGCCACACATACAAATACTGCAACTAACAAAAAATATGAGAGTTGAACTCTCGAAAGATGAAACAACAGCACATTTTGCTCAAAACCTTTTACAAATAGGCGAAGGCACATATCCCACTGACCAGACGATCGGCCTCATTGAACTCAACAGTGATTTTTGCAACATAGCCACTACTGAAAACGAACTCATCGACCAAATTTATCCAAACATTGTTCACAACTATACCAATCCGAAGTGGCTATTTCAAAGGGCAATTTTGGCAACTAAAAATAATATTTTTGACTATATCAACTTTAATATTCAAAAGAAAATTCCCGGTGAGGAGAGAATATACAAATCGATCAACACGATGGTAAACGTTGAAGAAAGTGTCAACTTCCCTACAGAATTTCTAAACTGTTTGCAAGTATCAGGAATGCCATTACACTGCTTTTGACTGAAAATTGGATCTCCGATCATACTACTCAGAAATCTGAACTCACCAAAACTATGTAATGGAACAAGGATGATCGTTAAACAGCTATCGAATAATATCATCAAAGTCGAACTTATGACTGGAAAGGACAAAGGGGACACAGTATTTATCCCCAGAATGCCACTGATCTCTACTTAACTGCCATTCCAATTTAAAAGACTGCAATTTCCGAAGTTCTTTAAAGTTGATGCCGCAATGTTTTAAAGTGCAAGGACACACTTTAAAACACTGCAGCATCAACTTTAAAGACTCCTGCTTCTCTTATGGTCAACTATACATAGCTTGCTCTTGAGTAGGAAATTTGAAAAATTTGTACATATATGTGAAATTCAGGTTTTCATCTAGTTTTCCAAATTAATTATTCCTAAGATTTTAAAAGCGAAAAACAGAATTCATGGAAAATTTTATAATTCTTTCTATTAAGGCAACTGGAAATTTTATAATTCTTTTTATTAAGGCTGTAACATCATAAAATTTACACTTAAAATCCGAATTCATCATTTTCTTTTGTCCTGACGACGATCTCGTGACTTAGTTCCCACGGCGAATCTGTAAAATTCGTGTCTTCCCCCTCAAAGGGAGTCTCTTTCGATCTGCCAGTCATGCATGCTCGTGGACGAGCTGAGAATTAATTGTTCATAGCAGTTGCGAAAATTTGACCTAGTGCCTATTTTATTTGGATATTTCGTTGTCTACAGAGCTTGTAAAGAGGTATGAAATAGAGTTTATGGATATCACTCTTTCAGGCTCCCCTATGCGAAATTGAGAGTTAGAATTGCTGCTTTAGAGAACTTAGAATTGTAATTAAATTTTTCATTGATTTTAATAAATATTGTTTTGTTATTAAAAATGGTGTCTTTATTCGACTGTTGGTAACATCTTACCATCGACCCCCTGACTCTCCTCCACTTGCGTAACAAACGTAACAGCCATCCTTGACAAGTGAGTAGGTCAACAACCTGTTGCCGGAAGGAGCAGTGCGACTTCCTCTGACTTCCCCGGTGGATCACATATATACCCCGGATAACAAAATGAAAAATGTTGTTTATAAACAAGTATTGTAAATAGTTAGAATATGTTTTCAATAAAATTTTTTTACCTGTTATATATAAAACTTTGCGTGGTAGTTGGAATAAAAGGATAATCTCATATCAACTTCCTGAGCGAAGCCGGGTACCCCAGCTAGTATTCTATAATTATTATAAATGGTCAGAATTATAAGAAAAATTTATGGATTAAATAGATCAGTTATAAAAATTATGATTGATTTAAAGAATTAATTGACAGTTATAATATATTTTGAGCTTTTTAAGGTGCACTAATTGTTTTCCACATCATGTTAATTCATAACTAATTTTTAAAAATTTGCTGTGCATAGATGTCATTTTTAGAAGCTATTTAATAAAAAATTTTTTCTTTTAAAGATGCATTGACTATTTGAAAGAATTACTATTATCAGTTTTTAAATTTTATTTTATTTTATTTATTTTAGATGGACAATCCGTGCTAGAGTAACTAATAAATCAAATATACGAACCTGGAGTAATTCTAGAGGTGAAGGCAAATTATTCTCTGTTGATTTATTAGATGAAAGTGGAGAAATAAGAGCTACTGCTTTTAATGAACAGTGTGATAAGTTCTTTGATGCATTGGAGATTAATAAGGTATGAGAAGTTATATTTTATTCTGATATGTTATAAAACATCTGACACGTATCATTAATAAATTATTTTTGTCAATATATTCTAGTACTTTCAAATAATTTTAAGTTTTAATATCTGCTATTACATCATATCTTGTGGTTTATTGAATTTCATTCATACTCTTAACCATTAAATAGTAAACCACACGTTTTATTCATTGTACACTTGTCAAGAATGAAATTGTAACACTGTGAAGGAATATGTGTAGCCACATGCAGATTGCAGGTCCTATAGAGGTGACAGAGATATGCAAATGATTAAGTTTGTGTATGCATAGGGTCATGTGGTACTCAGTTTTGGGCTATAAAGACCAGCAGCCAGCTTGGTCATAAATGCTATCAGAAATTGTTTGTGGCAGCCAAACTTTCAAAGAAGTATAGAAAATGTCTCTGAGACAACATTGAACTGAATACCACCAGTTGATGGCTGGGGAACAAGACTAATCTGAAGTTGCTCAACCTCAGCTTGATGATGATCACAGTTGCCACACATGTTGGGCACAGTGTGAGTACCATCCAGTAATGTGTGACATGATGGATGCAGAAACATCTGTGAACATGCTGAAGAGGGATTGAATCGCATCTGCTCATAATAGGGTGCACAGACTGGCAGGTTTGCCAAACAGCCCGTTAGGACCTGTTCACCACAGCATGTGACATCTGAAGTCACCTGTTGTCGGCAACAGGTGCATCTTTATTCACACAAACCACTTGCAACAGGTTTCATTTAGTTGGGCTGCAAGCACAACAACCAGCAGTGGGGTGTCATTAACTGCTCAACACAGGGCTTCAAGCCTGGCATGGTATTGTCGTCATTGTAACTGGATCACTGAATGGCATCAGGTATTGTTTACAAATGAATCCTGCTTTTGTCTAGATCAGCATTTCTCAACCTGGGGTCGTGGTGATATTAAAGGGGGGTTGCGAAACAATAATGAAATCATTTTATGAGAAAAAAAATTATTTATTATAAACTTATAAACATTTTACTTACAACAAGTACACATGTAAAGAAAAGAAATTAATGTGATGGTTGCATTTGTTTTTCATTAAAAATTTTCTCCATATGTGGATCTGCGTTAGAAACACACAAAAGCAAATTGTTTTCGAGTGATAAAAGACTATTTCTGTATTTAGTTTTTAGCGCTGTATTTTAAAAAATTTAAATTTATAATTACAGTCAAAATTAAATTAGTAATAGTAAGGCTTACTGTTATTATTCCTTTGAGTGGGTGGGGGGTCACAAAATATTAATTTTATTTATATTTACTATTTGGGGTGTCGTGGAGCTAAGAAGGTTGAGAATCACTGGTCTAGATGAATGACTGCCATCAATGGATGTGGTGGTATCCTAGGGAACACTACTTGCCAGCCTTTTTTTGCCAAGTATCACACCAGCACACACCGATGGTTTGAAGAGGCATCATGTTTGATCAATGGACATCCTTGGTGCATGTTAATGGTACTCTGGCAGCAGACCAGTATGTTACACAAATTCTGGTACCTGTCATTCAGCCACTGATGCAGGTGCACATGACATGGCATTCCAGCAAGATAATACCCAACCACATGTTGCATGGTAAACTCACCAGCCTGAATGGAATTCACATCCCTGGCCATCAGCTTCATCAGATCTCTCTCCCATTGAACACCTGTGGGGTCTTGTCTGATGTGGGATGCACTGGGGACCACCATCACGTATCATAGATGATGTGTATGCAGTAGTGGATACAGCTTGGCAAGCAATACTTCAGGCAACCATTTATTGCCTTATTGATAGTATGCCTTGCTGTCTAGCTGACCGAGGGGGAGTCATATTCGTTACTTGTGACTACACACGTTCCTTCATGGTGTTGCAATTTCACTTTTGAAGAGTGTATTTACATTTTATCCTGTTATAACAGAACATAATTGATTAATTTTGAATTAATAAATTTTTAAAATATTCATTAAAGACATACCTTTAATAAAAAAGTATCTGAATTGGTTCAGCAAAATGCAAGATTTGAATTTATTTATCAAAATTTATATTGTCTTCTTTAAAGTAATCCCTTTCCAATGCCAATGTTTTCTCCAATCTTTGAAACATGCTTTAAAGTTGTTTTCATGAAACCCTTTTAGGACTTGCGGTGAATTTTGTTTTGTGACATCGGTCAACTCAAAATGGTAACCACAAAGCAGACATTTTAGTTGAAAAGGGGGGGAAGTTGCACAGTGTCATATCAGGTGAATACAAAGCTTGCAGAATTGTTTATCTTGAATATTTTGCCAAAAATTTATGAACAACAAAAGCATTGTGAATGGGTGCATTATTGTGGTGCAAAATCCACAAGTTTTCTCGCTGCAAATCAGGTAGTTTTCTATGAATTGCTTATGAAAAAGCCCAAATAATATTCTTTGTTGACAGTTTGGCCAGTCAGAAGGCATAAGGCATTTGTGATGCACAACAATTGAAGAAAATAGTCAACATGACCTTGACTTTTGACTGACTTTGAAGTGGTCTTTTTGTTCTTGTTTTATCTTATAAGTGCTGTTCACTTGATTGTTTAGGTATTTCAGTGTCAAAAGAATATATTTGTGTTTTATCACCTGTAATGATGCATTTTAAGAATGATTCATGTCAAGAAAGGATTTCCTTGGCTACATAACCATGTTGTTTTTGGAAAAAATTTAATGTTTTTGGGATGACTTGAGAAGCAATGTGCTGCAAGCTCAAATGATCTTTTAAGATTGCTTGTCAAGATCCAAATGATAATGGAACATGTTTAATAATGTCCCTAATTGTTAAATGATGATCATTGAGCACCAAATCTCTGACTTGAGCTTAGAGTTGTTCATCAATTGAAGTGGATGGTCTACCAGAGCATGGTTCATCTTTGATGTGTTCACTGCCTTTCTTGAACATCTTGTACCATTCAAAATCTCTTGTTTCTGATAGACTGTTATCACCAAAGGCTTTTTGCAACATGATTTTGAAAAATTGTCAGCACAAAAATTCTTTACACACAAAACAAGTGTTTATTTGCAAATGAAAACAAACTTTGACAGACAGATTGCTGTTAGATGTCAATGAAAGTCATACCAAACAATGAAAAAACAAAGATAGTGTCCACTTGCACATGTGCTCTTTAAATGAATCATTCATGATACATTTCAATCACAGTAGTATTATAGTGAATTAAAAAAGAAAGAAAGAAAGAAATTACATCTAGAAAATTCAGATTTAATGTTAATCTGAGATCATAGCATGTTGATGACATGCTAAGATCAAAGCAGTGTGAAAATTTTACTTTTATTACAGAAAACAAAAAAAATAATAATAATAAGCTTCTATTAAAATTAATTTATGTAATGGAATTAATTTTAATAAAAGCTTATTTCATTACAGTATAATTACGTATTTTTTATAATGGTTTGTGTGTACATGTCAACACTTGACAAGTGATTTTTGATATTAGAAATAGCCTTTGTTTCCAGTTTTTACTGTAAATTGAAGAAGAAAGTTATATATATATATACAGTCAAACCTGTTTTTATGTGGCGGATAGGGACTGCATAAAAGAAAACGCATAAAAACAATCACAGGAAACTTCACGAGTGGCTATAAAAAAAAGTTTTTGCAACACAATTAAAAGAATATTTTTTTATGCCGTGAATAGGGATCGCATGAAAAAAGTCTCGTAGAAAATAACTCAAAACCTTAGGAAATAACTAGGAATTACTTTTTTAACTCCCTGGGTCTTTTTCTGCAATTCCTAATGGGAAAAAAAAATCCTCTAAGAGTTTTATTTTTTATATTAATTAATTATTTCCACTTAAATACGAATCTAACATTAAAAATTAAAAATAATCGTTAAAAAATGATTTTATTTGATAAATATAGCTACAGGAAGTTTTATTTCATTTAACAAGGTTTGAAATTTCACACCTGCAGTCTAAAGCTGGAGGAGAGCTAACTTACTGCATCTGTTCAAATATAACATAATATTTATGATTTTTATGCTATTAAAATAAGAGGGGACCAAAAAAAAACATATGAGAAAAAAATTTTACTGAATAAAAAATGAAAAAACCTGCTGATGTCATAGAAGACATCCAATAGTTTTTTAAAAAATTTTACAGGAGTCAATTATGTTCCAATTTGATTGAAATTTTCATATACAGCACAAAACAAATCGCACAGAAAAAGATCGCACAAAAACAGGTTTGACTGTGTATATAATTTAGATTAAGACATAATCTTTGTAAAAGTTACAAAATTATTTTTTCACTACATTGAAATAGGATTAAATTCTGATGACTAGAAAAATCATCATTTCTACATAGAACATTTGTCAAGTTTTTAATGATTTCACTATCAGATTGAAAGTCATCGGAGAAAGATCATAAATTTTCAATTTTTTTAAGAAAATTGTTTGATTAATGGTTCAAATCCAAATTTTTATTAATTATGTTGCAAATGATATTTAGATGATACTTTTTAGATATATATCATCTGTAATGTTATCATTTGTTATTTTATAATTTGTGCATTTTGTTATTACTATATAAAATGCAAAAAAATTTATGATTAACAAAATATGAAACTCTTATTAAATTCAATATTTATATTATTTATTCTTTTTTTTTACATTTAAGGTTTACTATATCAGTAAAGCAAGTCTGAAGACTGCAAATAAAAATTTCACATCAATAAAGAATGATTATGAAATGAGTTTTACATCAGAAACAACTGTGGTTTCGTGTACAGATAATACTAATTCTATTCCAATGGTACAGTTTCAATTTGTACCTATTGATCAGCTTCAGAATGTAGAAAAGGACAAATTTGTTGGTAAGTTTAATAATTTTTGTGTAAATATCTTTTCATTATCATCAATAGAAAGAAGAATAAAAATATATATTTAAAAAAATGTTTTTCAGCAAAAAAAAAATTCTGTAAAATTGTAACATCAACTGTTAAGTTCAGCTTATTAGCAGTTTTATATATTAAGTTCACAGCTTTAAAATGATTAAGTCTTTTTGAAAAATATATATTTTTTATTACTATTCTAAAAATTGTTGCAATTCAAATTTTCATTCATCAGTACCACAAGTCTGGCTTTTTAAATTAATTTGCACATTTTCCATTAATATTTTCATATACAGTATTGATAAAAATAATTATAAGACTAAAAAGAGATGTTAAATGTGTAAATTTAGTTGGATTGGTCAATTGGAAGAAGTTACAGTAAAAGTAAAATTTTCCTTCAAATGGCTTAAGTTATATGCTGTAAAGGACTCCTTTAATGTTTGACATATTGCTACAAAAATTTATGGATTCTATACTGGAGACTGACAAAAAATTTAGTGAAGGGATAGTTATAAACCTATATATTTTTAAAGTGTATGTCTCCAAATTTATTATCAAGGCTTTTAAAATTTAAGTGAAGGTTTTGTTTTGCACAAATCAGATTAAATAAATTTCAATTACTAGATGATGATAAATATATAAAAGTTTTTTAATATAGTCAATGTAAATTTTGTAATGGAAATTATGAATTTATGATTACATATATTTATAGAATATATGTCTAATCATAAATTTATATTTCTATGAATATGTTGTGTTAGAATTACTAAAAGAAAAAGTTGTTTAGCATAACAAATGAGAAAGTTTGTACTTATGAGAGTAACACCAGACATTATTCAGAAAACTTATCAAGTTTTGTAAATGTGATTGACTGATGACCGACTCATTACTGAGACTTCGTGTTTTGGTTTGTATTATTCTCCAAGAAATGAGTATGTAACTTATAAAATATGAGATTAATGAATTGAATTGTGATATATAATTATTATTTACCATTAACTGACTAATAATATACATTAATATATCAGAGTGAATTCAAAAAGACTTTACGATTTTAAAAGCATATAGAATTTTAATTAGAAGACATACAGAATTGCTTGAGACGTTAATTTATAGCGAAAAAACTACTGCACTACATAAGACAAACTTGATGTATCAAATTCCATCAAGTGATTTCAAAATGATTGCTTTCACTGACACAGAGCAAGCTCCTCTGTGTGTTTTGGTTTAAGGGAAAAAATCCACAACAGCTGTTCAACAGAATTTTCACAACCAATATCATAGGGATCCTCCATGTGATCTAAAATTTAGTTTTGGAATTGAAATTTTGATGAGACAAATTTTGTTTCCTTTGTCATGACAAATCTTGTTGCCTGTCTTTCTAATTTTGTTATGGAACAAATGAGGGTAAGTTTTGCAGTCCTTGAAAATAAATGTGAGTTTAATGAAAACATCTACACCTGAAACTATACTAATTTGCAAAAAATTGCTGATGCAGATAAGGCAGTTTGTCAGGAATTATGTGCATTGGATTGAGGAATACAAAAACATTTTTGACAACATTATCTTAATGATAAAGTGAACACCCACAGCTGCAGGATTTGGGACTTCAAAAATCTATAAGCAACTATAGAGTATATTCACAAGTCCAAAAGTATATATTTTTCCCCTCAGCAAAGATAAAGTATATGATCTTTTTTTTTCCATGAGGGGAATCATTGACAGTATTTTGTATCTGGATATGCTGGAAAATTTTTCCATTCTATAGTTAGTGATGACAAAGAATGACATACTTTCTGCAAGATGGCACACTATCCCACCACTATACTGATGTCCTGTATTTCCTCAATAAACATTTCTCAGATTGGTGGATTGGTTGAATGGGGTCAATAAAGTATGGTAGAAAATTGACAAATATTTTATCACTTATTTGTTGATGTATTTAAAACACTTTAATCCTAATTGGTTGATTTTTCTCACAGCCAGACCAAGTTAGATGACACACAACTTTATTGTAGCAAACTTTTAAAGCATAATTTTACATCATAAGCATTTTATGCTAATATAACTTTTTAGCCCCTCTTCAGTGATGTATTAGAACAGAGAAACAATTTGAAACTCTGTTACACATTTTTCAATTGACTTTTATATCATATGATGTAAAATTGTGCTTTAAAAGTTTGCTACAGTAAAGTCTTGTGTTACTTAGGTTGATTTTTCTCAAAGCCAGATCATTAGGATTAAAGTGTTTTTAAATACATCAACATTATACAGCATCCATGAACACTTTTGTTGTTTAAAAAAAACCCATGCATTTAGTTGTTACAAATATGTTGTCTGTGATAAATCACTAATTGATTAAAGCATCAGATTCATATTTTTCAGCTGTTCTCACTTGAGAATGTACTTACGACATGAGTTGTGTCCAATAGATTTTTGCAATCACTTTCAAGTTTTTTGATGAGAGCTTGGTGTTTTTGATAGTTGATGATTATAATAACACCAAAAATTTTCAACTGGATGGAATTCAGGAACATTGGGCAAGTTAATTTCTTTATTTACAATGTTGATTTTCAGCTTTCTTAACTTGGCTTGTGTCAGAGTGTAGTAATGTTAACTGGATAAGTCACACCAAAAGATGTATGCAGTGTTGTTTTGGGTAATGTTTACATACATAAGGAACAAGCTTTTCAATGCACTCTTGATGTAGGCTTCAGAGTTAAATGGCATTGCTCAATTCTATGAAAATCCCTGACATGTTTTTCATAGAATTCTTCTACCACAATTGCCATTCACATTAATATCTTTTTGGCTAATTTCTCTTTCCAATAGTATTTCTTCATTGGAGGCAATTAAATGTTTTTTTTACAAATTACTTGATTGGATGAGGTATTAATAGGTAATATGACTTGTCATCCATAATGACATCCAGATTAAAGGGTGTGTCTCGTCCTAGGCTGGACAGACACTAACATTGACAATTCCATATAATCTATAAATATATGTAACAATGACAATTTTCTTGATGGTAATCACTTTAATAACTTTCCACAGATCCCATGTTTTCCACTATTTGTTTCATCGTTTTGAAGACTACTTCAAACTTTTCACCTAGTGACCTGTAGCTAAGTTAAACTTTTCCTTTCAGAGCTCACTGTAGTGACTTTCATTGGTTTCTGTCCAATTAGATGGTGGATTGACCCAATGCATGCTTTTTTTTTACATTCCTAAGCCATTTTCTAATCTTTTCAAAGTATTATAAATTTAGCTTTGGGCATATGCTTGAGCAGTAATGGCCAATAATATTGGCTTATTTGGGTTTAATTTGTAAAATGTTTCCAACTTTATTCTGGTAGCTACCTGTTTACTGTCTGCCATTTTGATTTATGTTAATTTAACTTAACTGTTGCCAGATTTATAGCATGTCAAAAATAGAAGACTGTAGACAAAAAAAAGATGTTTATCCTGTAATCTTCCACTCAGAATTGACTTCCAGACACCCAACATTTTATCCAAGTTTTCTTCCCCATACTATATATCATGGCCACCTCATTCCCAGATTTGACACCTCAGTTTTTTTTGAAATTTCATTAAAGATTAGTATTGATTCCACCCTTGCCTGCAAATCTTGCTGATCTCAAAACTCAAATCAACATAACAGTTACCAAAGTGACAACAAATATGCTACTTTGAGTTTGGCAAGAAATTGAATTTAGGTGGAATGTCTGCTGTATCCATCAATTGCACTCATTTCAAACCAAAATGTTAAAACTGGGTTAAAATCTAAAATATATTTTTTTATAGATGTGATTGGTGTCTGTAAGAATGCTTCGGATGTTCAAACAATAACATCCCGAAATACAAATAAAGAATTTAAGAAACGTGATATTCATTTGGTTGATAAAAGTGGAGTAGAAGTGTCTCTCACTCTTTGGGGAACTGATGTAAGTATATAAAAATATTTTTTGATTGCTTCAATAATTTTCAATCAATGTAAAAAAATTGAAATTCTGTACTTATATATTTTAAATCTTATATTACAGGCTGAAAAATTTGTTAGCAGTGATAATCCAATTGTTGCTGTTAAGGGTGTTCGTGTTTCAGATTTTGGAGGTTAGTTTATACAAATATGAAATTATTTTTGATAATATTATGGTAAGCAATATTATTAAAAATAAATTTTTCATGACTACGTTTCAGTTATTTGCAAAATAAATTTTTTGTTTGTTCTTATATTTGGTATTTTTTTACCTTGTATATTAACAAATAAAATCAGACTGCAGTCTGAGTTAAGGGTTAAGTGCAGTGAAATTTACATTGTTTTCTTAAGTATCACTAAGAATTATTGAAAAAAAGATGAAATAATTTTGTGGATAAAAACATCATATTATAATGACAGTTTCTAGTTTTTTTATATTAATATAAATTTTATTACAGATAAATTTTTTCATATAGATGTTACATAAATATAAGTGTCATTTATTAACTTTTAAAAACAACTAATTATTATGTTAAAATGGATGCTGCTGGCAACTTGTCTTGTGTACCCGGCCATTGATACTAAGCCTAAGAACTAATCGTTTTTGAATAACTACTAGTGCAAAGAGTTCGTTTTTGTTATCAACTATTTAACTAGTATCAACAATAACAATATTGATTTGTTTTATGAAACTGTGTCTTGTTCTATAATTTAGACTTGATAAACACTAATGTTGTGTGTTTTTTCTTCAAAGACACTTGGCAAGTTTTCTATCAGATATCTTTATTTATTCTCGTTGATAGATATCTGATAGAAAACTTGCCAAGTGTCTTTGAAGAAAAAACACACAACATTAGTGTGTATCAAGTCTAAATTATAGAACAAGACACGGTTTCATAAAACAAATCAATAAATCAAAGGAAACTAGAAACGGCAAGATTCATCAAATAAAATGCAAAGAAGTCAACATCAGGATTATAAACAAGAAGAAAAAATACAAGGTGAGATAGAAAAACTTTCTATAGACTTAAAGTACTTAAAAGCGCACCTAAATGAACGGACACCCCTTAGAACATTATCTTTACCAAAATCAATAGCAGAAGCTATACCTACAAGAGAAAGAAATTATATTAACTTTAAAATTCTTAGAGCAGCGATAAAATACAAATATATAAAAATTAGAAGATTAAAAAGAACCCTTAAAAAATATGGGAAAAAAACTAGGATAAGATCGCCACAAGATACTATCAACGAGAATGAATAAAGATATCTGATAGAAAACTTGCCAAGTGTCTTTGAAGAAAAAACACACAACATTAGTGTTTATCAAGTCTAATAACAATATTAACAAATATGCAATGTTCTCCACCAAAGCGGGGAAGACCACCAATGAACCATGCCAAACCGGAAATAAAGAAGAACCAACCTTCTTCGTCTAATTCCAGGACGATAATGGACTTTAAATTCAGCTTCGAAAAAAACCTTCATGAAGAATCTATAAGCAATGTGAACCCTAACCTAAATTCATTGCAAATAAGTGCATACAATCCCCCAGGTGAGTCAACTAATTTCGATCAAACTCTGCTTAATAAACTGGATAACCTACCAGACACTTTTACCACAGTGTTATGGAACAAAATATCGGACTTGATTAATACTGCTAATGATAAACTCTTTAGTCAAATGGTTATCATAAAAGAAGAACTTGATATCATCCATGAAAATATCTGTGAAACGAAGGAACACCAGAGAAAAATGGAGGAACAAATAGATAGCCTAAAACAACAAGTAGAAAAACTACAAACTGACAAGGACTGTATCCAATTTAAAATGGACTTGCTAATTAACGATCATTGCTATAACAACATAGTAATGTATAATTACCCAAATCTCAAAACTATTTCTAGAGTAGAAATATACAACAAATAAAGAAAAAATATATAAAGCCGTGGAATTGGCTTATCCCTCAACTGCGTGAGAAAGGACGTCTGGATAAAAGACACATTTTATATGTATTGTCTGTAAGAGAAATATATTTTTTCTTTATTTGTATTTAATCGTCCTGGCTTATTTTAAAAATAGAAATATACAAATTTCTTACTACTTTATTAAATTTGCAAAACAACTCAAGAGGATATTCTAGAGATAGTTCAACTAACTAAAACACCAAATCCAACAATAAGAATTACTCTCAGCAATAACCAAACCAGAGATTGCATTTTCTCCACTTTCATACAGAAAAAACAACAAAACTTATTAGAAGAATGGAATAATACACAAATTTCATCAGACCTAACAAGAAACTCAAGAACTAGATGGAAACACCAACTTTTTTTGATCTGCATAAACAATACCCTCAGGTTAAACTATGTAATGATATTTTAATAATTGACTGTGAAAAATTAACCTACAGCTTAATCTCCGAGAAACTGGTACATGCGGACACTTTTATTCCATTGTCAAGAACAATGAATACAATTAAATGACATATTGATAAGCAAAGCAAAACTCCATCCTACAAAACCATCTCCAGTAACCAATTTCTTACTGTTATTAATTGGAAGTCAGAGCCTTAAATACAAAATTCCTCAAATCGATTCTTTTTACTTCAAACACGAACCCGATATTATCGCTATTGCTGAAACCTGGATAACTTCCAAATTAGTCTACAAGTCAAGCTTTTTTGAGAAATTTACTATAGAGTCAATAACGGCACAAAAACCTATCGGCCCAGGCCGCTTAAGCGGTGGTCTTTGCATACTAATGAAAAAAGGCCTTTGTAAAATAATACAAACAAAAAAAGCTAATAATTTCATCCTGCTTCTCATCCAAATTAATAAGCCTATTCTTGCAAATATCACGAATAACCTAATAACTTTAATGCTTGTTTATAATCTGCCAGACGACTGAACAACTCTGAACGAAATCTCTAAACTAATCGATATTTGGCATTGCGTGACTCCCTACTCCATAGTATTGGGTGACTTCAATGCAAGAATTGCCAATAAAATAGACTCCAAATACGACGGCCCTAATCTACTAATACAAAATATCCGACACTTGAAACATCTAAATAGACCGGGCAAAAATTAATAGAAACTATACTTGCTTACTGAAGAGACAATATCATAAAATAAAATAAACAACCATTCAAACTTCAGCAAAAATTCTTTAATCTTAAGAACGTTTTCAAACGCATTAAGCATTTGAAAACGTTCTTAAGATTAAAGAATTTTTGCTGAAGTTTGAATGGTTGTTTCGTTATTGTTTCTATTAAATAAAATAATCTTAAAATGTATATAATTAATAGCCACATTAAAACAGATATACCTGCAGAATTTACTTGTTTAACCCACGCCAGCAAATCAACAATTGACTATACAATTTGCTCAGAATTATTACTAGATTGCTGCCATGACTTCACTATTATCAACTTTGATATCCGCAATCATCTATCCACAATGGTAAATTTATTATTATTCTCGACAAAAGGTACTGACAACCCTCCAATCAAAAAACAGAGTACAATACAAAACTGCCAGATACGCTAAAGAAATTGATAATCGATTTGGCAACATTCCAACAGCAACAGAAAATAATAGTAAAGAAATATACAAGCTAATGATAAATACAATGAATGAATATATATATACAAGAATAATGGCAAAAGTAAACATCAGAATAGATTTAAACAAAGCTGGTATGACTTTGATTGCCACAAAATGAAAATAGAAAACAGTCTAAATTAAAAATATTCAGATTAAATTCTAACGATATCAACTTCATTAACTACAAGGAAGCTAAACGAGCCTATAACAACTTACTAAAGGCAAAAGAGAAAAATTACTTCAGGAAGCTTAAATTAAACTTAATCGAACGTAATGATGATAAACTATTTTGATCTATGGTAAGAAGATACCATTTTAAATCCAGCTTAAGCGAGATGTCATGAAACAAGTTGTACCTGGGCTTTTCCTCATCTTTTAAAACACATTATAAAATTTTACTACAGGCTCAAATTCAATACCAAATTCCTATATCAAGAAATGGTAAAGCAGAGCAGAAACGAGAACAATAAGCAGCTTTGGCAATATAAAATTTGTAAAATTTTAAATACATTCGGTGTTTCAGATCTACTATTCACAGATGCAATTCAGGATTGGAAATACGGCTACACTCTTTTAATGAACTCTGCTATATCCCAATCAATTAATAAAGACCAGTTTTCATTAAATCAAAGCAACTACCATCCCTGGTATATCAACCTACTCAACATCCCTTCCTCTCAACCATATATGTGGCAACCAATCGATCTAAACTGTAAAACGTCTAGTAATTCAATTACGTCTCAACAAATACTCCCTTTTTATTAATAAAACCTACATAAACTTCTCAAACACTCGTTGCTATTTTTGCCAATCTGAAGATTTTTCTATTCTCCATCTCCTTCAAAATTGACATGCCCTAACCAAATTGCGCAAACAATATGATATTATATGTATATGCAACGGGTGGTTCTCTCCTCGATTTCCAAATTAACATAAACTCTCTTAATAAAAAGGATATATACAAAATCTTTAATTACTTTGTCAAAATTACTGAAAAAATTCTTTGTAATAATTAAATATTTGTGATTCATTGTTCATAAAAATTTTTATGGTTATGTAACCCAAATGTATTACCAAGGTACTTCACATTATGTTGCTAATATTCATAAGTTAAAGTGCTTACTGTTTATACGGTTTTATTAATTTATGATAATTTGTATCTAACATATTATTTTGTAAACTAAAACATTATCCTGTAATTCAAAATATTAACTAACATTTGGTTTATATGTATTACCCCCTAAAACAGGGAAAACTTCCCTTTGAAAATAAATATTGATTGATTATGTTAAAACATAATAATTAGTTGTTTGGACAATTGGACAGGTTACTTGATCTATGATTTATGAGAGAGCTATTATAAAAGGACAATGCATTTACATTTTATTTTTTTAAATAAGATTATTTATTGTTAGATTTTTAATACATAAAATTAAAAGTAATGTTTTTTGTTAGTAACTGTATACATTCAAGCATTATAGTTTACAAAAGAATGTCAATAATTAAAAATTTTTAAAATTTGTCAGATGATCTTTCTTTATATTATTTAATGTTATCAATAATAATAATAATGTTATTAAATTTATCAAAATTGCCAAATTATTTGTTTTAATCTAGAAAATCATCCAGTTTCCACATTTAATTTTTTATTTTCTTAAGATGATTGATATAATTTTTCCACCACTAAAATATTTTTATTATTCATTTGCAAGCCAGTTAATTCTCTTTATCAAACATAAATTTTTTTCTTGCCTGTAGTATTCTTTCCTCTGACTCCATATTTGATTGATAAAATTCACTTCAGTTATGTAAATGTCTTTGAGAAACTCATCTTCAGATCAATACAAACATGAAATTTTCAAATTATTCAACATCAATCAAACAGTAAAAAGTTCAAAAATCTCATTAGACCAGTATAATGAGATTTTGAATTTAATGGTCTTCACCAATTTTATTAATTTATACTCCATTGTCAAGTATGCATATTAGAGTAACAATCTACTGGAAACTTGATTCTAAGAATGCTCTTTAACATAAAGAACATTATTTATTTTGCACCATTTATTTATCAAATAAATTTGGGGCACCTTAAAATGTTCTAAAATATTGTTTGATAAATAAATTTGAAAATTTAAGTTGGCATTTGATATGAAGATGAGAACACTTTCAAACATTTATCTACAGAAAGGACTTCTGTAAATTAATGCATTTGTATTCTACTATCATATTAACAAAACTCTAAAGCATTAGCCAATATTTAGGGGTTAGAAATCTTTTAGAAGATTTTCTGTAATGCACTAATGATTGAAAAATTTATTTGGATGATTGCAAGTATAGTATTTAAACATAATTCTTCATATAATAAAAAATAATTTCAGTCTTTTTTTTTATTCTTGACCAAAACCAGTCATTCTTGTATGTCTGGTTTTGGTAAATTTTGTAAACATTTGTGTTGACTAAACTTTTATTTCTCAGCCTTTTGCTGCTTTTATTGCTCTGCTGAGACCTCTGCATGCTTATTTGTGAGTCTAGAGCTTTGCTCGGGCAGATTTGTTCATCTGGGATCTTTCTGAGATCTGGTAATATCTCAATTTTTTTTAGAGATGTGCTATTTTTCTTTAAAAAGATTGGACTTCTGAAATAATTCATCATGCACTTTTAGGTCAAAGCGTTTTGGTTCTCTATCAGTACCCTATCAGTATTTTTGTATAATCCTTTGTGTAGGATTCTAAGACTGGTTTTAGGAAATTCATTGCTCATATTAATCAGAAAATGTATAGATCCTAATTAATTGTGTAAAAACCATGTAACTTTAGTAATCTGTTTTTAATAGTCCAGCTTATTATACACACTTCTCTAACTGCAATTACAAATAACTAAATCTTCAAAAACCTATAAAATGCAGTCTTTTTATTAACTCATCTAATGACTTTTACTGAACGAAGCCTATTCTTTAGGTTTCATTCAAAACCTAAAGAATAGGCTTCGTTCAATAAAAGTCATTAGATTACTAAAGTTACATGGTTCTACACAATTAATTAGGATCTTTACATTTTCTGATTAATATGAACAATGAATTTCAGTAAAAATTGGAATTTTTCAATTTTCCTGAAGAAGGTCTATTAACTGACCAAAAACATTAGATGAGGTAATAAAAAGACTGCATTTTGAAGGTTTAGTTTTTTCAGCTTATTATGTATATAAGAGTAATTATATATATGTTACAGTAAAAACCCATTTTTAGTGAAAATGCATTTTAACTAGTTGAAACTAGTTTTTACTGGATGTCATTGTTATAACCCATTTTGTCTTGTTAAAACTAGAATTTACTGCTGTACATGTTTTGATTTTAGATAAAACTAAAACCAAACATTAACTTTTTAACTTTTAACATTAGTTAAAACTAATTTTAGCTACATAAATATGTTTGGGGGAAATAAATAAAGTGACGATTGGGATTAAAACATTTGTATTATTTAATACGATATTTATTGAAAATATTGGTCACACATCTGTGTTATTAACATTAATTAACCCTTTGTCCCCGAAGGCACCCATCGATCAGTATCCTGGCTTTTTAAGCAAAACTTTGAGGGTACCGATTCATCATTACTTTGGTAAATATCGATTTTTGTAAAATTTATTAACAACAGATATAATCTCATTCGACATGAAGTGAATAAAGTATAATAACTCATTATATTAGACTCTTAAAGAAAACCAGCTACGAGTTGCGTTGAGATTAGGAAAAGACACGCAGACGAACGTTATCGGAAATTTATAGGTCTACAATTTCTTCAAATTACAGCCCAAATACGTAAAATTTTGATTTCAAACAAATGTTTGATATAATGTGCGATAATTTCACAATGACATACATGCATAAGTGTTATATCAAATTGTACAAAACAATATTCTATGTTTTCTGTCTCAGTGCCAGCAAACAACTATGTAACTACACAATGTTAATTTTCACAAAATGTTACAAATTATCAAGTTTGTGTGTCAGTTCTGATATATATTATTTTTTTTCTTATAAATTTTTCTAATAAAATGCATTGAAAAATATCGTATTTAAAACTAAAGATATTAATAAATGTAAGTGATTTTTTTCATATAGATATAATGGTAATTTGATTTTTGGTGAACTTTTAAAATAATATCGCCTGACTGACCTATATTGCCTTAGGAGGGATCGCAAAATAAACGTAAACAAGATGTCGGGGGAAAAGGGTTAAAGCGATACGAAATTCATCATACACTATAGGAACATGTTAGCTGAACGACCTTGGTCGAAACAGTTTTTACTAAGCCATTTTGTTAAAACCCGTTTTGTCTAGTTAAAACTAGTTTTAACTCAAATTCATTTTTGACTAGCAGTAAATTCTAGTTTTAACAATGACATCCAGTAAAAACTAGTTTCAACTAGTTAAAACGCGTTTTCACTGTAACATATACAGTAGTATATTTTTATAAAATAAAAATAATTTTTTTTATGCAGTTAGAAATAAATTTTTTGTATTATTGATATTTTGAAAATAAAATTGCATTCATTACTGCATAATAATTAGCTAAATTATTTAAATGTATTTAAATAAATAGATAAGATCTACAAAATAATTTATTAGTGTGTTAATATAGTGTAAGGAATTTTGAAAAATAAAATCTATTGTTTGATTTATTTGATTCCAAATTTAGGAAAATCATTATCCATGATAAATTCAAGTTTACTACAAATTAATCCAGATATTCGAGAGGCTCATATTTTGAGAGGATGGTATGATAGAGAAGGTGCTCACATTACTACACAGTCCCTGTCTAATCAGACTTCTGGATCAATGGGTATGCATAGATGAAAACATATTCAAATGAGTAATAATAAAAGTTATAAATTGTTTTTGTTGATTTTTGGATTTAGGTGGAACATGGAAAACATTTGCTCAAGCAAAAGCTGAAATGTTGGGTAGTAATGATAAACCTGAATATTATATTACTAAAGCAACTATTGTTATGGTGAAACAAGACAAGTGTATGTACATGGTAAGAATTTTTATTAAATTGCTTATTTTAAACTATTAAATGAAATTAATTTATTTTCATCAACTTTTTAATTCTAGGCATGTCCTGGAGATCAATGTAATAAACAAGTTATTGATATGAATAATGGTTTATATCGATGTGAAAAATGCAGTAGAGAATATACCAGTTTCAAGTGGAGACTGTTACTTTCTGTAAGTTATTTTTGCTATATTCAAAGGAACTGGATAATTTTTCTATAAGTAAATTCTCATGGCAATAGTTTGTTTTTGGAAAAATTTGGTAAAACTTATTTTATAGTTAATTTTTCAAATATAAGAAATTTGCTTTATATTATATTATTTTATTTTAGCTTTACAGTTTTTATATGTATTCTGAATGTTATTTTTACATAACAAATTTGCTTTTTTAAAGTACTGTTTTTAAAATTTTTTATTTTAAAAATAACAAATGCATATATTTTTAAATTGTAATGTGATTTTATCAATCTTGTGACATCGCATAAGCAATAGTCTTTCTAACCATTTGCCATAACTTCAATTTTTTAAAATCTACATTATTTTACCAACACCTTTATTCATCAAAACATACAAAACCTTTAGAACAATCTGTTTAACTCTAAATGCAATAAATATGAATTTATTCATGATCGAGATATTTTTTGAAAACTCTCAAAACAAGATTTCAATTACCTTTTTTTCGGTTCTCGAGAATTTCTATTTATATTTGAGAAATTTATAAATATAAATTTGTTTTGGCTAAATATTTGTTTTAATTTTTTTACTTTTACAATGACTTTTCTTTCTTTGTTATCTTGATTTAAAAAATCTTTTAATAAAAAATTGAGTTTTATTTTTGACAAACAATTCTTTCAGTTATTTATTTTCAAACATCAAAAACTTTCAAATCTTGGAAATCAAAAACTGTCAAAAATGACCACCACTAATTATGACAAATTTTTAAAATAAGGAAAAAATGCTGTCTGATTTTCTGAGTTAGATAATTTGCAATTCATCAGATGGTTTCTTATATAAACTATTATCATCTACTAGCACCTCATACAATTTAATTTTTTGTCCAAATGTATTTATCCTTTTATTAGTTTTAAAATAAAGAATACTGATGATCAGTGTCATAAGAAAAAAGAATTTTTCTGTATTCAAATGTTATAACTACTACAATGTAATATCTGTTATTATTTTGGAAAGAATGTAATGGATTCACTTGAATGATTTTCATAACCAAATGATCATTTAAATCGAAATTCTTGAAATTTCTCTGCTATTTAATCTTGTGATGCAATTGCTACATTTTTTTTCATTAAGCATAAGTGTAAAAGTATTAATAATATTTATATTGAAATTTTGAAAACTTTTATATATTTAATACAATTATAAATAACTGACAGCTTTTTTAAAGCATACTTAATAATCATTGAGTTATTTAGATTGTCTTGATTTTCCATTGAATTAAGCATTGGTTTTTTACAACACATGGTAGTAAAGTATATGACAGTATGGTGTTTTTAAGTGGGACTAAATCATCCTCAGTCATGGGGAAAAAAGCAAATTTTTGATGAGATATTTTAACGAAAGGAATTATCCTTATAACCTATTAATCGTTAAGAAAAATTACTGTCCAAAACATACAATAAAGAGTCAAATGAGAATTGTAGAGAATCATTCAGAATATTTTTAAATAACTCCATTACCAATATAATAAATTTGAACATTATACATTTATTTGAACAGGTGTGAAAATCCAACATGCTTATATTTTTACATTTAATGCTTGTCAAGAATTTTTTGGTTGGTTTATATAGAAATATGTAGTTACAGTATGTAGCTTAAAAAAAATGCTTTTTTTTTTTGTTTCAGGTAATCATAAATCTGTTGACACAATTACTTCATACTATAAAATGAATTTTCTTTTTCAATAACTAATGTCTTTGATTAAAATTTTAAGGCTGCATGCAAAGCCAATCTCTGGCAATTGGCAATGAAAAATGAATGCTTTTCTTCTACAAAAAATCCTTTTCCAAAAAATTATTGAAAATGAAAGTAGCTAGAACTGAAGTCTTTTATGTTTAATAGAATCTTTGTCAATTCTATGTTTAGAATTTTGGAAAAATTAATCCATTTTTTCAGAATTTTGAAAAAATGGAATTTATTATTATTTTTTTTAATACGAGAAAATCGTTAAAATTTATTGTTATCTGCCTTAAGTAAATTACATATTAATATTTGTAATTATGAATAGTGAAAAGGCTAATTAATTCAGACTATATTTTTTTTTTCTTATTGTGTGTCAAGGAATTTAAATTAGACTGTGCTCAAGATTGAGAAGTACATAATTGCAATTAATGATGATTACATTGTTTATAATGTTTTTAAGTAAAAGTGGTAACTAATCATCTACATATTTGCAGGTTAATCTTGCTGATTTTTCAGAAAATCAATGGGTAACTTGTTTTCAAGAAGTAGCAGAAAACATACTTGGAAGTACATCTGAAGAATTAGGAGCTTTAAAAGAAACAGTAAGTGTGTATTTTCTGGTAAGATTTGAACTGCTTTTGTAATAACTGTCAAATTAAATCAAATCTTGTAATTAATACAGGTCATAACTAAATATAATAGACAACTCACAAAAAATAGGTGATAAATAAAATTATGAAATAATCTGAATAATTACAATTGAAATCAAGCTAGATGTAAATAGCTGGAGTAATTTATTCTATTGAAATGTTTTCAGTTCAATTCAGTTTTTGGTTGTTTTTTTTGTTGAACTGAAATTCTTTTGGGAACAAAAAAATAAAAGCCATTGCTACAAGAGAAAATGTTTTGATAAACATGTTTGAGCCATAATTATCATTATTACTACAGAAATTTTATATTTGTTACATTAATCATCATTGACTATTATATTATATAAATGTCTACTATATTTCATAATTAAAGATTCGTCTAAGGAATTGACATGCCATAAAATATTCATTTCTCTCCACTCTCACAAGGATCTATATCCTTGTGTGAGGGTATAATGATGATAATAGTTTGAGCTTTAAACAGAGAGAGAGTTCAGGATATGTGACCGTAACATTTCTCTCCATTCATTTTTAATTGAGCATGTAAATTTGTTTTCCAAAAAAATTCCTGAACTATATCAGCAGCATTAAATTTCTAAACAACTTATTAACCAGAAACATTTACCTGAAATTTTAAATTTTGTTAGAAGTTAATATTGTTATATTTGTTGCAGGATGAAGAAAAATTTAAGGAAGTGATAACAAGTGCAAATTTTAAATCGTTCATTTTTCGTCTGCGTACAAAATTGGAAACTTTTAATGTAAGTATGTTTAAACAATCGGCATCCATATTTCTAGCTTTCTAAATTGTGTAAATGATTTACAGGAAGAAACAAGATTCAAAACAACAGTGATGCAAGCAACACCTGTTAACTGTCTAGAATATGCCTCTAAATTGCTTTCAGATATTAAGCAAATGGAACTTGTTTTGTAAAAAATTTTATAGAAATGTTTATTTGCTAGACATTGAAGCGATTCCATTGTTATTTTTCTTTTGAATATTTACACTAAATATACTAAGTACGTCATTTGCAAATAAGAATATCAAAGCATTTTTTTCATGTCTGTTTAATAATTTGTTTTCAAATCATCTGCCAGAAATCTGTACAAATAGGCATCTACATTATCGTGATTGGTCGCCCAAGTCGTCTACAGCATCTTCGTCAATCTGAAAAAAAATATTTAAGTTAATTATCAATTACTGTATAAACTATGTATATTACAAATAAAGATTCTAAATATGATTCTTTCAAATGTTTTGGAAAGCCTGAATTTCTTTATAAAATTATATATACTTTTCCACTGTTAGCATGTATTTAAAATCTTGTTTAAATTTATTACTGATCTATGATTGTTTAATCCACTAAATCAGCTTGTTGAATAATTCATAAACATTCAAATGATTTGCATATATTGCAGTGAGATTCCAAAGTTTCTTATAATATCAATCCAATTTATTTTTTGCTTCAAAAACTTCAAAAGAAATTCTATCAAAGGTTCAAGAGGCATACAATACAGATGTTTTCCATTTAGATAGGCTAGAGTTATTGATTTGATTAGATTCATCTAAGCACTTTAAATCCTGTGAACATGTGTCCCATAAATACAAAATTAACTTAACAAGTATATACAAAGAATGATGATGGCATATCATTGCATGTAGTAAAACCTGCTTAATGAGAAATCACTTTGGGACTCAATAGCAGAAATTTGGGTTGTTTGTTAAATTATTATTAACATTTGTGATTGCATGCTATCAGGATTTAAGTCACATGTTAAAACTGACTGCTTAAGAAGCTTTACCTATTTACCCGAAGAAAATTAATTTTAAAGGTGTATATGGTCAAATAGAGTTTGGTTAATAATGTTAATTTTGATAAGTACACTTTGTGTATTTGTAATAATACAATCCTAACATTAACAAAAACATCTGAGACTAGAAACTCTCTCGTCAAGCATGTCACATGGTCACTCATTCAAAATCGATAAAACATTTATTCTATAGATAATATTTCCGCAAAAATAAGTAGCCTATACTTTCCGTCAGAACATAAATATAATAATTTCATCTGGATTGGTCAAAAATTACAGTAGTTATAAGGAATGAACACACACTCACGGATGATGACTTTTTTACATTAATAATCAGTAATGAAAAAAATTGCACATCGTAAAAAATTGAGGCAAATTTTTTTTTTGGTAAAGATTAAGCTTAGTGTTTCAAAGCAGTATCCACAAGAGTTTTACCTGTATTAATGTTTTTTACATTTTGCTTCGAAGTGCCAAGCTTGTCCTTACCAAAGAAAAATTCTTAAGAAGAAACATTTGACTTCATCCAAATTCTTATAATAATTTTTTACATCTTAAATGGGTTTTTTTTTATTTGGATATTAATTGATTTTTGGTTAATGATTGTGTTATTACATCAAGCAACACAATGACATGCAATTTGGTAGGTGCTCGACGACGGCCATTGACCGAATGCTTTCAATACGTCATTTAGTAAAATTGTTATAGAAAGTTTTAATTGGAATAAATCAGAGCTTTTGTTTTTCTGGATAAAATTATGAATAAAAATCATTCATTTTGATGCAATCTTATCCTTACAAAACATAAAATTAAGGTATAGAAGTAAAATAGCTTATGGGGAACCCCCATAAACTAACTTTGACCTATCGACCCAGAAGTTTTGCCACTACCTCACCAATAATGAGAGGGGCTTAGGTTTTTTTATAAAGGGGTTGCCAAAAGCTCAAAGCTTAACATTTTTCATACTAAGAAAGTATCCTTCAAACTAGATATTCAGACATACTAGATGTTTGAGGCAAAGAAATTGACCCCCAAAAATTGCAATTCTGATTCTTGTATGTCAGTGAGTGACTTTTTCACTTGGCAGAGAGTCACTGCCATAACTCTTCATAAGCAGAGTATTTAAAATTGATATTGTTTCAGTATTATATTAAGAGCCTTGTGTCTACAATATATTGAAATGTCTTGCATTAAATTGAAGATAAACTTTCAATTATATATAAGCTGTCTTGAAAGTATAAAAATATTTTAACTACACAATAAAAGTAATATAATTGTTACCTCTGGCCATTGCTCAGTTATTATATCAAGAAGGTCATCTTTAACATCTCCTTGAATTACAATTTCATCATCACCAGTAACAGATGATCCACAGGAAAACTTGTGAGAGAAAAATTTGCTAGCATCTTTCAAATCAACATCTAAAATAAAAAATTTATGAAATTAAATTTCTAGTAATTGAATAATATATACTTTGGACATACAAATGAAAGTAGGACTTAAATATTATTGCTCTGCAAGTTGTTCAAAGGATGTTATTTGTACTAAGAATCTAAACATAAATACAAATTTACAATTGATTTTAATATATTGCAAGATTTGTCATTTTGTGTAAATACAGTAGAGAACCAAAAATCGGAATCAATTGGAGACTGGGGTTGTTCAGATTAGTGATTTGTTCCGATTACCGATTATGTACGAATAAATATATTAACCTGTCCGATGTTCAAATTTTTCTCCGCTGCGTGTCGCTTCGTGTTAAATTTTTCTCCGTTGCATGTCGCTTTGTGTTGAATTTTCGTCGATTTTAAGCCTAACGAAAATTTTTATAAAATTATTATCGATTATTATATAATTATATAATAATCGAGGCTATCGTATCGTTAAAAATTATTTCTGCATTTTGTACAAACAAAATAAATATATTGAAGAATATAAAAACATGAAAATTATACTTTAGAAGAAGTAAATTTAGTATCAAAAACGTTCGATTCAGCACGACACAGTCCGACTGAAAATCGTTCCGATTACCGGCGATTCCGATTAACGAGTCTCTACTGTATATACACAGAGCAATTACTTATTGTGATGAAGTCACAATACCGAGCTGCAATTTTTAATCATATTCTTAATTTAAAATATGTGCTCTCCACCTCAAATTATTAGTAGTGGCTTGCCCCTGTACATCATACTTTTCCATTAACAATAGAATCTTGCCAGTCATCTAACACCTTTTAGGGAAAATTTTTGAATTGAAATAATATGACTGCGTTTGTACTGGAAGTTTGTATATAATTAATTGGGGCCTCCTGCCCCTGAGGTTTCTATGTCTTTTATCTATCTAACCCTGTTCTCTAGATTAAGGAAGGACAGATGACGGTGGGAATTTACAGGTCTACAGTTTTTAAAATTACAGCCCAATGAATAATCAAGAAGTTTCTAGATGTGCAAGACAAAACTAGTAAAAATTCATGCTTCCAAACTAGAACTAGCCACTGTAGTTAATGTAATGAAGTAAATAATACATCTTTAATCTGACCATGGAACACATGTCAGATACATTTGCCAAGATCACTTAATCAGAAGCTTACTAAACATAAAGCTTTTAGATCCTGTCTTTTTGATACTGTTCTTATTTGACTGACTCAGTTTCTCAGAATTGTCTATCACCCTCTCCATGTAGAAAAATATGAATAGTTACCAATGCATGTTTAAACAACAGGGTCGGGGATTCTTTCCCCCTGCCTGGCAATATCACTAAGTTTAGTGGTGGCTTTATTTGTCAGTAGTTCATATTGCTATGAAAAGTATAATAGTATTACATAGGCAAATGGGATCATCGATAAGTTATCTAATGATGAAGCTATAAAAATAAACTGCAAATGTTTTACCTGTACATCAACTTACTAGCAAAGAATGCTAAGTGTTGCCCAGAAACTCAGGAAGGAGGTTGAATTGTTCTCATTATAAGGTAGTGTATGTTTCTCTCAGGGTGGCAAAGAGTAACTATGCAAAATTTGGTGCAAATCAGTCGAAAAATTTGGCAATTTGTGAGGAATGAGGTCTGAGTTTTAAAGTAGCATATATTTTTGCAGGATTGTAGAGATAACTGGGCTGCACTATAGGATTATTCCTTATGGAATTTCGAGACTGAGTATATATTTGAACTCGGAACAGATATGAGTTCAAAGGTACCCTACTTTTGGACTGGAGACGAAAAATAAGAAAGTTATCATATTTACAATTTCTTGCCTTTCACAATGCATTCTACGCCATTTTAGAGTTTTCCACTAGGTGGCGTTCGACTGTTTGCACTCCTGATGGACCTCCTGGAGGGGGCTGCCGAGTGTTTAACATCACTAGTTATTAATTCACAGTAGTTCTTGAATAAAAGAAAAAAAAGGAAGTGGCATTCGACTGTTCATGCAATTTATTGCCTTTCAGAATGCTTTTTTTAATGGTTTGCAGACTTTATCACAAGATAGCAGCACTAGCAACTACGGTGCTGTCTGCATAATAGCATTAAATAAGTATGATAACTTTCTTATTTTTCATCTTTAGTGCAAAAGTAGGGTATTGTTGAACTCGTCTCGGTCCTGAGTTCAGTTATATACTCAAAATCCCGAAATTCCATAGGAAATAATCTATAGTATATCCGATAACTGTTCAAAATTTGTCCAGATTGCTAAAACATTTGGGAGTTTGGTGGTAGGGGATGAAATCAGAAAGAAGTGAGGGGTCCGAGTTTTATGGTAGTTCATGTTTCCCGTAGGGTACAAGAGAGATATTTGTGGCATCTATGTTTGCATCCTGGTTTAGAATAGATGTATTTTGCAACAACTGTGACTCCATTAGGCATTTTATCCTCAATAAGGTTCACTCACACATGTGGACTAATCCCATAATAATGATATGGTAGGATTAATACTAAAACAACAAATGCAAAAAATTATTACTATATAATAATAATACTTTTGTAAGTAGGAATAATATAGGCCTACTTACAAAAGTCTAGTTTCATAAAAAGGAAGTAAATTCACTCCTTATAATTTATCTGATAACATAAGAATATTCTTATCAGAAATAAATGACAAAGACAATATAAATAAAGCATTTACACAACTACCCAGACTGCACAAATCAAAACCAAAACCAAACAAGTAAGACGGCAAGGCCGTATTTGGGACAAGACTATGTCTCAGAGACTCACTACTAAGCGGGATCACTTCGACGCTCGCAGAGGGTTTTGTTCTCATTCTCCAATCATCTTTGGTATTGCTGGTTTTGAGCGCAATCATTCAAACTTCGCCAGCCACAGCCACAACCATGAGGTCATCCAAGATGTATTTTCAGTGAAATTAATCTATCTAATGTTGAAATTTCTCTCTGTTGCATGATACCCCAGATTGAATTTTTCTCAATGCAAAAATTTCCCGTTTTTGAAATAAAATAATGGTGGCTATTGTATTGTTCGAAATTATTTTTTTATTTTGCACAAATGAAATATATATATATACATACATATATAAAAAGAAATAATAATTATATTTCGGAAGTTAGTTTTAATATAAAATTATAAAGATGCACATCTAGTTTCAAAAATGTTCCGATGATGAAACAAGATATATCCGGTCAAATTGGTCAAGGTTAGTACGTGGCAACCAGAAATATGTGGGGAATAACATGGGACAGGTAAATGGATTTTTTCAAAGATTCGTTTGTCAAAATTCGATCTAGCAACATTTGCTTTTTGAACTTCCCAATGCACGTGTTTGTCAAAATTCAATTTCACAATATTCGTATTTCCAACTTCTCAACCAGCAACGCATGTGCAAATCTCGCACTACTGCCTGTTTGTAGAGAGTGTTGCCATTTTGTATTTTATTTCGTTTTGGTTCTCGGTCTTCTGACTACCTACAAGTCTGGTTTTTTATGCGTGCATGATTTGGGCACCTAATATCTGTGCCACATTTCAACTCCTGACATGTATTCTTTCATACCTCTAAGCTGGTAACACATCAGGCAGTACAATTTTATAAACAAGACATAGTCTTGTCAAAAAATAAGATAATAGGCACAAGAAGTTTACAAAGGCCCATCAGATAGTGAAGGGAACTGACCTTGAATGGAGTAGACACATGATGCAAGAGAAATGCTGCAGTAAGAACAATTTTCGTGCATTTTCCCTTCTTAATATGAAAATAATATAAGCCTATGTCCATCTGAAAGGAATAAGCTTTTTGATAGAGAAAGAATTTTAAAAATCAGTTCTGAGATTACTTCTAGCAAACAAAAAAACATTGTTGCTTTATATATAGTATAGATATAGGTATTTTGTAAAGGCTACAAAACCGAATAGTTGTTTATGTACTTTATGAACAATATTCCTTTTATCTGATAACTTAAAATATAAGATGTTTATGAATTTCTGGATTGATTATTGCATTTTGAAATATGATTTTGTACATTTGATGCTAAAATAATAGTATTTTCCATTGAAGGCTAAATTCCTTGCAAATAGCATTTTAAGTGAAGTCAACTTTTCTGGACTTAATAATCATATACATGAAACATTCATTATTACATATAAGAACAAGCAATTATTTGTCGAGCAGCAATTTTTAAATCTATTTAATTTAAAATATGTGCCCTCCACTTCAAATTAGTCGTGTCTTGCCCCTGTACATCATACTTTTCCTGTTAGCAATACAGTTGTGCCAGTCATCCATCTAACTCATTTAGGAGAAATCTTTTGAATTGAAATAACATGACTTCCAGTGAAAACTGGAAGTTCTCGTATTGTTAATTGGGGCCTCCTACCCGAGCTTTCCATATCTGGTCTCGACTTTCATCTACCTAACTGTATTCTCGAGATTAAGAAAGGATGACAGTCATATAGCCAAGCAGTCGGAGACAGCAGTGGAAATTTATAGGTCTACAGTTTTTTAAAATTGCAAACAAATAGTAAAAGCACATTTAATTATCATTTTTTCTTTTAAGAAAATTTCTTTGAACAAAACACAATGCATACTTTGGAATTGAAAGATACCATTCTTACCATATGGATTTTATTTTACAGATCAATAGTCATAGCTGATTAACAATCAGTTATGACTATTGACCTACTACAGAAACATTATGTAAGATGTTCACAACATATTTTGTATGCATTATAGTGCTGTTCATTCAGTCGAAGAGAAAAAAAGATGCGCTTTGCTCCAGACAATATATCTTTTCATGCTGTATATGGCATTGTTATAAAGTTTAGCTTTTTCACATTCTTTACACATATTGTGATTTTGTTCTAATAATTTTTTCATTTGTTTAATTCATCAAAAGAGTCAGTCAAGGAGGATGGCAATCTTTTTGCTGCAGGTAAAATCATTTGTAAAAAAATTGAATTTATTTATTGTGAAAAGTCCCAGATTGACTTGAATATCCGTCAAGCATAAAAGAAACTTTAAAAAAACTTACCAAATGTCTTAAGGCCCGTGACAACAGTTACAAATTTCTTTTTACCACGGGATGATCGAAACATGCAAACTTTCTTTTCCTTTTCTACTTTCTTTTTTGTTTTTACTACTCCCTTTCCACCCCTTTTTTGCCTTTTCTTTTCCTCTTCACCAGAACCAGTTGTTGGTTGGCCTTCTAATCAAAAATTTATCATATCTTAAAATACTTATGTCTAATTAAAGAACAAAAAATATATATATGTATATTATATTCACCAAGTTTAAGTCTCCTTTCAAATTCATCTGGAAGATTTTTTTGAAGCCATAATTTACATTTTTCATATCCAGGATAATATTCACAATACTAGAAATAATTTAATAATTTAATAATTGAATTTAAAAAGAAATTAAAAAGAAAAAAAAAAATTTACCTCTAATGGCATAGTGCATTCTGAAATTCAAGAACAATTTGTTATAAAATTAAAGTTAACATTAAAATGGATGATTTGTTTAATACAGTTTATCTCTAAACTCACCTCCACAATATAGTACTTGAATTGGATAATTAACACCTGGTTGAGGGCCTATTGGCAATCCTGAGTTGGGTATTTCACTGTCTGTTGGAGTGACATCATCATTATCAGACATAACAGCTAAAAAGAAAATGTTTTTATGAGAAAGTCTTAAAATTTATTATTAACAAATATATTTCATTGCTAATCAGTATGATATTCTTAACTTATAATATTTATATAATAAAAGATTAAAGAAAATTTTTTACATTTCTAATGGATATTATTATATACAAGCAGTCTATATTTCCCATTTCTTTTGAAGATATTCACATATTTTCAAATGGATTTTATTATTATTATTTTATAAATAGTTTTGCAAGTGATTTCAAAGGCATAATGCATATAAATCTGTTATTATTGAAAAAAGCCAATTAAAATTTGATACTAATACTAACTGAAAACCTTTTTATTAAAATAAAAAGTTTTTTCAGTTTATATATTGAAATTTAATTAATACTAATTGAGTTTTTTACTCTATTTCACTAAATAAAAATAACAGAAAATTACAACTTTTAATAAATTATTGCCTTGCAATTTTCTTTAAAAGCGCACACAAGTATTCTGATAATAAAATACATTTTATAATATTAAAAACAAAAAAAAACTGAAATTTATCCAAAAGTATCATAAAAGAGTATTATGTATTATTCAAACCTTTAGAATATTTTCTTTTATGAAATTATAACATTTATTTATTTTGAATATTTTAAATCATTAACTACTATAACTAATTATTCGAATTCTTCTAACATATCTCTGAAGATGACTGGAAATTTAAAGTGCAAAAGGTTATTAAGTATTGAAAAATTTATCAATATTGCTTATTTACAGAGATAAAATATAAAAAGAAGCATAGAAAACCAATACTAATCAATTTTACAAACAATATTTTTGAAATATAATATACATAATAACATGTTTAAACAGAAACAATTCTTCAGAATGGCATGATTTTCTATGTTAAAAATTATTCTATAAGCCAAAACCTATCCAATGTGGAAATGGAGGAGTAACCTGAAATAGTAGAAAATTAAGATTCTACTTGTAGTCAAACAAGTACCGTATTTTACGGAGTATAAGACGCACTTTTTTCTTCGAAAAATTGCTTCCAAAATTCAGGTGCGTCTTATAGTCCATAGCGTCTTATAGGTATTCTTTTTAAAAAATTGCTTAAAAATTAAGGTGCGTCTTATAGTCCGTAAAATACGGTAAATTCATTTCCAAGAACAACAATCACTACAGAACAAACTATTCTGAAAATAATTTTGAACCCTGTCATGAAATGAAGGTCACACGACAAGGGACATACAACACAAGATCTTTGTTGGAATTAACCGGCAGCAGCATCAAATACTTTTAAGAACGAGAACTTTACTCTCAAATTTGTTTGATTCTTGAATGTTTTTGAAAACACGTAATGAATGCAATTCACGAAGACAATGAGAATAAGATAACACAGTGTTGCCAATTTGCATTGTACAGGGTATGATAATTAGTGACCGACTAGTTCCAAATATTCAAAAATAAGTTGATTAATATATACATAATTACAGAGATTGAGGTAAACAACTATAATATTAAAATTCTTTCTGAAGACAGGTCACAGGATAACTTGGTCTCTGTATCACTATAATGTGATTAGAATTTCTGACCGAGTGCAAAACACTAGTTTTTGGTATTCTTTCAATTCAATTCTTTATTGTATGAATCTTAGTATGTTACAAGGGGTTAATATGATAGCATGGTATCTCACAATAAAACACAATAATAATCATTTTTTTTACATATTATGTAGATTTGAAATTAGTACAATTTAACAAATTATTTAAATATAGCTTAGTACAGGATAACACAAAATAAAATATACTAAAATAATCATTTTTTGAAAAAATGGAATAAATTACAGGTACTCCTCACTTTACGACAGAGTTCCGTTCCGACAACTACGTCATTAAGCAAATCGGTCGATAAGTGAGGAGCTTACACTGGGAATATAGGATCGTTGTAAAATTATACAAATTATGCAACAAACTTCAAATTTATTCATAAAAAGACTATTATAGTACACTATTAGCCTATTATAGTTCTATAAGACTATTATAGTACACTTAGTGCACATCACCATTCACTACTGACCAATACTCAAGCTGAGAAAGGGGATTCCCCGAATTGCAGGTCAAAACTCGATTGGTTGTAAGTACGAGTGGTTGTTAAGCAGATAGGTTGTAAAGTGAGGAGTACTTATAGTTATATCTTTCCAGGATTTAAATTTTGTCAAATATTTTTTCCTAGTTGTTTCAAATTTGATACAGTGAAAGAACACATGTTCCCAAGTTTCATATGTTTGCAAACTACAGCTACTGCAAATTCTCTCAGATCTATACACACACACTGTATTTACTCACATATAAGACAAGATTTTTATTCATTTATCACAGCTTCAAATTCCTAGGTGTGAGCAAAAGGTTCTTTGTGTTTTTGCAAATAATTTTTGTGAACAGTGTACAGTGGTGCCTCATATAACGTACTTAATCCGTTCCAGGTGCACGTCCGTTAAGTGAAACGTCCGTTATACGAAACGCGTTTTCCCGTAGAAATACATGTTAAAACATCTAATTCGTTCTGCAGCATAAAAAATGAACATGGGGTGCGTTCTTTTATTCCTCCGCGTAACTCTGCGCGAGCGACATCCGTTTAAAAATTCCTGCGGAACGCGTTCCTAAATTCCAGTGGGAGTGCACGCCGCCGAATGGCAAAAACGGCCGCTTGTAGCAGTAGTTTACGGTGGAAAGCATCATGGCGTCCTCCATGGCTCAGATAGTTTCGTTTCCGGGCCCATTATGTGGTTTTATGAATGAGGATTTAGAAATTGTGAAAGCGCGAGTTAGCGCACGCGGTGATGTAACTGTCTTTACGAATTTTTTTCGAGGCTATTTTGAATGCTCTTTCAACAAATAATCCATTTTATGGTTAAATTTTACAATTGGGACCCTTCTTTTGCCTTTTAAAGCTCATATTTTAGAATTATAGATTCCTCCATCACGATACTATCGATAGTGCGGGCGCCGCCATCTTTCTTTCTTTCACCGTCGTGCCTAAATGCCTACAAACAGCAGCACACTCCCGTAGTAGCGGAGACACAGAGCGACAGCTATTAAAGAACGCACCCACAGAGCAGTCACCAATTATGCCGGAAAGTCCGTTGTTCGCAGCCAGTCCGTTGCTCGAGTCACATAACGGCCAAACAGAAAGTCCGTTGTTCACAGCGTCCGTTATTCGAGGCGTACGTTATACGAGGCACCACTGTATTTGCATTTTTTACCGTATGCTTACCCTCTTGTATTTAAAAACATAAGTATTTTATCCGGGTCGTACGAATTGTTCTTGTATATTATCAGGAGTAAAAATGAATAGCAATAGGAAAAGCAAAGCTTTTGAATTGAATTCCAGATTGAAATTCCAAAACCACACGGGAACTTGATATAAGTTTTAATCCATTCCCATGTGAAAACAGATGATTATTCGGAAATCAGAATTCAGAGAAACTCATAAGTGTAATTGACGGAGAGTGGATTCGACTGTTAAGAATTGGCAAAAAAAAAGGTTTCCGATCATCCAGCTTTACATGAATAAATTATGTTATCGATTTTATAAGATTTTTCCTTAAAGTTTAAAATGCAAGTAATTTTTGTGGGACAATGTGTGCATTTACATTCATTTGATATTTTAATTGTGATTAAATGAAATAAAATTAGAATTGTATTAATAAATCTAATTTTCTTTATTTTGATCTTTAAAGTCACACCTTGTCCTATATGTGAGGTTGTCTTATATGAGAGTAAATACGGTATATATTTATACTGTATTTACTCTCATTATATATATATATATATATAGAGTAAATACAGTATAAATATATACCGTATATATATATATATATATATTAATTTTAAAATATAGAAAGTTTATGACCATATAAGAAAATGTTAAATCTGACCATAAAAAAGTTCTCATATTGTAACAATAGAATGATAAAGTCTTAAGATCAATTGGGATTGAATTGAGTCAATTCTGATTCATCCCGCAATCTGGGTTCCGATCTCGTTACATTTAGTAATGAGTGATGACCAATAAGAAAGTGGAGATGAGTAAAAACATCCAATTGAAATGGCTTATCTGGGACCCAAAAAAAGTGATAAAAATTAGAGTTCCAAACACACACAGCTTCTTGACCTGCCTTAGCCATTGTGTGCATCACTCTAAAAACAAAAGGAGATACTTGGCAACATCATCCCTACTATGAACTCGTCATCTCTCTCCCTTGCTCTGGCAGCAGTTTGCCACCTAACTACCAAAGCCCTCAACCTCGAGAAGAAGATCAAAAAACATGGATCCATCTATATACAAAAACTTTGTTGTTGTAAGCATTTTTTTTTTTTTTGTAGAAGAAACTGAATTAAATGTTGTATAACTGGAGAGAGTTGTCTCTGTATTCAACACTCCCACATACGATTTTAAGCTATTCTGATATCCTGATGTTACACGCGGTTTGATGACCTCATACTATTATTAGTGTTATACGTCAAAATATAATTTTGACCACATCTCCGGTGTAGAATTCATCATTTTACATGATAATTTATATCCCTAAACAAATAAGCCGTACTTATACAAGTTGTTTTAGAAATACAATATAATTGAAAAGTTTGTTCTTTTCCAACAAAGACCAATCTTCTCGTATGCTCTGTTCGCAATACACTTTTATAATTAATGTTTGATAACTTTTGATCAAATAGAAATGAGAAACCGTGTCAATTTAACAGATTTTTCAACACCAACATCCAGTTATATGTATAATTATACATCACTAAACTTAATTTATACAGTTTGTTATATGCTACTTTAACATAACTTATCATGTAGTTTCAACAATCTAATCCAAAAAGAAATTATTGCTTTTATTATTAATACCAATATTCTAGAAACACCAAACTCCAACTGCAAGATATAAGGAAAGAACAATTTCCATTTTATCATGATAAGTAATTGTCCATTCAGGAGCAGCATAAAATAGTACAGATGAAATCATTGTATTTATATAAAATTATTTACTCAAACAGAATTAATCATAGCTTTTGACAGAATAAGCCACATAGAACCCTGTGCCATTTTAGCCATACGAATAATATAATTTTTAGCTTGTAAAAACAGTCCAGAAGATAAAAACAATACTCCCAGGTATACATACTTTGAAATGACTCATGTAAGTTTATTAAAAAAACCATCTCTCTCTGGGTGATAGCCTACCACCCTTCTTAAACACCATTACTTTTACTTTTGAAACATTTATAGTCAGTACCAGATTTAACAATCAGAGGCTCATGAGCACGAATAAAGTGGGGACCCCTTTAAGAGTAGGCAAATTTGATAATTTAGAAAATTTATACAAAATACTGTACTTAAAAATATGTTTTCAAAAAGTTAACACCTTTACAATAATAAGTAAAAGCTTAAAACATTCTTATAAATTCATATAAAATTTAATTAAATAACGCTTTATTTTTATAAAATATAGACAATATACATTAAACATAATACGGAATTAATGTGAGGATAATATAGGGATAAGGTAGGAAATGAGAAGAATATACGAGAGTAGGATAAAGAGAGAAAAACTTCAGGTTAGGACATAGGATGGGCACTACCCTCACACAAAGGTGGTGAGGGGCCCTGTGACTAGGCCACACTAGGCTGTCGCAGTAATAGAAAAAAAAATTATGTTTAAACATAGTTTTGTGGGGGCCTGGGCACTGACCTCAAATGCCCTTATGTAAATCTGGCACTGTTTATAGTTAATGCATTGTCACAACAGAATTCCTCCAAAACTGCGATTTTCTTTTGTAACATTTTGGAGTATCAGTAAGGATTACAGTTTCATCAGCATACATTAGTACATGTAACTCAACTTGATCAGAGAGAGAGATCCCAGGTAGGTCAGATTTAGTGAGTCTCACTATCAAACCATTAACATAAATTAAAAAGCAGTAGGCTCAGAACTCTAATGTCAATACCAAATGAATCAGTCATTTAATCTTTACTTTTGCAGTGACTTTGGAGTATATATCAATTATAAGGCCAAGAAACTGTTTATTCATACTCATTCTTTCTAATAGAGACCATAAAAGTTTATGATTGATGGTATCAAAGGCATATATAAAATTCACAAAAACAGCATAAAGTTTTCTTCTCTTTTTTTGTAATTTTAATTGCACCAATGCATTTAATATAAATATTTTTGATCCTGACATCATCAGCCGGGTTGAAAACCTGCTTGCTCCGACACAAAATATTGCATTTAATAATCCAATCTTCCAATTTTTTATTTAATAGATATGTAAATAGTTTACCAATTATAGGAACCAAAGATGTAGGCCAATAATTTTTGGGGTCATATACAATGCCTTTTTTATATATTGGAATAATCAAATATTCAATCCATTTTTCTGGAAAAGCAGAATTTCTTTGAGTAGAGTTAAAAACTTCTAATGTAAGAAGAAAATTTTCTGAAAAACACTTTAAATATTATGTTCTAATAAAGTCAATTCCAGGTGAAGTATCAGATTTAAAACAGTTAATAGCTCCTATTAACTCTTTCAGTATAAAATCTGTAAAACATTCTGTTTCTACCGAAAACACTTTATACACATCCATTGAAAATTGGTCATCATTAATAAGTGAAGAATGTTCTTTAGAGAATTTTGTAGCATAATAATTGAACCATCTTTCAAAGGAAATTCTCAAATTACCCAATGAACTTTTACATTTAAAACTATTACAGTAGAGCGTCGATTATCCGACCCCCGATCAACCATCACATCGGTTAACCGACCGCGTTCTATTCGGCAAATTCAAAAGTCCGCTAGTGACGTGGTGCTACAATATTTGGCTATGTCTTGGCTACTTTATTATTATTTTTGTTAAATTTTTGCGTGTTTTAGCTGGCAACACTGACTCGACCATGAAAGGGAGGCTAGTATTTAAATGAAACTTATTTAACGACGCTATCCAATTGCTGTTTTTAAAATGTGTGCGAGATTTAACGGCAAAAAAACAAGTGTCAGCTGTGAAGCAAAAGAAAATTTTGGACTTCTTTTTCTAATGTATAGGCTGCTTTATGTGAAATATGTTACCCGAATATATATATTTTTTGTTTTATATTTTTCAATATACAGTACAGTACTGTAATTATTTTGTGCAAAATAAAGAAATAATTTTTAACAATACAATAGCAATGATTATTATTTAAAAAAAGTTTGTTAGGATTAACATCGATGAAAATTCAACGCAAAGTAGGTTAATAACGATATACTAATTACATGGGATATACTAATATACTATACTAATAATGTATCTTTCCATACTTTTCGGTTATCCGACTAACCCCAGTCCCCAATTGAGTCGGATAATCGATGCTCTACTGTAATTATTTGCCAAAATGTTTTAGAGTTATTGCATGTCACCAATCTGCTATTTAAGTTCCAAACATAAGATTGTTTCTTCTTTTGACATAATAATTTATATTCTTTTAAATAATTTTCAAACAAAGCATAACACTCATCCATATTTAATTTTTTCACTTTCTTAAATAATTACTTTAGATTTTTTTCTCATGGAGTAACACTATCATACCATGCATTTGTTTTATGCCTTTTAGAAGTTACAGGTTTAATGTCATAAATTAAATCTAGAGAGATTGCCACATTCCACCAGATCACTGGATGTGAGATTTCTTCCATATTCATCTAACAAAACTTTATCCAATTTAACAGCAAAAACAGATTTAAATTCATCCTTCCATATTGCACGCTTTCCAGCATATCATCTATTAGGAACTGCAGATGTTATCAGAGGGATCATTGAAAGAAAAACAGGTGTAATCAGATCCTATCTCAGATAAAACACATAGATCATTTACAATATGAGAATATATTTCTTATGATACTATGATGAAATCAATTACATGCAACTAAGGGAGGCAGTGACAGTAAAATCATCTTTATTCTCCTGGCAGTAAGCCATTTAGACAAACATGAGTATTATCTTCATGGAAATGTTAGAGAATTTTTCCTCTGTTATTAACTATAGAATCCTTTGAAACTAAAAGCAATTTGTCAGTCACTGGTAAAACATGATAAATAATCAGGATATCCCATTCTAGCATTAAAATCTGCAGTACATAAAATCAAATTAGTCCCACGTAGCAACTAATTTTCTATAATCAAAAAAGTATTTTTGAAATCATCATAATTACTGTCAGGCAGGATATAGGACACTATTAGCTGGATATTAGTTAACTCCTCAATGTCTATTTGTAAACTCAGTATAAACTATGTCTGAAATATCCATTTAACCTTAGATATTACATCTGATCTGAGGCTAACAATTAAGCCTCCACTGAGTCTTCCAGGTCCCTCACAACTATAAGCTATTTGATAAATTTTATAATCATCAGAAAAAATTGATTCAATTACCAAAGATGTATGCCATGTTTTCACCAGACAGAATATATTCATATTATATATCAAGTTCCTGAAGTTAGGGAAACAGTATTTGTTACGTAAACCTGCATTATAATAAAAAAGAAGTTTCATGTTATCATCTTGATTCAAATACAGACTTTATATTGATCATCTTTGTCATTTGTTTTATCATGTTGTTTGTCATTACTTTTTAAATAAACTTTGAAAATATAACTAAGTTTTCAAAAGTAATTAGATATAGAATAATGTTTGTATGCAGCATTTTAAATCTTTCATTAACTACAAAATAGCTTATAAAAAATTAACAGATATTAAACAGATAAAAAAATTGTTTTGAGAGATAAAACAAGAGAAAGAGAGAGCATGTTTAACAAATTGTAGAGATGATTATTCTTAGTCATTGAAAGCAAAAGAAAAATTTTTAGGACAATCTAACCCCAACAATTATTATACTAAAATTCTAACATTCTAAAGAATTTTTGTGTAATTCTTCATATAATCAACTTGTGCATTTAAAATTATTTACATTTGAGTTATTAATATCAATCAATGCCTTGTATTTTATTTTCAATAGGTTATTGAAAATGATTAGGTAAATATTAAATTTTTTTATTATTCAAAAGTAAACAGTATAGTTATAAGAATACAAATGAAACAATATTTTAGTCATATTCTTACAGGCAATGAAGTTAAATATAATAATTCATATAACAAAATAATATACACCTGAAAGATAGATATATATAATACAGATAATGCCATTTATTTATTTATACCCAATGATCACGTATCTGTGTTGATTAATGAGCACCAGTGAAACATTCATCTCTCTTAGTTTTCCATTAATGTTCATTATTCATACATATAGTACTTAATTACAAATAATACTTTTTTTTGCAATATTTATTTGTTGATTCTTAATAAGTCAAAACACGGTTAAATTAAATTCATAACCTAATCAATTTTTTTTATCCAGGCATAATTTTTTGGAATTATCCTGAATCTATAAGCTAATTTTCTATGCTTTACTTCAGGGGTCCCCAACGTTTTTGTACCTAAGAGCACATTCTAGAATACTGGCCAGATGGCGGGCACCATTTATTTTTTCAAGGTGAATTTATATTTGGATATACAGTAGAACCTCAATTATCTGGACCTCTATTATCCGGATTGTACAAAATTAACAAAAATTGTACAAATTTGCTGATTTGCACTTGGAAAATTACAACACTGTTTGTTTATGGAAGGCATGGAACAAAATTTTGAAAAGACCATTAGAAATTCCAGTAACACAGTAGAAAGTGGTTAGGAGACATTGCGGAAGCAATAGCACAAATTTCAATACGTGCTGAATGTGACGAAGATTATGTAAGCAAGTGGTTAAATTGCGATGTGAACGATCCTGGATTCCAAATTTTGAATGGTGAGGAAATAATTAAAGATGTATCTGCCTCAGATGAACAAGATCGAGAAGACAAAGAAGGGATTTCCGAAGTAAGAGATAATGGTCCTACACATTCTGAAGCTTTTCAGCGCTTAGATGTTGCCATGAAGTGGTTTGAGAGCTAAAACGAGTGTAACTCAGGACAACTTATATGTCTTAAAAGTATTCGCGATTTAGCAGCTTCAAAAAGAACAGCTAGCTTTAAACAAAAAAGTCATTAATTGAATTCCTTAATAAAAAAATAATTTAATACTGAAGCTATATGTAAATCTAGACAAATAAAAATTATTCATACTGTATGTACATGTCTTTCACTGTCAACTATTATTTTTTCGATTATCCAGATTTTTCCTTATCCGGACTACCTTCAACCCCAATTAGTCCGGATAATAGTAGAGGTTCTACTGTAGTTAATAAAACATACACATAATGTACAGAAAACATTTAATTCCAAAAATGTAATAAAACATACACAAGACTTAACAATAATTTTTACAAAACAAGTAATTACTAAACAATGCATACAAAATCTACAAAGTATAAAAATTCTTTATAAAAAATATAAATCTGAAAGTAAATGTGATTTTTGGCATTGCATTTCATTGGCCACTGCTTCGTAATTAGGAGAGTATGACAATATTCCTGCTCGTAAGCAATCATGGTGTTCATCTGTAAGTCGTGATCTGTACTTTGATTTTATGATATTCAGAACGGACTGGTTTATTTCATTTCAGGTATGGGAAATTTGGTTGGTGAAGATTTGGCGCAAGGGGAAAAAGAGATTGGTCGCATTTCGCTTTGTGCTTTTATCTGTGTTGGATGCCACTTCTACTTTTGAGTGGTTAATCATTAAAAACGAAAAAACTTTTACATAGCATTTTATTGAAAACTGAAATATTTTTATTTTGATCGTGGTCGCACAGCGGCGGGCACACGTAAAATGATCGGCGGGCGCTATGGTGCCCGCGGGCATAGGGTTATGGACCTCTGCTTTACTTGATGATATTGGGTTTCCTTGTATAACAGAATTTCTGTTCAAATTGCAAGGAAAATTTTGATTAGTGTAGAGGAAACTAAATATTTAAGTTTCAACCTGTAGATCAGAAAATCACTCAAACAGCAGTGTAAAGTTTTTATAGGTTGTTGCATAACACTGAAGATCAATCATGTGAATTTGAAGTGAATCTATTACAGACCTTACAACAGTTCACAAAGTTTAGAATGAAGTTCTTCAAAGCATCATTACAAATGAGCTTATCAAATAATTTGATTTTTTGTAGAGCTACAACAACTGCCATATAATATTGGGATAAATATCAGCGATAATAATTTTGAATTACTGATTAATTTGTCTTCCTCTAGAGACAAATTAATCAGTAATTCAAAATTATTATCGCTGATATTTAGCCCAATATTATATGGCAGTTGGTTTAGCTTTATCGTAATGTATTTGGTTTCGTGAGATGTTTATATATGAATTTTCATAGAATCTACAGACTATATCCAAGAATATGGGCCATTCTTATTAATGCAACAAAAGATGAAAAGTGTCATTTCAAAGATTTTGTCAATGTTGGCAATATTGCACTAATTATCTGAAAATGATATCAGTAAGTAAAAATCAAAATAAGAAACAATGGTGAGGAAGAAATAAGCTTCATCAATAACAAGAAATCCTCTTCCTTGTATGCTGAGAAACTAGAAAACACCTGTTCTTTCATTGGAGTTTAGAAGTCACTTTGCATATAAAATAGATGCTTTAAAGATGCTCAAGCACAAGATAATGCCACATGCAAAACAACAGAACTTCAACATCAAATCCATGTCTATGTAACAGGTTTCTTTCATTATGGTATGATTGACTATATGTACTGTATGCACATCAGTGGTTCTCAATCTTTTTGAAGTCGGGGAACACTGAACTTTCACAATTTTTTTTCCACAGAACATTAAAGTTTGACAGTTTTTTCTGCAGAACACTTACAATACATCAGCTTTATAGCAAGGGTGGCAAACCTTTTTGAAATCAAGTGCACTTGTCCTAGTAGATGACAACATTGGCATTTGCTAATTACATTCCCATACAAAAATTATTTTACATTGTATTGATTTTTCTTTTGCAACAGTTGAAAACTTAGTTATTTTTTTAACTTTTAATTGTACATTTTTTTTTTTTTGCAGAACACTTGGAAGTGGCTTCACGAAGCACCGGTGTTCTGCAGACCACGGATTGAGAACTACTGCAGTCCATATAGAATTTACATAAAACCAATTTATGAATTTTCAGGTATATACAATATCTGAAAATCCATAAATAATGGCCAATATGTAAATTTAACTGCATTGTTCACATTAACAGGGTTGTATACAGTCCAAAGTAACAGTTATTTTCACTTCCATTACTCAAACATTTTCTCCTTTTATTTTGAATAATCAAGAATCAACTGTATCTACTGTATATATACAGTAGATGCATTTCAAAAATAAAGATACAAATAAATATACACTGGCTTCACTGACTGACTCATATAAAATGTGTGAGAAGGAACAGACTTATTACAGAAAAAGTGAAACAGTTAATTCAAAACAAAACATTGAATATATTACCAGGAAAATTTGTAATCTCAAAAAGTCAAATATTTTAAGCCTTACAAGATATCAAAGTTTGATCTTTAACATCTCATATTCTGCCACAATGTACACTGGATGATTAACATAAAAATTGGAGGTGGTGCTTAATTTATTTTTAGTCATTTTTTAAACTAATAAAAAAAAAGTTGGCAAGGATTCTTGCACAACTTTCCTGGCACTCTTAATTTACAAATTTAAAGTTGTGTGGAACTATCTGTTATGAGATTTTATTAAACAATTTTTAAACAAAATCTTCAAACCTGTTACTGGTGTGTTCTCCCATGACAACAAAAAAATGAAAGTAGAATTTTTTCATTTTGTTGTCGTCGTGGGAGAACACACCGGTAACAGGTTTGAAGGTTGTTTATTTGCTGCATTCCAGTGTTGAGTTAGTGATGTTTTAAACAATTTTTATATTATTATTATTATTATTATTACAAAAAGGCAAAAGGCTTAATTTTGAAAGTAGAGGTAAGTTTCTAAAAAAATTGTAAATGCCAATAACAAGTAAAATTTTCATTAAGTTCAAACCCACTCGAGATATGACACGTAGCCACCTCTATCTGCACACCTCCTTGACCTTTACTAAAGTTGAATAGAATCAAAGTCTATATAGAAATAATCCTGGCAAGTTTCAAAATTTTTGATTCATCCAGTCTTGAGATAAAATGCAAACTAGTTGCTGACACACAATTTTATAAGGTTTTTTTATTTATTGATATTTTTATTTTAGAACATATTTTGAGCTTAATCTTAAAAAAACTCTGTTTAATCTTATGCTGTTCTAATTGTAATCATTACTCCCTGACATTGTCCAATCAGGAAAAGGATGATTGCATAAATGAATACATCATTGTTTATTCACACACTTAGCTAATAATGGCAGAAAAAACATGAGGCAAAAAAATGTATCAGAAGACAAAAATTATTAGAAGGAATAATAAAAAGTCATCCTGAAATTAAAGATAGAGGTTTCATTTCTAGACTTTATACAAGAAACAAAAAAAAAAAACCTTAAAAAATTGTTTACCAACAATTTTTATCATCCTTTCTTGACCATTCAGATCATACAATAGAACAGTTAAAAGATATGTATTAGTAGAAAATAAAAAAATATAAAGAGACTTCATGTAATCCATGATACCAAAGATTTAACTTAAATACTTAACCTCAAAAGTATGTTTGCTCATATACAGATTGAGCTTCAATTAGAGATGTTCTAAAAATGAAACAAATTCAAAATTTAATGGTCAGTTCTGCTGGTTCAAATGTTTGTCATAAATATGACAGATTATATCTTCAAAGAAGTAACATGATTTCTTATTTTTGAAATCTTGAACATGGGAAGTTTTGCATGATTTGGATGCTTTTATACACAATACCTCTGCCATAGAAAAAAATTCAATGATTTCATGGCAAAAATAAGTTTCATATTATTACATCAAGCTAATCAAAAGTTTCAATATTCGGCCATCAAACTAAATGCACTGAGCTCAAAACAGATACCACATAAAAACTCCAAGCTAAACTCAAAAGTCTTTGCTCCTCCTACAAGAGAGATGCATAACAGCTCCCAGAATATTTTTTGAAGCTAAAATGCACAAAGTTAATTGGCCTTTATTACCTATGATAAACAAATGTTACCACCCTACTTTTACTTTGGGAAAAAAGCCAGCTTTCTTTTGTGTGATTCCATTTGCATTGTAAGTTAAGGAATTCAAACCATAGAGCAGTTACATCTATTAAACAAAGTACAGCAAAACTTAAATTTTTATTAGACAGATGTGTGTGGTTTGTACCCCTATCAATATGCTCAAGGTTACACACTTCTCAAAGTTTATTAGAAACTAAAATAGCTATAGGAAATAGACAGGCTATTGTCAATATTTATATAAATACAAAATCCACATAACTGATTTTTAATTAATGACAAACATTCTGCCATATTATTGGGCTAAAATAAAGCAGATTCATCTGTTTTATTTTAGCCAAATTATCAGAAACATCTTCAAATGAAGTAATTTCATACTTTTTGCCAGTGGTTGTAACAACAAGTTAAAATATTTTTAAATTCAATCTTCTGAATCCTTTATGCTACAGATATAAAGCATTTCTGAGTTTTGTTTCCACATTGTTTTTCAAATATGGAAACAGAGCTTTGCAATATATAAGAATCATTTATTTTGACATGTCAATTTATCAGATTATAACACAAGAATCATTTTCACAATCCTAGCAACATATTTATTAAAATTAAGAATGCTCTTGATCAGTTTGACTTATTTTCAGTTAACAGCACCATCAAACAAAATAATACAATTTAAAAATAGAATGATGTTTGAATTAAAATAGAAACAAGAAATTTAAAACAACATAAAAATAATAAATATACAATAAATAAAAATAAATTCAATTAACAATTATTGGTCACAACACTTACAATATCAAGAATTTGATAAAAAATCTTTATAAATCTTAATATAAAGAATAATAATAAACAACTGCTAAAATTCTAGTTACCATATAGATTATTTAATCAAACATTTTCAACTATGTCTTTGATTCTTTTCAACTTACAAAATAAAACAAAATAGAATTGCTTTTAACTTTTGAAGAATGTTGAAAAATTTACAAAATTCTATTGATAATAGAAACTTAGCTCATTAAAGGAACTGTTAATCGGAAAAAAAATTAAAATGAATATTAATTATAGATTTTTCTAATTTTTTGGAAATTTTAATCTTTTAGTGATAATGTTATGTATCTACAAGTTTCAAAGTACAAATATTCAAATTAATTAATAAACAGATAATTTGTATGATTGGTATTGCTTTTTTTTATCTGTGGTTTTAGGCCCTTTATTGCTATTGCTTATTGCAATAACATTAAAACATACTTGCCAACCTTTAGATTGAAGAATAGCTGGGATGCTTGTAGAAAAATGCTGACAGCATAGAAAGCAAAAAAATTCTTTATTAATTAACATTGATATGCGGCTGTCCATAAATTACATCTGCATTTTTCTTGAAATTTTTACTACCACCTCATGTACCAGTTTCCATAACCCCTCCCCTCTTTGGACATCCAACAAAACTTGACCTCCCATAGAACACTTATCCCTTTACGATAGATAACATAAGTAGAAATGAAACAAACAAGAAATTTTGAAATAAATATGCATAAACAAAATGCATAAACTGTATAAAATTTAAATGAAATAAACAGACAGCCATTGAAGCTCAACCCCTCCCCTCTCCTTATTCTGACTTGTCTTAACCATTACATTAAATTTTATACATTTTGATTAATTGATTTGATTTGATTTAAAATTTATGCATTTTGAAATATATATATATATATATATTTCAAAATTTCTAGCTTGCTTTGTTTCAATTTATGATATCTGTCTATTCAACTTATGATATCTGTCTCTTCGGACATCCAGCAAAGGGAATTTGACTTTTGCTGGATGTCCGAAGAGGAGAGGGTCATAGAAAATTGAACAAAATGAGACAAGAGGGAGAAGGGATAAAAATTTCAAGAAAAATGCAGATGTAATTTATGGACAGCTCCTTATGTGCCTTTCTGCAATGTTTTGCTTTGTTGTTAATTTCTTTTGTTACAATGTACTCACAACAGTTGACATCAGTTTATTGACTTTCACTGCAATTATTAAGGACAATGATTTTTCTGATTGTGATTTATTTCCTATCTCTGTCATTTTTTTTTTTTTATCATACTGAATATCTTTTCCTTTTTCCACACAGCAATGCAAGGCCTCCCATGCATTGCTGTGTGGCAAAACCATCATCAGCCTTACTATTTTACAAAGGTTTGTAATCTGTGTAAAAATTCCATAAATCTAAACGTACCATCTGGTTTCTCTTCTTGAGAAAGTTCATGTATGGCCTGTAGGCTATATTCTTAAGTGATGAATCAGATGTTTCTTCATTTTGTGTGGAGAAACTATAGCACTGCTCAATAATTTGGTCTAACTGTAAAAGCAACTCTTTTCTTTCAGCTGATAAGTTGGCCATAACTGATTTAACCATAATGGCACTGATGTTGCCAGACTTAAAGATGCAATTTAGTTTATCTGCTATTCAAAATTATCACATTTAAACTAAAATTCTCATACATATATAAAAATATCAATCTTGGTTCTTTCCCAGTTGAAGGAATCTGAGAATATCGTTCTGATTCGCTTCAGTCATTCGTAATAAAATATATACAATGTATTCAGCATATATATTGGTATTAGGCTTATTAAATGAACTGTTTATGGGATATCAAATTCTTTAAAAATGCTGACAAAAGGGAAAAGCAGACTGTTCATACAAAACACTGCTGAACAATGCCAAATGCTGATGGTTCGGCAATTATCTTAAAGACACAACAAACTCTCAGTTAGAGCAGGCCAGTGGTGGCTGAGCAACTCCTGTCCATTGTTCCAAATGATAAAATTCTGTTTTCATATAACTATTCTAAAAAATAATGAACTTTTAATGTTTAAATTTGAAATATTTTTGTGCCATTTTATACATACATTTAATAATACTTGCCTATATATTACATTATATTTCAAACATTTTTGGGAAAAAACCCAGACCCTCAGTCTTTCTGATGGTACATTGACTTCAAAACCAGTAAGGCCATCCCACAATGTGCTAGAACCATCCCTATTATAGTTGTTCTAGTTACCCCTCAAGACACACCACGAATGTAATGCATTCCTTTAAACAATTCAAATATCAGGAAGTGTTTTTCCCATTATTTATGAAAAAATTTAACCTATTCCTGGTCCATACAAATAGCCATTTTCATCAAATGATACAAACAGTATAGAAAAAATTATTTACACTATAAGTCTGTGTTTTACTATAATATTAAATATTACAAACTCCAATTGTCTTACAAATACATAATTAGGTCATCAAATAACATGTTTGTAGGGAGATACATACATACATATATATATGCATGTATAAAAAACATTTTTATAGCATCCTCATTAGAAATTTTATCTGAACTGCACTTTCTTCAAATGCAGTAGACAGCAAGGAAAGGTTGTAATGATACTGTACTTTTTATATTAAAAAGCAATACTGTATAAAAACAACAATATAAATAAACAAATAAGTTAGCCTACTAAAATTAATTATTAAATATAAATTTGTATTAAATTTTGTAGTTAAATTTATTGAGCTTCAAAATGTGATAGAATGCAAATATCGCTGAAACAAATGAAACAGATTCTGGAAGAAAACACTTACCAATTTATGAATATTTTGCAAACGTGCTTCAAAAAGTCTGTAATACCAGGATAATTCAATTTGGATATAACAATGAGTACTATATAAGAGCATTTTATTGTAGTGAGAATTTGGACACATGTACTTCGATATCAAGATACATATATTACAACAAACAATAAATGAAACCATTATTAAATTAGGTTATTATTATTTTATCACTTGCTTTATTTTTCAATCTTGATTCATAAACAGTAAACAATGCTGATAATATATAATATTTCTTCGGATGTTTAATAAGTAATGCTGAGTTACATGCTATTGAAATTTTTAATGAGAATAAGATTTGTTAAAAATCATTTAAAATCAGAAAACAAAAAAACTGAAAAGAATCTATAACTCATAAAATTGACAAAATCAATAAGTATCAAATAGATTCTAATTCTAAAATAGTATACGGCATAAATCTAATAAATCTCAATTACAGTAGTAAGAATATGAAAATTTTATCAATGAGCTGCTTTAAATAAACAATAAATATAAAATTAAGATTTCATAGCTTAAGTAGCTTTATTTCAGTAAATAATTGTTAATAGTATTAATTACAGAACAATTCAGTTCAGTTATTTGAATATTCACTATCATTTCAATATAAAGTGAACCCAACAAAAACATCTGATTATTTTACACATTAATGCTATTCCAAAAATAATTTCAGAGAAACTTCAAACAAGTGCTTTTTAATGAAAAGACAATTATTAAATATTATATTAACTGTTAAGTATTTCTTAAGCCAACTCTAAGGGACCAGAACCTATTTAACCCCCAATATTATTTTAAACGATTTTGGGCCCCTGAAAATTCAATGATAAAAATTATTTAATTTTTAACTTTGAGGGGCCCAGCAACACAAAGTATTGGGGGCAAACAGGCTCTAGTCCCTTAGAGTCGGCACCCACAACAATTACACTCTAAACACGTCGATTCCGGAAACGAAACCATCCACGACTATATAAATATTTTGTCGAGAGAGATTTTTAATTAGAGAGTTTACGTATTACGTCGAAAACACATTCATAATACAGAAATAAAATTATACGCAGTATAATCAAAATTAACATCTGCTTTAAAACTTAATTTTGAATGTAATAAACTATCATTACAATAAGGAATTACCACTCGTTATATACATAGTACATAACTAGGTGAATCTTGTTGTTTTGAACACAACGAAGCGTTATAAATTAAGACACTTGGCGGTTAATTTATAACACTTCATTGTGTTCGAAACAACAAAGTTAGAAGCACGGTTTCAGATTATAAAGAAATAGGTAAATCTTGTTAAATCTTTGCTGATCAAGCTCTTCACACTTTCAATTTTGAATGATTAATGCATGTTAATCAAATAAACTTAAACAATTAAGAATTATTTGATCTTTATGTCTCAAAATGCGCCTAAAATATCAGAACGTCTTTCCACCACAAATTTTCTTAAGCATTTTAAAAAATTGTAATGTAAATTACACAAATTTTAATATAATACACGAAGAGATTCTTATACAGGTCAGTAAAACACATCTCTACAGTTGAATTTTAAAACAATACGTATAATTAATCAATTTCATTTAAAACTCAACTGTGTTAAAGGAGATTCGTTAATGAAAATGATTCATATTCCTCCCTAAGGTTTCTGAGAACGATGATGATGGAGACGAATTCTAAACGAATTACTTCCCATTTCTGCGTAATAAATCGAGTAAACTTACCTAATATAAATATACAATTACTATAATACAAATGATCGACTCTTTTTTCTTCCTAATTAAAAAAGCAAATTCTTTACAAAATTCCGATTTATATACTTTCCCAATCAGACCTGATATGTAATGGACGACGAGGAGTTCGTTTATGGAGCAATAAATTCGTTAATATCGATAGTATAATTATTTTACCAATTTTATAATAAATTTTAGAAAAATTCGAATTTTTCTATTTGATCGTTATCTTTCTTAATATCTATAAAATTAATCAAGATATTACTGTAACGTATCGCCTTTTATAATTCCAAGATGGCAACTTCCATATGTTGTATGTTCAGGCACGTGAGTGATATCTAATCCGTGAAATTGTAAAAGAAAAAAATTAATTTAATATAAATTAAATGTTTCGATTTTATATTTGATACTATTTATATATTAATTAAAATCTGGAATTAATTTATTAATTATGAAATTAATATTAAAATAAAATTTTCATTTCAGATAGTGCATAATTTGCCCTTAAAGTCGAAATTATTACATCTTAAGTTGTTTTCGATGGCTTCGGAATTCTCTGCAACCGGCAAGCAGTTCGTTTGTCAAAAAGACAGGTAGTTACTGGATTAAATAACATTTTCCAACAGTTTATTCATTCTTAATAAAACAAAGTTTACAATGCTTGAAAAGTATTTTGTTTAGGAGCAATTGCATTTAAATTAAATTAAATTAAATCTCCAGTAATGCAATATAATTGATTTGAACTAAATATTAATTTAATATTTTAAATTTATTGGAATTTATGTGAATAAAGTTCACTATCTGATTATTAATCAGATTATTATTGGATCGTCCATTTTTATCATGTAATTTAAAACAATGGAAGCTGCAAACAATTCTAAGATCCTACAAGTGTTTACAATAATATTTTGGAGAATTAAAATTTACAGTGGAGCCTTGCTTAACGAGCATAATTAGTTCCAAAATCATACTCGTAATGTGAAACGCTATTAAACGAAACAATTTTTCCCATATAAATTAATGTAAATTACGATAATGCATTCCATGCCAGAAAAAATGCTCAAATATTTTATGTATAACGTTTATTCAAAGAAAATTATACAATATACATTGTTAAGGAGCGTGAATCGTCATTGTCTTTTCTTCTAGCGTGGAATGAACTGACCTGAAATGCGAATTCGATTTGCAGAAAAGAAAACAATTCACAGATACTATGTCTGATAAATGCACCAAACAATATACCAAATTTTTGGGCTTTATTTAAAAATTAGAAATTAATTAATTTGACTTCTATCTCGTATTTAATGTAATAATTATAAATACTGTATTTTATGGCCTATAAGACGCACTTTTTTCTTTGAAAAATTGCCTCCAAAATTAAGGTGCGTCTTATAGTCCGTAAAATACGGTAATTAATTTTTTAATTTAGACATTTCTAATTTAATTTGGAATTGGTCATTAAATTTAATACGAGATGGCAGCATAACTGCCTACTTCTAGTCAAATTAATTAATTTCTAATATTTAATTTTAGTCGTTACATAGCCCAAGATTTGGCATATTGTTTGGCCTGTTTATTATATAATGGGCTACGGTTGTTGATGTTTATACGTAATATGTGTGAACACAAGTTTGGAAAAATGTGTGATCACAAGCGACACTTAGATGCTAGCGGAACGGGTGCTAAACACAGACTGATGGAGCATGCGCACAATCCAGGACTTCTCCTCTCCTGGTCACTTGTTATGCGAAACATTGTTTGTTAAGCGAGTCATTTTTTAACGATTTGTTTTGCTCATTATGCGAAACACTCATTATGTGAAGTTTCACTGTATTTATATAGGCCCTATCAATTTCACCAAGAATCTGGATTTGTTTGGGATGGTCCTGAGTTATTCTGCTTATCACATCTAATGTTCTGTATTCTGGGTTTTATAAATGATATATTAACTATTGGGTTGTTCAGAAAGTAATTTCGTTTTTTCCATAGAAAAATAAACGCAATATTCTTATAATAAATAAATATTTTATTGAATTATATATTGACCATTTTGGTCAAATACCTGGTGTCATTGATTCTGGTGGTAGCATGATTTCACATTCATAAAAATTTTGATCGTCATTTACAAAAAACTGATCCAAGTGATTTTTGACATTGCCATTTCAAGTAAATGTCTTACGGTTAAAAAAAATTTGTATAGACCAGAACAAGTAATAATCTGAGTGTGCCCGATCTGGCGAATATGGTTGGTGTGATAACACATCCCATCTAAGCTATAACAGTTTCTGACGAGTTACCAAACTTGTGTGAAATTTGGCATTATCATGGTAAAACACTACACTTTGTTTGTTGATCAATTCTGGTCTTTTCTGTTTGATGATATTACTCAATTTATTTACTTGATGGCAGTACACTATTGAATCAATTGTTAAATTGTCTGGTGAAAGCTCAAAAAAAATTTCTTTAAAATCCAACCATAGAGAGCATCTCTCATTAATAACGTGGAACCCATATATCGAGCTTTGAAACGAAACCAATTCATTTTAAGTAATAATAAACGGTTCAATTTAACAGATTTAATCTCAGTGATTTCTTGTGTTATTATACGGCAGATTGCTTCAATCAGTACCTTTATTTTGTTTTCATTGGCTTCAAATGGCCATCCAGAATGTGGTGTATCTTCGATATTAAAATTGCCAGAACGCAATTTTGTAAACCAGTTTTGGCACTGTCTTTCTATCAATACATCTTCTCCAAACAAGTACCACAATTTTTTTCTTGTTTGAACAGCATTTTGGTTTTTTAATTATAAAAAAGCAAAATATGCCGAAAATGATGCTTTCGATTTTCCATATTTGATGGGTCACCAAAAAAAAAACAATTGTACAGAATCAAACAAATTTTTTTTACAAATAAGCCTTAAAATGTCAGCTGTCGAAGTATATAATGAAAATGTGGTTTAAAATAAAATTAGCTGGTAAAAATAAATCTAATTCCTCTAGTAATAAAAAAACGAAATTACTTTCTGAACAACCCAATAATACAAGAAAAACTCAATTTAACATATTTTTCACCAATTACTTCAAATCTTCATAAACCGCAATGTTAATGTTATGGTATTTAGTATTTTTAATTTTGCATATTTTTGGGTTTAATGAATCAAAAACTCAATCCTTAGATGAATTTTTACCTGAAATAACATTTCAAAAAAATGTACTATATTTCATGTTTGGATGGTTGGGGAGTTATAAAAATAAAATTAATTAGTGAGATTATTTTGCCCCGTGAGAGTGAGAGGACACCATATTCTATAGTTTTGATGCCTTAGCAACTATTGCTGGACCCAGAGATTAGCATAGGTTGTATATTAAGTCAATATTGAGTCAATTTTCAGTCTACTATTAGGCACTATCGATTCTCCAGTCCCGATACAGTATTCTTATGCACTATAAATCCAGATATGTCATTATGGCAACGAGTACAAAATACAAAAAGAAATACAGTGGTGCCTCGTACTTCAAATTCAATTCATTCTAGGAGGTCATTCGAACTCCAAATCATTTCAAGTCTGAATCAATTTTTCACATCAGAAATAACGAAAAGTGAATTAATCCATTTCCAGACCCCGAACAATACCCATTTCAATAAAGTTAAAACAGCAAATACACATAGTTTAAGGTAAAATAACAAAATTAAATGTCCTAATAATAAATTAAAACTGAAAGCAATAAATAAAATACATAAATACTGTATAATAAAACGAAAATTACATTTATTGGTTGTGCATGCCGTTGACTTCAGCATCTTAATAGTTATGTGATTTAATTATAAGAGTTGTGAAATTTAACGTATTAAAGATAATGTGAGATTTTATTCTTTGTTTAGAATCTTACTTTAAACTCTTTACTTCTTTACATCTTGTTTGAATAAAATTAAGTTGCAATGTCTTCAGATAAAAAAAAAGCATTTTAGGCATATTATAAGTTTTGAAAAGAATATAACATTGTACAAACAGTAAAAAAAATTGTAATGTGGAGGAGGAAGATGCTCCAAAACTTTAAACATGTCAAGTGTGTAATATATAAAATACAGAAGATACAAAAAAAGTCTTCATTTCTGCCCCACCAGGAACTAACAGTCCTCCTTAGTAGATGTTCTTTGTATCTTCTGTATTTTATATATTGTAAATATACTGTCTGGCATTATTAAATTATGTCAAATGTGGTTTAAAAAGTTGTTTGGAAAATTTTGAACTAAAGGATACAAAACTTACCAAAAGCTGTCAACAAAGAAATATTGCAAGAAGAAATTGTTAAAAATCAACAAATAATACATTATACATGTGTATAACCAAACACACCAAAAATAAAGCGAAAAAAAGCACTGAGAACATACAAATGTAACGCAAGAGCAAGAGCGAGAATCGACTTGGACACATAATAGATTGCATTTATGTTCTGAGTGCATTTTTTTCACTGCACACACAGTTCAAACTTTGAAGCTTCATTAGAACTCCAAGGCAAATTTTTGTTGAATTTTGCATTTGAAGTATGAGGTACCACTGAACTTAATGCACAATAGCTGTAATGATATTGACAAAAATGTGTTTATGGTTTAAACTCAGAAACTGTAACAATGAAAATACATTTAATCCTTATTAGGAAACAAATGAGTATCCTTGATTACTTTCAAAAAACATCTTAACAATTTGTTATCTTTGTGTAAAACATGTTTAGAGGTGCCAATCATTGTACATTATATTGTATGAAGTAAATAGAATTTGAAGCATCACTTTATTCTGAATGCATTTACACATATATTTTTTAAGAATGTTTGATTTTATTTTGTGATTTAATGTATTTTTTCACCAATTCCTTGAAAAACATTAAATTGAGTTTTTACTGTGTATAATTTTTGAACTAGATTCTGTTCTAAACATGAATAAATCTTGTTTGAGCAATTATTCCAATTTAAAGTAATATTATTGATTATCTTTTTTATGTTAACAATAGTAACAATTCAGTCTAAAATTGTTTGCTTTTTCCACCCTTCGGCACTGAAGGAATTTTATTTTATGCTAATTTTGATTCAACTAGACTTTCAATGAGGCAGTTAAATAAGGAGAGATAGGCCTGATATATCTGGACTAAATTTCAGATTAAATTTGTACACATTTGTCCCTTTGGCTACTCATTTCCAGCTCAAACAAAATGCTTGGGTCACAATCTATTACTTTGAAAGTTAGTTATCCCAATTACATATACTCTACTTGAAATATTAAATTATATGAGGAATTATTGATTTTCTATGCAAACCTTTATGAATTGGATAGCCAGTTCTGAGTGCAGAGATAAAACAAAGAACAAAAAACACATAGATACTTATGCTCAATAAATCTTTAAATAAAATATACAAATAGATGAGCCATTAAAGAAGAATTAGATTAGTGTACAGAAGAAATTCTGTATATAATCTGCTTCAGAATAACATGCAAACTGGACACCAATAGAATCCCTGAAGTGTATGAAATCTGTCTAACAGATAGCCTACTCAACAAGGAAAGAGTAGATATAGGATACAATGTCAAGCTGTTTACCCACCAGGGCCCAGATTCATGAATGTCTTGTAAAACGTGACATAGTATCTCTTCATTATCATAAGTTACAAAAAACTAATGATATTTTATATTTCGTATTCATAAAACACATCGTAGCACTTACGAAAAAACAAGAAATTGGTAGCGAGAGTCTTATGACATCACTAGTGACTAGTGATCCATTTTAATAGAGCCAATAACAAACATATAAGAATTTTCTCACTGCATGTAATACTTAATCTGTGGTCTGAGGAAAGGTAGTCATTTATTTCTTTAGAATTAAAATGGATAGGAATTAGTTACTTTTAGATTAATTATTTGTATGTATAATAGATGATACCAAAATTGATACTTGTAGTTATATTAATAGAAATATTGAAGAAGTTTTGAAAGAAATTGACAAGCTATTTTTTTTGTAAAAAAAAAATAACATTAAATTATAATGAATCGGATTTTTTAATCATCACCTTCTACAAACAGTTTTAATTCCATTGTGAAGAATTCTATCAGTTTTTTTCATCATTTGATAACATCTTAGAAGTTTCAAATCAGAGAAGTTTAGAAGAAACAATCAGGAAAAATCGTCGACTTGATTATCTATCGATAGAACCAAATATTCAAAATCAGTACATAGACTTATGGGAGCTCTACGTATTGTAGTAGTTACGAGACTTTTTACAATATCACACCTTACAAAGTGCTTCGTGAATATGAGACATTTTGCATCTGGAAACTTAAAATGAATTATCTCATAACTTACAATATGAGGTGTTTGTGAATCCGGACCCTGATTTAAAGAATACCAATGACAGGATATTTTTAACACTGCCTTCTTTTTACATGTACGTACAAGATACTGTTATATATTTTAACCAAATTAACCAAATTAAAAATTTTTTTAAAAATGGAGAGTTATAAACACATCACATGACAAGAAACGCATTATTTTTAAAGACAGTTGTAATTCTCATTTTCTTAGAATATCATTCCATATCTTTCTACTGGTTTCATAGATGTCTTTAAGCTCCAAAGCATTTTTGATCCAAAGGAGACAGTATCCTCACTTGAGAGGAATCTTCCTCTAGTATAGGGAAAGATTTATATAATAATAATCCTCATTGCTGGGAAAGATGTAAACTTGTTTTGACAATTTATATCTGTATTTTGTTAATTTAATTTATATAAATTAAATGTATATAAGGCAATGGATATCTGCAAAAGATCAAATGTGCATGCATTTGAAAGAACATGAAATTTAAATGCATTTTATTATAGAATGATATAGTCTGAGGATGATTAAATTTAAAGGCAAGAATGTTTGCCTACATTATAATTTTTGCTGGTTTCAAGGGTATCATTATTTAATAGTGTAATAATGTCTAAGTTTAAAGTTAACTATATAATAAAACAGATGATTAATACAGGTCATTTTCCAAATCTTGGCTCAGAGCTGTGCATTATTCAAGTGGGGCTCTAGAGCAGTAATGACAGTATTGGAAATAAACAAGAGCAGCTTCTATTGGAATGCCTATTGGAGAACCACATTATCTACTTATAGTATTTTAGCTACATATAATATAGTTATCACTATTACTTTAATAGTACTTTGTCTGATTAGGTAAACAATTATTTAAATCCTTCAACTTTATGAACCTATCCTAAGCTTTCAGTTGCCTGTTTGAGCTTAAGTTGTGAGATCTTTGTATATGTTACACTATGTAATAGCCAGAAAATTTACAAAAATATTATATAAGTAAGTTTATAAAAAGAAATTGTATACATATGTAGGATCCACAATAAGGGTCTAGAAGAGTGTATGCAGCTTGTGAGCCACAGTTTGGTCACTGTTGATATATATCAAGGAAAACTAGCCAAAGATTCATGAAGCAATGTTTCATGAATCTTTGGCAAAGATTCATTTTTCATTGCTTCAAAAACCTAGGTCATCCTATACACGCGAGCAAAGGATTCTTTGCATTTTTGCAATAATTTTTGTGAACCGTGTGTTCGCATTTTTTACAGGATGCTCACCCTCTGGTGTTTAAAAACAAAAGTATTTTATCTGGGTCATTTCAGTCGTTCTTGTGTATTGTCAGGAGTAAAGATGAATAGGAATAGAAAAAGCAAAGCTTTTGAATTAAATTCCAATTTGAAATTCCAAAATCACACAGGAGCTTGATAAGTTTTAATCCATTCCAGTGTGAAAACAGATGATTATTTGGAAATCAGAATTCAGAGAAACTCGTAAGTGTAATCGACGGAGAGTGGATTCGACTGTTAAAAATTGGCAAAAAAAAGGTTTCCGATCATCCAGCTTTACATGAATAAATTATGTTGTCGATTTTATAAGATTTTTCCTTAAAGTTTAAAATGCAAGTAATTTTTGTGGGACAATGTGTGCATTTACATTCATTTGATATTTTAATTGTGATTAAAGGAAATAAAATTAGAATTGTATTAATAAAATTAATTTTCTTTATTTCTATCTTTAAAGTCACACCTCGTCCTATATGCAAGATCATCTTATAAGCGAGTAAATATGGTATATCAGTGAATGTTTTTCTTGATTATATAACAAAACAAAAATATTTTTACATAATTATATTAAAAGTAGCAAAAGACAAACATTCAATTTAAATAATGTATATTAGAGCTTAACACAAACAGAATAAATTCCTTTTAAAATATATAAATTATTCAAGATTTGTAATTAGAATGACCATTTCTTCAAATTACAAACAATAGATTTCAAAGTAATGTATTTTATTAAAATGTTTTTTATAAAATTGTAAATTAGTATAAATTTATTCAGATAATTATTTATATTAGAATGAATTTAATAAATTCTTTTAAGAAGCTCTTTGTTTCATGAAATATAAACATAAGTTATGCCTCACATAAGAATTTTGTTTTGCATGTTTCTTCAAATTAATTTTTTTTGTTACAGATATAATGGTATTACAGTTGAGACTGCTGAAATAACATTTTC